>NW_027211811.1:959062-1278750 GCF_036971445.1 Narcine bancroftii | reverse complement strand
TCCTCTGATTCCCCGACTCTGATTCCCCGACTCTTATTCCCCGACTCCGATTCCCCACCTTAGATTCCACGCCTCTGATTCCACGCCTCTGATTCCTTGCCTCGGATTGCACACATCTGATAACCCGCCTCTCTTTCTCTGCCTCTCTTTCGCCACATCTCTTGTCCGTCCTCTGATTCCCCGCTTCTGATTCCCCGCTTCTGATTCCCCGCCTCCATTTCTCCGACTCTGATTCCCTTCCTCTGTTTTCCTGCCTCCGATTCCCTGCCTCCGATTCCCTGCTTCAGAGTCCCTGGCTCTTTCCCTGGCTCTTTCCCTGCCCTTCTTTCCCCACATCTCTTTTCCCCCCTCTGGTTCACCCTCTTTTAATTTCAGCCTCTGATTCCCCGCCTCTGGTTCCCCGCCTCTGATTCTCCGCCTCTGATTCCCCGCCTCTGATTCCCCGCCTCTGATTCCCCGACTCTGATTCCCCGACTCCGATTCCCTGCTTCAGAGTCTCTGACTCTTTCCCCGCCTCCCTTTCGCCGCCTCTCTTTTCCCACATCTCTATTCCCCCCTCTGATTCCACGCCTCTGATTCCCCGCCTCAGATTCGCCGCCTCAGATTCCCTGCCTCTGGATCTCCGCCTCTGATTCCCTGCCTCTGATTCCCCACCTCTATTTCCTTGCCTCTTTCCCTGCCTCTCTTTCCCCACATCTCTTTCCCCGCCTCTGATTCCCCGCCTTGAATTCCCCACATCTGATACTCCGCCTCTCTTTCCCTGCGTCTATTTCCGCGCCTCTTTCCCTGCCTCTCTTTCCCCACATCTCTTTTCCACCCTCTGATTCCCCGCTTCTGATTCCCCGCCTCCGTTTCTCCGACTCTGTTTCCCTGCCTCCGATTCCCTGCTTCAGAGTCCCTGGCTCTTTCCATGCCTCTCTTTCCCCACATTTCTTTTCCCCCTTCTGATTCTCCCCCTTTCAATCTCAGCCTCTGATTTCCCACCTCAGAATCCCCTCCTCAAATTCCCCGCCTCTGATTCCCCGCCTCTGCTTCCCCGCCTCTGCTTCCCCGCGTCTGCTTCCCCGCCTCTGCTTCCCCGCCTCTGATTCCCCGCCTCTGATTCCCCGCCTCTGATTCCCCGCCTCTGATTCCCCGCCTCTGATTCCCCGCCTCTGATTCCCCGCCTCTGATTCCCTGCCTCTCTTTCCCTGCCACTATTTTTGTGCCTCCTTCTCTGCCTCTCTTTTCCCACATCTCTTTCCCCGCCTCTGATTCCCTGCCTCCGATTCCCCGCCTCAGATAATACGACTCTGATTCCCCGCCTCTGATTCCCCGCCTCTGATTCCCTGCCTCTCTTTCCCTGCCACTATTTTCGTGCCTCCTTCTCTGCCTCTCTTTTCCCACATCTCTTTCCCCGCCTCTGATTCCCTGCCTCCGATTCCCCGCCTCAGATAATACGACTCTGATTCCCCGCCTCTGATTCCCCGCCTGTGATTCACCGCCTCTGATTTCCTGCCTCTCTTTCCGTGCCTCTTTCCCGGCCTCTCTTTCCCCACATCTCTTTTCCTGCCTCTGATGCCCCGCCTCTGATTCCCCGCCTCTGATTCCCCGCCTCTGATACCATGACTCTGATTCCCCGCCTCTGATTCCCCGCCTCTGATACCACGACTCTGATTCCCCGCCTCTCATTTCCCACCTCTCTTTCCGTGCCTCTTTCCCCGCCTCTCTTTCCTTGCCTCTTTCCCTGCCTCTCTTTCTCCACATCTCTTTCCCCACCTCTGATTCCCCGCCTCGGATCCCCCACATCTGATACCCTGCCTCTCTTTCCCTGCGTCTATTTCCACGCCTCTTTCTCTGCCTCTCTTTCCCCACATCTCTTTTCCGCCCTCTGATTCCCCGCCTCTGATTCCCCGCCTCTGATTCCCCGCCTCTGATTCCCCGCCTCTGATTCCCCACCTCTGATTTCCCGCCTCTCTTTCCGTGCCTCTCCCCGGATTCTCTTTCCCCACATCTCTTTTCCTGCCTCTGATTCCCCGCCTCGGATTCCCCGCATCTGATACCCCTCCTCTCTTTCACTGCGTCTATTTCCACGCCTCTTTCTCTGCCTCTCTTTCCCCACATCTCTTTTCTGCCCTCTGATTCCCCACCTCTGATTCCACGCCTCTGATTCCCCGCCTCTGATTCCCCGCCTCTGATTCCCCGCCTCTGATTCCCCTCCTCTGATTCCCCGACTCTGATTCCCCGACTCTTATTCCCCGACTCCGATTCCCCACCTTAGATTCCACGCCTCTGATTCCACGCCTCTGATTCCTTGCCTCGGATTGCACACATCTGATAACCCGCCTCTCTTTCTCTGCCTCTCTTTCGCCACATCTCTTGTCCGTCCTCTGATTCCCCGCTTCTGATTCCCCGCTTCTGATTCCCCGCCTCCATTTCTCCGACTCTGATTCCCTTCCTCTGTTTTCCTGCCTCCGATTCCCTGCCTCCGATTCCCTGCTTCAGAGTCCCTGGCTCTTTCCCTGGCTCTTTCCCTGCCCTTCTTTCCCCACATCTCTTTTCCCCCCTCTGGTTCACCCTCTTTTAATTTCAGCCTCTGATTCCCCGCCTCTGGTTCCCCGCCTCTGATTCTCCGCCTCTGATTCCCCGCCTCTGATTCCCCGCCTCTGATTCCCCGACTCTGATTCCCCGACTCCGATTCCCTGCTTCAGAGTCTCTGACTCTTTCCCCGCCTCCCTTTCGCCGCCTCTCTTTTCCCACATCTCTATTCCCCCCTCTGATTCCACGCCTCTGATTCCCCGCCTCAGATTCGCCGCCTCAGATTCCCTGCCTCTGGATCTCCGCCTCTGATTCCCTGCCTCTGATTCCCCACCTCTATTTCCTTGCCTCTTTCCCTGCCTCTCTTTCCCCACATCTCTTTCCCCGCCTCTGATTCCCCGCCTTGAATTCCCCACATCTGATACTCCGCCTCTCTTTCCCTGCGTCTATTTCCGCGCCTCTTTCCCTGCCTCTCTTTCCCCACATCTCTTTTCCACCCTCTGATTCCCCGCTTCTGATTCCCCGCCTCCGTTTCTCCGACTCTGTTTCCCTGCCTCCGATTCCCTGCTTCAGAGTCCCTGGCTCTTTCCATGCCTCTCTTTCCCCACATTTCTTTTCCCCCTTCTGATTCTCCCCCTTTCAATCTCAGCCTCTGATTTCCCACCTCAGAATCCCCTCCTCAAATTCCCCGCCTCTGATTCCCCGCCTCTGCTTCCCCGCCTCTGCTTCCCCGCGTCTGCTTCCCCGCCTCTGCTTCCCCGCCTCTGATTCCCCGCCTCTGATTCCCCGCCTCTGATTCCCCGCCTCTGATTCCCCGCCTCTGATTCCCCGCCTCTGATTCCCCGCCTCTGATTCCCTGCCTCTCTTTCCCTGCCACTATTTTTGTGCCTCCTTCTCTGCCTCTCTTTTCCCACATCTCTTTCCCCGCCTCTGATTCCCTGCCTCCGATTCCCCGCCTCAGATAATACGACTCTGATTCCCCGCCTCTGATTCCCCGCCTGTGATTCACCGCCTCTGATACCATGACTCTGATTCCCCGCCTCTGATTCCCCGCCTCTGATACCACGACTCTGATTCCCCGCCTCTCATTTCCCACCTCTCTTTCCGTGCCTCTTTCCCCGCCTCTCTTTCCTTGCCTCTTTCCCTGCCTCTCTTTCTCCACATCTCTTTCCCCACCTCTGATTCCCCGCCTCGGATCCCCCACATCTGATACCCTGCCTCTCTTTCCCTGCGTCTATTTCCACGCCTCTTTCTCTGCCTCTCTTTCCCCACATCTCTTTTCCGCCCTCTGATTCCCCGCCTCTGATTCCCCGCCTCTGATTCCCCGCCTCTGATTCCCTGCCTCTGATTCCCCGCCTCTGATTCCCCACCTCTGATTTCCCGCCTCTCTTTCCGTGCCTCTCTCCCGGACTCTCTTTCCCCACATCTCTTTTCCTGCCTCTGATTCCCCGCCTCGGATTCCCCGCATCTGATACCCCTCCTCTCTTTCACTGCGTCTATTTCCACGCCTCTTTCTCTGCCTCTCTTTCCCCACATCTCTTTTCTGCCCTCTGATTCCCCACCTCTGATTCCACGCCTCTGATTCCCCGCCTCTGATTCCCCGCCTCTGATTCCCCGCCTCTGATTCCCCGACTCTGATTCCCCGACTCTGATTCCCCGACTCCGATTCCCCGACTCCGATTCCCCACCTTAGATTCCCCGCCTCTGATTCCTTGCCTCGGATTGCACACATCTGATAACCCGCCTCTCTTTCTCTGCCTCTCTTTCGCCACATCTCTTTTCCGTCCTCTGATTCCCAGCTTCTGATTCCCCGCTTCTGATTCCCCGCCTCCATTTCTCCGACTCTGATTTCCTTCCTCTGTTTTCCTGCCTCCGATTCCCTGCCTCCGATTCCCTGCTTCAGAGTCCCTGGCTCTTTCCCTGGCTCTTTCCCTGCCCTTCTTTCCCCACATCTCTTTTCCCCCCTCTGGTTCACCCTCTTTTAATTTCAGCCTCTGATTCCCCGCCTCTGGTTCCCCGCCTCTGGTTCCCCGCCTCTGATTCTCCGCCTCTGATTCCCCGCCTCTGATTCCCCGCCTCTGATTCCCCGCCTCTGATTCCCCGACTCTGATTCCCCGACTCCGATTCCCTGCTTCAGAGTCTCTGACTCTTTCCCCGCCTCCCTTTCGCCGCCTCTCTTTTCCCACATCTCTATTCCCCCCTCTGATTCCACGCCTCTGATTCCCCGACAGACTCCCCACCTCAGATTCCCTGCCTCAGATTCCCCCCCTCTGATTCCCTGCCTCTGAATCCCCACCTCTGATTCCCCGCCTCTATTTCCTTGCCTCTTTCCCTGCCTCTCTTTCCCCACATCTCTTTCCCCGCCTTGAATTCCCCACATCTGATACCCCGCCTCTCTTTCCCTGCGTCTATTTCCGCGCCTCTTTCCCTGCCTCTCTTTCCCCACATCTCTTTTCCGCCCTCTGATTCCCCGCTTCTGATTCCCCGCCTCCGTTCTCCGACTCTGTTTCCCTGCCTCCGATTCCCTGCTTCAGAGTCCCTGGCTCTTTCCATGCCTCTCTTTCCCTACATATCTTTTCCCCCTTCTGATTCTCTCCCTTTGAATCTCATCCTCGGATTCCCCACCTCAGATTCCCCACCTCAGATTCCCTGCCTCAGAATCCCCACCTCAGATTCCCCGCCTCTGATTCCCCGCCTCTGATTCCCCGCCTCTGCTTCCCCGCCTCTGATTCCCCGCCTCTGATTCCCCGCCTCCATTTCTCCCACTCTGATTCCCTTCCTCTGTTTCCCTGCCTCCGATTCCCTGCTTCAGAGTCCCTGGCTCTTTCCCTGGCTCTTTCCCTGCCCTTCTTTCCCCACATCTCTTTTCCCCCCTCTGATTCACCCCCTTTTAATTTCAGCCTCTGATTCCCCGCCTGTGGTTCCCCGCCTCTGATTCCCCGCCTCTCTTTCCCTGCCACTATTTTCGTGCCTCTTTCTCTGCCTCTCTTTTCCCACATCTCATTTCCGCCCACTGATTCCCCGCCTCTGATTCCCCGCCTCCGATTCTTCGCCTCTGATTCCCCGACTCTGATTCCCCGCCTCTGATTCCCCACCTCTGATTCCCCGACTCTGATTCCCTGACACTGATTCCCCGACTCTGATTCCCCGACTCTGATTCCCCGACTCCGATTCCCTGTTTCAGAGTCTCTGACTCTTTCCCCGCCTCCCTTTCGCCGCCTCTCTTTTCCCACATCTCTATTCCCCCCTCTGATTCCACGCCTCTGATTCCCCGCCTCAGATTCCCCGCCTCAGATTCCCTGCCTCTGGATCTCCGCCTCTGATTCCCTGCCTCTGATTTTCCACCTCTATTTCCTTGCCTCTTTCCCCGCCTCTGATTCCCCGCCTTGAATTCCCCACATCTGATACTCCGCCTCTCTTTCCCTGCGTCTATTTCCGCGCCTCTTTCCCTGCCTCTCTTTCCCCACATCTCTTTTCCACCCTCTGATTCCCCGCTTCTGATTCCCCGCCTCCGTTTCTCCGACTCTGTTTCCCTGCCTCCGATTCCCTGCTTCAGAGTCCCTGGCTCTTTCCATGCCTCTCTTTCCCCACATTTCTTTTCCCCCTTCTGATTCTCCCCCTTTCAATCTCAGCCTCTGATTTCCCACCTCAGAATCCCCAACTCAAATTCCCCGCCTCTGATTCCCCGACTCTGATTCCCCGCCTCTGCTTCCCCGCCTCTGCTTCCCCGCCTCTGCTTCCCCGCCTCTGATTGCCCGCCTCTGATTTCCCGCCTCTGATTCCCCGCCTCTGATTCCCCGCCTCTGATTCCCCGCCTCTGATTCCCCGCCTCTGATTCCCCGCCTCTGATTCCCTGCCTCTCTTTCCCTGCCACTATTTTCGTGCCTCAGTCTCTGCCTCTCTTTTCCCACATCTTTTTCCCCGCCTCTGATTCCCTGCCTCCGATTCCCCGCCTCAGATAATACGACTCTGATTCCCCGCCTCTGATTCCCCGCCTGTGATTCACCGCCTCTGATTTCCTGCCTCTCTTTCCGTGCCTCTTTCCCGGCCTCTCTTTCCCCACATCTCTTTTCCTGCCTCTGATGCCCCTCCTCGGATTCCCCACATCTGATACCCCGCCTCTCTTTCCCTGCGTCTATTTCCGCGCCTCTTTCCCTGCCTCTCTTACCCCACATCTCTTTCCCCGCCTCTGATTCCCCGCCTCGGATTCCCCACATCTGATACCCCGCCTCTCTTTCCCTGCGTCTATTTCCGCGCCTCTTTCCCTGCCTCTCTTTTCCCACATCTCTTTCCCCGCCTCTGATTCCCCGCCTCAGATTCCCCGCCTCTGATACCATGACTCTGATTCCCCGCCTCTGATTCCCCGCCTCTGATTCCACGCCTCTGATTCCCCGCCTCTCATTCCCCGCCCCTGATTCCCCGCCTCTCTTTCCCTGCCAATATTTTTGTGCCTCCTTCTCTGCCTCTCTTTTCCCACATCTCTTTCCCCGCCTCTGTTTCCCTGCCTCCGATTCCCCGCCCTAGATAATACGACTCTGATTCCCCGCCTCTGATTCCCCGCCTCTGATTCACCGCCTCTGATTTCCTGCCTCTCTTTCTGTGCCTCTTTCCCGGCCTCTCTTTCCCCACATCTCTTTTCCTGCCTCTGATGCCCCGCCTCGGATTCCACGCCTCTGATTCCCCGCCTCAGATTTTCCACTTCAGATTCCCCACATCTGATACCCCGCCTCTCTTTCCCTGCGTCTATTTCCGCGCCTCTTTCCCTGCCTCTCTTTCCCCACATCTCTTTCCCCGCCTCTGATTCCCCGCCTCGGATTCCCCACATCTGATACCCCGCCTCTCTTTCCCTGCGTCTATTTCCGCGCCTCTTTCCCTGCCTCTCTTTTCCCACATCTCTTTCCCCGCCTCTGATTCCCCGCCTCAGATTCCCCGCCTCTGATACCATGACTCTGATTCCCCGCCTCTGATTCCCCGCCTCTGATTCCACGCATCTGATTCCCCGCCTCTCATTCCCCGCCCCTGATTCCCCGCTTCTCTTTCCCTGCCACTATTTTTGTGCCTCTTTCCCTGCCTCTCTTTCCCCACATCTCTTTCCCCGCCTCTGATTCCCCGCCTCGGATTCCCCACATCTGATACCCCGCCTCTCTTTCCCTGCGTCTATTTCCGCGCCTCTTTCCCTGCCTCTCTTTTCCCACATCTCTTTCCCCGCCTCTGATTCCCCGCCTCAGATTCCCCGCCTCTGATACCATGACTCTGATTCCCCGCCTCTGATTCCCCGCCTCTGATTCCACGCATCTGATTCCCCGCCTCTCATTCCCCGCCCCTGATTCCCCGCCTCTCTTTCCCTGCCACTATTTTTGTGCCTCTTTCCCTGCCTCTCTTTTCCCACATCTCTTTCCCCGCCTCTGATTCCCCGCCTCTGATTCCCCGCCTCTGATTCCCCGCCTCTGATTCCCTGCCTCTGATTCCCTGCCTCTGATTCCCCGACTCTGATTCCCCGCCTCTGATTCCCCACCTCTGATTCCCCGACTCTGATTCCCTGACACTGATTCCCCGACTCTGATTCCCCGACTCTGATTCCCCGACTCCGATTCCCTGTTTCAGAGTCTCTGACTCTTTCCCCGCCTCCCTTTCGCCGCCTCTCTTTTCCCACATCTCTATTCCCCCCTCTGATTCCACGCCTCTGATTCCCCGCCTCAGATTCGCCGCCTCAGATTCCCTGCCTCTGGATCTCCGCCTCTGATTCCCTGCCTCTGATTCCCCTCCTCTATTTCCTTGCCTCTTTCCCTGCCTCTCTTTCCCCACATCTCTTTCCC
The DNA here is from genome assembly GCF_036971445.1 of Narcine bancroftii. Lineage (NCBI taxonomy): Eukaryota > Metazoa > Chordata > Chondrichthyes > Torpediniformes > Narcinidae > Narcine > Narcine bancroftii. The sequence continues at coordinate 1,270,417 of NW_027211811.1, read as the reverse complement.
CGCCTCTGATTCCCCGCCTTGAATTCCCCACATCTGATACTCCGCCGCTCTTTCCCTGCGTCTATTTCCGCGCCTCTTTCCCTGCCTCTCTTTCCCCACATCTCTTTCCCCGCTTCTGATTCCCCGCCTCCGTTTCTCCGACTCTGTTTCCCTGCCTCCGATTCCCTGCTTCAGAGTCCCTGGCTCTTTCCATGCCTCTCTTTCCCCACATTTCTTTTCCCCCTTCTGATTCTCCCCCTTTCAATCTCAGCCTCTGATTTCCCACCTCAGAATCCCCACCTCAAATTCCCCGCCTCTGATTCCCCGCCTCTGCTTCCCCGCCTCTGCTTCCCTGCCTCTGCTTCCCCGCCTCTGCTTCCCCGCCTCTGCTTCCCCGCCTGTGATTCACCGCCTCTGATTTCCTGCCTCTCTTTCCGTGCCTCTTTCCCGGCCTCTCTTTCCCCACATCTCTTTTCCACCCTCTGATTCCCCGCTTCTGATTCCCCGCCTCCGTTTCTCCGACTCTGTTTCCCTGCCTCCGATTCCCTGCTTCAGAGTCCCTGGCTCTTTCCATGCCTCTCTTTCCCCACATTTCTTTTCCCCCTTCTGATTCTCCCCCTTTCAATCTCAGCCTCTGATTTCCCACCTCAGAATCCCCACCTCAAATTCCCCGCCTCTGATTCCCCGCCTCTGCTTCCCCGCCTCTGCTTCCCCGCCTCTGCTTCCCCGCCTCTGCTTCCCCGCCTCTGCTTCCCCGCCTCTGCTTCCCCGCCTCTGATTCCCCGCCTCTGATTCCCCGCCTCTGATTTCCCGCCTCTGATTCCCCGCCTCTGATTCCCCGCCTCTGATTCCCCGCCTCTGATTCCCCGCCTCTGATTCCCTGCCTCTCTTTCCCTGCCACTATTTTCGTGCCTCCTTCTCTGCCTCTCTTTTCCCACATCTCTTTCCCCGCCTCTGATTCCCTGCCTCCGATTCCCCGCCTCAGATAATACGACTCTGATTCCCCGCCTCTGATTCCCCGCCTGTGATTCACCGCCTCTGATTTCCTGCCTCTCTTTCCGTGCCTCCTTCCCGGCCTCTCTTTCCCCACATCTCTTTTCCTGCCTCTGATGCCCCGCCTCGGATTCCACGCCTCTGATTCCCCGCCTCAGATTTTCCACCTCAGATTCCCCACATCTGATACCCCGCCTCTCTTTCCCTGCGTCTATTTCCGCGCCTCTTTCCCTGCCTCTCTTTCCCCACATCTCTTTCCCCGCCTCTGATTCCCCGCCTCGGATTCCCCACATCTGATACCCCGCCTCTCTTTCCCTGCGTCTATTTCCGCGCCTCTTTCCCCGCCTCTCTTTTCCCACATCTCTTTCCCCGCCTCTGATTCCCCGCCTCTGATTCCCCGCCTCTGATACCATGACTCTGATTCCCCGCCTCTGATTCCCCGCCTCTGAAACCACGACTCTGATTCCCCGCCTCTGATTCCTCGCCTCTGATTTCCCGCCTCTCTTTCCGTGCCTCTTTCCCGGCCTCTCTTTCCCCACATCTCTTTTCCTGCCTCTGATTCCCCGCCTCGGATTCCACGCCTCTGATTCCCCGCCTCAGATTCTCCACCTCAAATTCCCCGCTTCTGATACCACGACTCTGATTCCCCGCCTCTGATTCCCCGCCTCTCATTTCCCACCTCTCTTTCCGTGCCTCTTTCCCTGCCTCTCTTTCTCCACATCTCTTTCCCCACCTCTGATTCCCCGCCTCGGATCCCCCACATCTGATACCCTGCCTCTCTTTCCCTGCGTCTATTTCCACGCCCCTTTCTCTGCCTCTCTTTCCCCACATCTCTTTTCCGCCCTCTGATTCCCCGCCTCTGATTCCCCACCTCTGATTACCCGCCTCTCTTTCCGTGCCTCTTTCCCGGCCTCTCTTTCCCCACATCTCTTTTCCTGCCTCTGATTCCCCGCCTCGGATTCCCCGCATCTGATACCCCTCCTCGATTTCACTGCGTCTATTTCCACGCCTCTTTCTCTGCCTCTCTTTTCCCACATCTCTTTCCCCGCCTCTGATTCCCCGCCTCTGATTCTCCGCCTCTGATTCCCCGCCTCTGATTCCCCGCCTCTGATTCCCCGCCTCTGATTCCCCGCCTCTGATTCCCCGCCTCTGATTCCCCGCCTCTGATTCCCTGCCTCTCTTTCCCTGCCACTATTTTCGTGCCTCATTCTCTGCCTCTCTTTTCCCACATCTCTTTCCCCGCCTCTGATTCCCCACCTCTCTTTCCGTGCCTCTTTCCCCGCCTCTCTCCTTGCCTCTTTCCCTGCCTCTCTTTCTCCACATCTCTTTCCCCACCTCTGATTCCCCGCCTCGGATCCCCCACATCTGATACCCCGGCTCTCTTTCCCTGCGTCTATTTCCGCGCCTCTTTCCCTGCCTCTCTTTCCCCACATCTCTTTCCCCGCCTCTGATTCCCCGCCTCGGATTCCCCACATCTGATACCCCGCCTCTCTTTCCCTGCGTCTATTTCCGCGCCTCTTTCCCTGCCTCTCTTTTCCCACATCTCTTTCCCCGCCTCTGATTCCCCGCCTCAGATTCCCCGCCTCTGATACCATGACTCTGATTCCCCGCCTCTGATTCCCTGTTTCAGAGTCTCTGACTCTTTCCCCGCCTCCCTTTCGCCGCCTCTCTTTTCCCACATCTCTATTCCCCCCTCTGATTCCACGCCTCTGATTCCCCGCCTCAGATTCGCCGCCTCACATTCCCTGCCTCTGGATCTCCGCCTCTGCTTCCCCGCCTCTGATTCCCCGCCTCTGATTCCCCGCCTCTGATTCCCCGCCTCTGATTCCCCGCCTTGAATTCCCCACATCTGATACTCCGCCTCTCTTTCCCTGCGTCTATTTCCGCGCCTCTTTCCCTGCCTCTCTTTCCCCACATCTCTTTTCCACCCTCTGATTCCCCGCTTCTGCTTCCCCGCCTCCGTTTCTCCGACTCTGTTTCCCTGCCTCCGATTCCCTGCTTCAGAGTCCCTGGCTCTTTCCATGCCTCTCTTTCCCCACATTTCTTTTCCCCCTTCTGATTCTCCCCCTTTCAATCTCAGCCTCTGATTTCCCACCTCAGAATCCCCACCTCAAATTCCCCGCCTCTGATTCCCTGCCTCTGATACCCCGCCTCTGCTTCCCCGCCTCTGCTTCCCCGCCTCTGCTTCACCGCCTCTGCTTCCCCGCCTCTGATTCCCCGCCAATGATTCCCCGCCTCTGATTCCCCGCCTCTGATTCCCCGCCTCTGATTCCCCGCCTCTGATTCCCCGCCTCTGATTCCCCGCCTCTGATTCCCCGCCTCTGATTCCCCGCCTCTGATTCCCCGCCTCTGATTCCCTGCCTCTCTTTCCCTGCCACTATTTTCGTGCCTCCTTCTCTGCCTCTCTTTTCCCACATCTCTTTTCCGCCCTCTGGTTCCCCGCCTCTGATTCCCCGCCTCTGATTCCCCGCCTCTGATTCACCGCCTCTGATTCCCTGCCTCTCTTTCCCTGCCACTATTTTCGTGCCTCCTTCTCTGCCTCTCTTTTCCCACATCTCATTTCCGCCCTCTGATTCCCCACCTCTGATTCCACGCCGCCTTTTCTCCGCCTCTGATACACCTCCTCTGAGTCCAAGCCTCTGATTCCCCGCCTCTGATTCCCCGCCTCTGATTCCCCGCCTCTGATTCCCCACCTCTGATTTCCCGCCTCTCTTTCCGTGCCTCTTTCCCGGACTCTCTTTCCCCACATCTCTTTTCCTGCCTCTGATTCCCCGCCTCGGATTCCCCGCATCTGATACCCCTCCTCTCTTTCACTGCGTCTATTTCCACGCCTCTTTCTCTGCCTCTCTTTCCCCACATCTCTTTTCTGCCCTCTGATTCCCCACCTCTGATTCCACGCCTCCGTTCCTCTGCCTCTGATTCCCCGCCTCTGATAACCCGACTCTGATTCCCCGCCTCTGATTCCCCGCCTCTGATTCCCCGCCTCTGATTCCCCGCCTCTGATTCCCCGCCTCTGATTCCCCGCCTCTGATTCCCCGCCTCTGATTCCCCTCCTCTGATTCCCCGACTCCGATTCCCCACCTTAGATTCCACGCCTCTGATTCCACGCTTCTGATTCCTTGCCTCGGATTGCACACATCTGATAACCCGCCTCTCTTTCTCTGCCTCTCTTTCGCCACATCTCTTTTCCGTCCTCTGATTCCCCGCTTCTGATTCCCCGCTTCTGATTCCCCGCCTCCATTTCTCCGACTCTGATTCCCTTCCTCTGTTTTCCTGCCTCCGATTCCCTGCCTCCGATTCCCTGCTTCAGAGTCCCTGGCTCTTTCCCTGGCTCTTTCCCTGCCCTTCTTTCCCCACATCTCTTTTCCCCCCTCTGATTCACCCCCTTTTAATTTCAACCTCTGATTCCCCGCCTGTGGTTCCCAGCCTCTGATTCCCCGCCTCTGATTTCCCGCCTCTGATTTCCCGCCTCTGATTCCCCGCCTCTGATTCCCCGCCTCTGATTCCCCCCCTCTGAATCCCCGCCTCTCTTTCCCTGCGTCTATTTCCGCGCCTCTTTCCCTGCCTCTCTTTCCCCACATCTCTTTTCCTGCCTCTGATTCCCCACCTCGGATTCCACGCCTCTGATTCCCCGCCTCAGATTCTCCACCTCTGATTCCCCGCCTCTCATTTCCCACCTCTCTTTCCGTGCCTCTTTCCCCGCCTCTCTTTCCTTGCCTCTTTCCCTGCCTCTCTTTCTCCACATCTCTTTCCCCACCTCTGATTCCCCGCCTCGGATCCCCCACATCTGATACCCCGCCTCTCTTTCCCTGCGTCTATTTCCACGCCTCTTTCTCTGCCTCTCTTTCCCCACATCTCTTTTCCGCCCTCTGATTCCCCGCCTCTGATTCCCTGCCTCTGATTCCCTGCCTCTGATTCCCTGCCTCTGATTCCCCGCCTCTGATTCCCTGCCTCTCTTTCCCTGCCACTATTTTCGTGCCTCCTTCTCTGCCTCTCTTTTCCCACATCTCATTTCCGCCCTCTGATTCCCCACCTCTGATTCCACGCCGCCTTTTCTCCGCCTCTGATACACCTCCTCTGAGTCCAAGCCTCTGATTCCCCGCCTCTGATTCCCCGCCTCTGATTCCCCACCTCTGATTTCCCGCCTCTCTTTCCGTGCCTCTTTCCCGGCCTCTCTTTCCCCGCATCTCTTTCCCCACCTCTGATTCCCCGCCTTGAATTCCCCGCATCTGATACCCCGCCTCTCTTTCCCTGCGTCTATTTCCACGCCTCTTTCTCTGCCTCTCTTTCCCCACATCTCTTTTCTGCCCTCTGATTCCCCACCTCTGATTCCACGCCTCCGTTCCTCTGCCTCTGATACCCCGCCTCTGATTCCCCGCTTCTGATTCCCCGCCTCTGATTCCCCGCTTCTGATTCCCCGCCTCTGATTCCCCGCCTCTGATTCCCCTCCTCTGATTCCCCGCCTCTGATTCCCCGCCTCTGATTCTCCTCCTCTGATTCTCCTCCTCTGATTCCCCGCCTCTGATTCCACGACTCTGATTCCCCGACTCCGATTCCCCACCTTAGATACCCCGCCTCTGATTCCACGCCTCTGATTCCCCGCCTCTGATTCCCCGCCTCTGATTCCTTGCCTCGGATTGCACACATCTGATACCCCGCCTCTCTTTCTCTGCCTCTCTTTCCCCACATCTCTTTTCCGTCCTCTGATTCCCCGCTTCTGATTCCCCGTTTCTGATTCCCCGCCTCCATTTCTCCGACTCTGATTCCCTTCCTCTGTTTCCCTGCCACCGATTCCCTGCCTCCGATTCCCTGCTTCAGAGTCCCTGGCTCTTTCCCTGGCTCTTTCCCTGCCCTTCTTTCCCCACATCTCTTTTCCCCCCTCTGATTCACACTCTTTTAATTTCAGCCTCTGATTCCCCGCCTCTGGTTCCCCGCCTGTGATTCCCCGCCTCTGCTTCCCCGCCTCTGCTTCCCCGCCTCTGATTCCCCGCCTCTGATTCCCCGCCTCTGATTCCCCGCCTCTGGTTCCCCGCCTCTGATTCCCCGCCTCTGATTCCCCGCCTCTCTTTCCCTGCCACTATTTTCGTGCCTCTTTCTCTGCCTCTCTTTTCCCACATCTCATTTCCGCCCACTGATTCCCTGCCTCTGATTCCCCGCCTCTGATTCCCCGCCTCTGATTCCCCGCCTCTGATTCTCCGCCTCTGATTCCCTGCCTCTGATTCCCTGCCTCTGATTCCCCGCCTCTGATTCCCCGCCTCCATTTCTCCGACTCCGATTCCCTGCTTCAGAGTCTCTGACTCTTTCCCCGCCTCCCTTTCGCCGCCTCTCTTTTCCCACATCTCTATTCCCCCCTCTGATTCCCCGCCTCTGATTCCCCGCCTCTGCTTCCCCGCCTCTGATTCCCCGCCTCTGATTCCCCGCCTCTGATTCCCCGCCTCTGATTCCCCGCCTCTGATTCCCTGCCTCTCTTTCCCTGCCACTATTTTCGTGCCTCATTCTCTGCCTCTCTTTTCCCACATCTCTTTCCCCGCCTCTGATTCCCCGCCTCAGATTCCCCACCTCAGATAATACGACTCTGATTCCCCGCCTCTCATTTCCCACCTCTCTTTACGTGCCTCTTTCCCCGCCTCTCTTACCTTGCCTCTTTCCCTGCCTCTCTTTCTCCACATCTCTTTCCCCACCTCTGATTCCCCGCCTCGGATCCCCCACATCTGATACCCCGCCTCTCTTTCCCTGCGTCTATTTCCACGCCTCTTTCTCTGCCTCTCTTTCCCCACATCTCTTTTCCCCCCTCTGATTCCCCACCTCTGATTTCCCCGCCTCTGATTTCCCCGCCTCTGATTCCCCGCCTCTGATTCCCCGCCTCTGATTCCCCGCCTCTGATTCCCCGCCTCTGATTCCCCGCCTCTGATTCCCCGCCTCTCTTTCCCTGCCACTATTTTCGTGCCTCTTTCTCTGCCTCTCTTTTCCCACATCTCATTTCCGCCCACTGATTCCCCGCCTCTGATTCCCCGCCTCTGATTCCCCGCCTCTGATTCCCCGCCTCTGATTCCCCACCTCTGATTCTCTGCCTCTGATTCCCCGCCTCTGATTCCCCGCCCCTGATTCCCCGCCTCTGATTCCCCGCCTCTGATTCCCCACCTCTGATTCCCCGACTCCGATTCCCTGCTTCAGAGTCTCTGACTCTTTCCCCGCCTCCCTTTCGCCGCCTCTCTTTTCCCACATCTCTATTCCCCCCTCTGATTCCACGCCTCTGATTCCCCGACTCAGATTCCCCACCTCAGATTCCCTGCCTCAGATTCCCTGCCTCTGATTCCCCCCCTCTGATTCCCCCCCTCTGATTCCCTGCCTCTGAATCCCCACCTCTGATTCCCCGCCTCTATTTCCTTGCCTCTTTCCCTGCCTCTCTTTCCCCACATCTCTTTCCCCGCCTTGAATTCCCCACATCTGATACCCCGCCTCTCTTTCCCTGCGTCTATTTCCGCGCCTCTTTCCCTGCCTCTCTTTCCCCACATCTATTTTCCGCCCTCTGATTCCCCGGTTCTGATTCCCCGCCTCCGTTCTCCGACGCTGTTTACCTGCCTCCGATTACCTGCTTCAGAGTCCCTGGCTCCTTCCATGCCTCTCTTTCCCTACATATCTTTTCCCCCTTCTGATTCTCCCCCTTTGAATCTCAGCCTCGGATTCCCCACCTCAGATTCCCCACATCAGATTCCCTGCCTCAGAATCCCCACCTCAGATTCCCCGCCTCTGATTCCCCGCCTCTGATTCCCCGCCTCTGCTTCCCCGCCTCTGATTCCCCGCTTCTGATTTCCCGCCTATATTTCTCCGACTCTGATTCCCTTCCTCTGTTTCCCTGCCTCCGATTCCCTGCTTCAGAGTCCCTGGCTCTTTCCCTGGCTCTTTCCCTGCCCTTGTTTCCCCACATCTCTTTTCCCCCCTCTGATTCACCCCCTTTTAATTTCAGCCTCTGATTCCCCGCCTGTGGTTCCCCGCCTCTGATTCCCCGCCTCTCTTTCCCTGCCACTATTTTCGTGCCTCTTTCTCTGCCTCTCTTTTCCCACATCTCATTTCCGCCCACTGATTCCCCGCCTCTGATTCCCCGCCTCTGATTCTCCGCCTCTGATTCCCCGCCTCTGATTCCCCGCCTCTGATTCCCCGCCTCTGATTCCCTGCCTCTGATTCCCTTCCTCTGATTCCCCGACTCTGATTCCCTGCCTCTGATTCCCCACTTCTGATTCCCCGACTCTAATTCCCCGACACTGATTCCCCGACTCTGATTCCCCGACTCCGATTCCCTGCTTCAGAGTCTCTGACACTTTCCCCGCCTCCATTTCGCCGCCTCTCTTTTCCCACATCTCTATTCCCCCCTCTGATTCCACGCCTCTGATTCCCCGCCTCAGATTCCCCACCTCAGATTCCCCGCCTCAGATTCCCTGCCTCTGATTCTCCGCCTCTGATTCCCTGCCTCTGATTCCCCACCTCTATTTCCTTGCGTCTTTCCCTGCCTCTCTTTCCCCACATCTCTTTCCCCGCCTCTGATTCCCCGCCTTGAATTCCCCACATCTGATACTCCGCCTCTCTTTCCTTGCGTCTATTTCCGCGCCTCTTTCCCTGCCTCTCTTTCCCCACATCTCTTTTCCACCCTCTGATTCCCCGCTTCTGCTTCCCCGCCTCCGTTTCTCCGACTCTGTTTCCCTGCCTCCGATTCCCTGCTTCAGAGTCCCTGGCTCTTTCCATGCCTCTCTTTCCCCACATTTCTTTTCCCCCTTCTGATTCTCCCCCTTTCAATCTCAGCCTCTGATTTCCCACCTCAGAATCCCCACCTCAAATTCCCCGCCTCTGCTTCCCCGCCTCTGCTTCCCCGCCTCTGCTTCCCCGCCTCTGCTTCCCCGCCTCTGCTTCCCCGCCTCTGCTTCCCCGCCTCTGCTTCCCCGCCTCTGCTTCCCCGCCTCTGCTTCCCCGCCTCTGATTCCCCGCCTCTGATTCCCCGCCTCTGATTCCCCGCCTCTGATTCCCCGCCTCTGATTCCCCGCCTCTGATTCCCCGCCTCTGATTCCCTGCCTCTGATTCCCCACCTCTGATTTCCCGCCTCTCTTTCCGTGCCTCTTTCCCGGACTCTCTTTCCCCACATCTCTTTTCCTGCCTCTGATTCCCCGCCTCGGATTCCCCGCATCTGATACCCGTCCTCTCTTTCACTGCGTCTATTTCCACGCCTCTTTCTCTGCCTCTCTTTCCCCACATCTCTTTTCTGCCCTCTGATTCCCCACCTCTGATTCCACGCCTCCGTTCCTCTGCCTCTGATACCCCGCCTCTGATACCCCGCCTCTGATACCCCGCCTCTGATTCCCCGCCTCTGATTCCCCGCTTCTGATACCCCGCCTCTGATACCCCGCCTCTGATTCCCCGCCTCTGATTCCCCGCCTCTGATTCCCCGCCTCTGATTCCCCGACTCTGATTCCCCGCCTCTGATTCCCCGCCTCTGATTCCACGACTCTGATTCCCCGACTCCGATTCCCCACTTTCGATTCCCCGCCTCTTATTCCACGCCTCTGATTCCCCGCCTCTGATTCCCCGCCTCTGATTCCTTGCCTCGGATTGCACACATCTGATAACCCGCCTCTCTTTCTCTGCCTCTCTTTCGCCACATCTCTTTTCCGTCCTCTGATTCCCCGCTTCTGATTCCTCGCTTCTGATTCCCCGCCTCCATTTCTCCGACTCTGATTCCCTTCCTCTGTTTTCCTGCCTCCGATTCCCTGCCTCCGATTCCCTGCTTCAGAGTCCCTGGCTCTTTCCCTCGCTCTTTCCCTGCCCTTCTTTCCCCACATCTCTTTTCCCTCCTCTGATTCACCCTCTTTTAATTTCAGCCTCTGATTCCCCGCCTCTGGTTCCCCGCCTGTGATTCCCCGCCTCTGATTCCCCGCCTCTCTTTCCCTGCCACTATTTTCGTGCCTCTTTCTCTGCCTCTCTTTTCCCACATCTCATTTCCGCCCACTGATTCCCCGCCTCTGATTCCCCGCCTCTGATTCCCCGCCTCTGATTCCCCGCCTCTGATTCCCCGCCTCTGATTCCCCGCCTCTGATTCTCCGCCTCTGATTGCCTGCCTCTGATTCCCCGCCTCTGATTCCCCGACTCTGATTCCCCGACTCCGATTCCCTGCTTCAGAGTCTCTGACTCTTTCCCCGCCTCCCTTTCGCCGCCTCTCTTTTCCCACATCTCTATTCCCCCCTCTGATTCCACGCCTCTGATTCCCCGACAGACTCCCCACCTCAGATTCCCTGCCTCAGATTCCCTGCCTCTGATTCCCCTCATCTGATTCCCTGCCTCTGAATCCCCACCTCTGATTCCCCGCCTCTATTTCCTTGCCTCTTTCCCTGCCTCTCTTTCCCCACATCTCTTTCCCCGCCTTGAATTCCCCACATCTGATACCCCGCCTCTCTTTCCCTGCGTCTATTTCCGCGCCTCTTTCCCTGCCTCTCTTTCCCCACATCTCTTTTCCGCCCTCTGATTCCCCGCTTCTGATTCCCCGCCTCCGTTCTCCGACTCTGTTTCCCTGCCTCCGATTCCCTGCTTCAGAGTACCTGGCTCTTTCCATGCCTCTCTTTCCCTACATATCTTTTCCCCCTTCTGATTCTCTCCCTTTGAATCTCATCCTCGGATTCCCCACCTCAGATTCCCCACCTCAGATTCCCTGCCTCAGAATCCCCACCTCAGATTCCCCGCCTCTGATTCCCCGCCTCTGATTCCCCGCCTCTGCTTCCCCGCCTCTGATTCCCCGCCTCTGATTCCCCGCCTCCATTTCTCCCACTCTGATTCCCTTCCTCTGTTTCCCTGCCTCCGATTCCCTGCTTCAGAGTCCCTGGCTCTTTCCCTGGCTCTTTCCCTGCCCTTCTTTCCCCACATCTCTTTACCCCCCTCTGATTCACCCCCTTTTAATTTCAGCCTCTGATTCCCCGCCTGTGGTTCCCCGCCTCTGATTCCCCGCCTCTCTTTCCCTGCCACTATTTTCGTGCCTCTTTCTCTGCCTCTCTTTTCCCACATCTCATTTCCGCCCACTGATTCCCCGCCTCTGATTCCCCGCCTCTGATTCTCCGCCTCTGATTCCCCGCCTCTGATTCCCCGCCTCTGATTCCCCGCCTCTGATTCCCCGACTCTGATTCCCTGACACTGATTCCCCGACTCTGATTCCCCGACTCTGATTCCCCGACTCCGATTCCCTGTTTCAGAGTCTCTGACTCTTTCCCCGCCTCCCTTTCGCCGCCTCTCTTTTCCCACATCTCTATTCCCCCCTCTGATTCCACGCCTCTGATTCCCCGCCTCAGATTCCCCGCCTCAGATTCCCTGCCTCTGGATCTCCGCCTCTGATTCCCTGCCTCTGATTCCCCACCTCTATTTCCTTGCCTCTTTCCCTGCCTCTCTTTCCCCACATCTCTTTCCCCACATCTCTTTCCCCGCCTCTGATTCCCCGCCTTGAATTCCCCACATCTGATACTCCGCCTCTCTTTCCCTGCGTCTATTTCCGCGCCTCTTTCCCTGCCTCTCTTTCCCCACATCTCTTTTCCACCCTCTGATTCCCCGCTTCTGATTCCCCGCCTCCGTTTCTCCGACTCTGTTTCCCTGCCTCCGATTCCCTGCTTCAGAGTCCCTGGCTCTTTCCATGCCTCTCTTTCCCCACATTTCTTTTCCCCCTTCTGATTCTCCCCCTTTCAATCTCAGCCTCTGATTTCCCACCTCAGAATCCCCACCTCAAATTCCCCGCCTCTGATTCCACGCCTCTGCTTCCCCGCCTCTGCTTCCCCGCGTCTGCTTCCCCGCCTCTGCTTCCCCGCCTCTGCTTCCCCGCCTCTGATTCCCCGCCTCTGATTCCCCGCCTCTGATTTCCCGCCTCTGTTTCCCCGCCTCTGATTCCCCGCCTCTGATTCCCCGCCTCTGATTCCCCGCCTCTGATTCCCCGCCTCTGATTCCCCGCCTCTGATTCCTTGCCTCGGATTGCACACATCTGATACCCCGTCTCTCTTTCTCTGCCTCTCTTTCCCCACATCTCTTTTCCGTCCTCTGATTCCCCGCTTCTGATTCCCCGCTTCTGATTCCCCGCCTCCATTTCTCCGACTCTGATTCCCTTCCTCTGTTTCCCTGCCACCGATTCCCTGCCTCCGATTCCCTGCTTCAGAGTCCCTGGCTCTTTCCCTGGCTCTTTCCCTGCCCTTCTTTCCCCACATCTCTTTTCCCCCCTCTGATTCACCCTCTTTTAATTTCAGTCTCTGATTCCCCGCCTCTGGTTCCCCGCCTGTGATTCCCCGCCTCTGATTCCCTGCCACTATTTTCGTGCCTCATTCTCTGCCTCTCTTTTCCCACATCTCTATTCCCCCCTCTGATTCCCCGCCTCTGATTCCCCGCCTCTGATTCCCCGCCTCTGATTCCCCGCCTCTGATTGCCCGCCTCTGATTCACCGCCTCTGATTCCCTGCCTCTCTTTCCCTGCCACTATTTTCGTGCCTCCTTCTCTGCCTCTCTTTTCCCACATCTCATTTCCGCCCTCTGATTCCCCACCTCTGATTCCACGCCGCCTTTTCTCCGCCTCTGATACACCTCCTCTGAGTCCAAGCCTCTGATTCCCCGCCTCTGATTCCCCGCCTCTGATTCCCCGCCTCTGATTCCCCGCCTCTGATTCCCCACCTCTGATTTCCCGCCTCTCTTTCCGTGCCTCTCTCCCGGACTCTCTTTCCCCACATCTCTTTTCCTGCCTCTGATTCCCCGCCTCGGATTCCCCGCATCTGATACCCCTCCTCTCTTTCACTGCGTCTATTTCCACGCCTCTTTCTCTGCCTCTCTTTCCCCACATCTCTTTTCTGCCCTCTGATTCCCCACCTCTGATTCCCCGCCTCTGATTCCCCGCCTCTGATTCCCCGCCTCTGATTCCCCGCCTCTGATTCCCCGCCTCTGATTCCCCACCTCTGATTCCCCGCCTCTCTTTCCCTGCCACTATTTTCGTGCCTCCTTCTCTGCCTCTCTTTTCCCACATCACTTTTCCGCCCTCTGATTCCCCGCCTCTGATTCCCCGCCTCTGATTCCCCGCCTCTGATTCCCCGCCTCTGATTCACCGCCTCTGATTCCCTGCCTCTCTTTCCCTGCCACTATTTTCGTGCCTCCTTCTCTGCCTCTCTTTTCCCACATCTCATTTCCGCCCTCTGATTCCCCACCTCTGATTCCCCGCCTCTGATTCACCGCCTCTGATTCCCTGCCTCTCTTTCCCTGCCACTATTTCCGCGCCTCTTTCCCTGCCTCTCTTTCCCCACATCTCTTTTCCACCCTCTGATTCCCCGCTTCTGATTCCCCGCCTCCGTTTCTCCGACTCTGTTTCCCTGCCTCCGATTCCCTGCTTCAGAGTCCCTGGCTCTTTCCATGCCTCTCTTTCCCCACATTTCTTTTCCCCCTTCTGATTCTCCCCCTTTCAATCTCAGCCTCTGATTTCCCACCTCAGAATCCCCACCTCAAATTCCCCGCCTCTGATTCCCCGCCTCTGCTTCCCCGCCTCTGCTTCCCCGCCTCTGCTTCCCCGCCTCTGCTTCCCCGCCTCTGCTTCCCCGCCTCTGCTTCCCCGCCTCTGCTTCCCCGCCTCTGATTCCCCGCCTCTGATTCCCCGCCTCTGATTTCCCGCCTCTGATTCCCCGCCTCTGATTCCCCGCCTCTGATTCCCCGCCTCTGATTCCCCGCCTCTGATTCCCCGCCTCTGATTCCCTGCCTCTCTTTCCCTGCCACTATTTTCGTGCCTCCTTCTCTGCCTCTCTTTTCCCACATCTCTTTCCCCGCCTCTGATTCCCTGCCTCCGATTCCCCGCCTCAGATAATACGACTCTGATTCCCCGCCTCTGATTCCCCACCTGTGATTCACCGCCTCTGATTTCCTGCCTCTCTTTCCGTGCCTCTTTCCCGGCCTCTCTTTCCCCACATCTCTTTTCCTGCCTCTGATGCCCCGCCTCGGATTCCACGCCTCTGATTCCCCGCCTCAGATTTTCCACCTCAGATTCCCCACATCTGATACCCCGCCTCTCTTTCCCTGCGTCTATTTCCGCGCCTCTTTCCCTGCCTCTCTTTCCCCACATCTCTTTCCCCGCCTCTGATTCCCCGCCTCGGATTCCCCACATCTGATACCCCGCCTCTCTTTCCCTGCGTCTATTTCCGCGCCTCTTTCCCCGCCTCTCTTTTCCCACATCTCTTTCCCCGCCTATGATTCCCCGCCTCTGATTCCCCGCCTCTGAAACCACGACTCTGATTCCCCGCCTCTGATTCCTCGCCTCTGATTTCCCGCCTCTCTTTCCGTGCCTCTTTCCCGGCCTCTCTTTCCCCACATCTCTTTTCCTGCCTCTGATTCCACGCCTCGGATTCCACGCCTCTGATTCCCCGCCTCAGATTCTCCACCTCAAATTCCCCGCTTCTGATACCACGACTCTGATTCCCCGCCTCTCATTCCCCGCCTCTCATTTCCCACCTCTCTTTCCGTGCCTCTTTCCCCGCCTCTCTTTCCTTGCCTCTTTCCCTGCCTCTCTTTCTCCACATCTCTTTCCCCACCTCTGATTCCCCGCCTCGGATCCCCCACATCTGATACCCTGCCTCTCTTTCCCTGCGTCTATTTCCACGCCTCTTTCTCTGCCTCTCTTTCCCCACATCTCTTTTCCGCCCTCTGATTCCCCGCCTCTGATTCCCCGCCTCTGATTCCCTGCCTCTGATTCCCCGCCTCAGATTCTCCACCTCTGATTTCCCGCCTCTCTTTCCGTGCCTCTTTCCCGGCCTCTCTTTCCCCACATCTCTTTTCCTGCCTCTGATTCCCCGCCTCGGATTCCCCGCATCTGATACCCCTCCTCGCTTTCACTGCGTCTATTTCCACGCCTCTTTCTCTGCCTCTCTTTTCCCACATCTCATTTCCGCCCACTGATTCCCCGCCTCTGATTCCCCGCCTCTGATTCCCCGCCTCTGATTCCCCGCCTCTGATTCTCCGCCTCTGATTCCCTGCCTCTGATTCCCCGCCTCTGATTCCCCGCCTCCATTTCTCCGACTCCGATTCCCTGCTTCAGAGTCTCTGACTCTTTCCCCGCCTCCCTTTCGCCGCCACTCTTTTCCCACATCTCTATTCCCCCCTCTGATTCCACGCCTCTGATTCCCCGCCTCAGATTCCCCACCTCAGATAATACGACTCTGATTCCCCGCCTCTCATTTCCCACCTCTTTTTCCGTGCCTCTTTCCCCGCCTCTCTTTCCTTGCCTCTTTCCCTGCCTCTCTTTCTCCACATCTCTTTCCCCACCTCTGATTCCCCGCCTCGGATCCCCCACATCTGATACCCTGCCTCTCTTTCCCTGCGTCTATTTCCACGCCTCTTTCTCTGCCTCTCTTTCCCCACATCTCTTTTCCGCCCTCTGATTCCCCGCCTCTGATTCCCCGCCTCTGATTCCCTGCCTCTGATTCCCCGCCTCTGATTCCCCACCTCTGATTTCCCGCCTCTCTTTCCGTGCCTCTTTCCCGGCCTCTCTTTCCCCACATCTCTTTTCCTGCCTCTGATTCCCCGCCTCGGATTCCCCGCATCTGATACCCCTCCTCGCTTTCACTGCGTCTATTTCCACGCCTCTTTCTCTGCCTCTCTTTTCCCACATCTCATTTCCGCCCACTGATTCCCCGCCTCTGATTCCCCGCCTCTGATTCCCCGCCTCTGATTCCCCGCCTCTGATTCTCCGCCTCTGATTCCCTGCCTCTGATTCCCCGCCTCTGATTCCCCGCCTCCATTTCTCCGACTCCGATTCCCTGCTTCAGAGTCTCTGACTCTTTCCCCGCCTCCCTTTCGCCGCCTCTCTTTTCCCACATCTCTATTCCCCCCTCTGATTCCCCGCCTCTGATTCCCCGCCTCTGCTTCCCCGCCTCTGATTCCCCGCCTCTGATTCCCCGCCTCTGATTCCCCGCCTCTGATTCCCCGCCTCTGATTCCCCGCCTCAGATTCCCCACCTCAGATAATACGACTCTGATTCCCCGCCTCTCATTTCCCACCTCTCTTTCCGTGCCTCTTTCCCCGCCTCTCTTTCCTTGCCTCTTTCCCTGCCTCTCTTTCTCCACCTCTCTTTCCCCACCTCTGATTCCCTGCCTCGGATCCCCCACATCTGATACCCCGCCTCTGATTCCCTGCCTCTCTTTCCCTGCCACTATTTTCGTGCCTCCTTCTCTGCCTCTCTTTTCCCACATCTCATTTCCGCCCTCTGATTCCCCACCTCTGATTTCCCACCTCTCTTTCCGTGCCTCTTTCCCGGCCTCTCTTTCCCCACATCTCTTTTCCTGCCTCTGATTCCCCGCCTCGGATTCCCCGCATCTGATACCCCTCCTCTCTTTCACTGCGTCTATTTCCACGCCTCTTTCTCTGCCTCTCTTTCCCCACATCTCTTTTCTGCCCTCTGATTCCCCACCTCTGATTCCCCGCCTCTGATTCCCCTCCTCTGATTCCCCGACTCTGATTCCCCGCCTCTGATTCTCCTCCTCTGATTCTCCTCCTCTGATTCCCCGCCTCTGATTCCACGACTCTGATTCTCCTCCTCTGATTCTCCTCCTCTGATTCCCCGCCTCTGATTCCACGACTCTGATTCCCCGACTCCGATTCCCCACCTTAGATTCCCCGCCTCTGATTCCACGCCTCTGATTCCCCGCCTCTGATTCCCCGCCTCTGATTCCTTGCCTCGGATTGCACACATCTGATACCCCGCCTCTCTTTCTCTGCCTCTCTTTCCCCACATCTCTTTTCCGTCCTCTGATTCCCCGCTTCTGATTCCCCGCTTCTGATTCCCCGCCTCCATTTCTCCGACTCTGATTCCCTTCCTCTGTTTCCCTGCCACCGATTCCCTGCCTCCGATTCCCTGCTTCAGAGTCCCTGGCTCTTTCCCTGGCTCTTTCCCTGCCCTTCTTTCCCCACATCTCTTTTCCCCCCTCTGATTCACCCTCTTTTAATTTCAGCCTCTGATTCCCCGCCTCTGGTTCCCCGCCTGTGATTCCCCGCCTCTGATTCCCTGCCACTATTTTCGTGCCTCATTCTCTGCCTCTCTTTTCCCACATCTCTTTCCCCACCTCTAATTCCCCGACTCTGATTCCCTGACACTGATTCCCCGACTCTGATTCCCCGACTCTGATTCCCCGACTCAGATTCCCTGTTTCAGAGTCTCTGACTCTTTCCCCGCCTCCCTTTCGCCGCCTCTCTTTTCCCACATCTCTATTCCCCCCTCTGATTCCACGCCTCTGATTCCCCGCCTCAGATTCGCCGCCTCAGATTCCCTGCCTCTGGATCTCCGCCTCTGATTCCCTGCCTCTGATTCCCCACCTCTATTTCCTTGCCTCTTTCCCTGCCTCTCTTTCCCCACATCTCTTTCCCCGCCTCTGATTCCCCGCCTTGAATTCCCCACATCTGATACTCCGCCTCTCTTTCCCTGCGTCTATTTCCGCGCCTCTTTCCCTGCCTCTCTTTCCCCACATCTCTTTCCCCGCCTCTGATTCCCCGCCTCGGATTCCCCACATCTGATACCCCGCCTCTCTTTCCCTGCGTCTATTTCCGCGCCTCTTTCCCCGCCTCTCTTTCCCCGCCTCTCTTTCCCCGCCTCTGATTCCCCGCCTCTGATTCCCCGCCTCTGATACCACGACTCTGATTCCCCGCCTCTGATTCCTCGCCTCTGATTTCCCGCCTCTCTTTCCGTGCCTCTTTCCCGGCCTCTCTTTCCCCACATCTCTTTTCCTGCCTCTGATTCCCCGCCTCGGATTCTCCACCTCAAATTCCCCGCTTCTGATACCACGACTCTGATTCCCCGTCTCTGATTCCCCGCCTCTCATTTCCCACCTCTCTTTCCGTGCCTCTTTCCCCGCCTCTCTTTCCTTGCCTCTTTCCCTGCCTCTCTTTCTCCACATCTCTTTCCCCACCTCTGATTCCCCGCCTCGGATCCCCCACATCTGATACCCTGCCTCTCTTTCCCTGCGTCTATTTCCACGCCTCTTTCCCGGCCTCTCTTTCCCCACATCTCTTTTCCTGCCTCTGATTCCCCGCCTCGGATTCCCCGCATCTGATACCCCTCCTCGATTTCACTGCGTCTATTTCCACGCCTCTTTCTCTGCCTCTCTTTTCCCACATCTCTTTCCCCGCCTCTGATTCCCCGCCTCTGATTCTCCGCCTCTGATTCCCCGCCTCTGATTCCCCGCCTCTGATTCCCCGCCTCTGCTTCCCCGCCTCTGATTCCCCGCCTCTGATTCCCCGCCTCTGATTCCCCGCCTCTGATTCCCCGCCTCTGATTCTCCGCCTCTGATTCCCCGCCTCTGATTCCCCGCCTCTGATTCCCCGCCTCTGATTCCCCGCCTCTGATTCCCCGCCTCAGATTCCCCACCTCAGATAATACGACTCTGATTCCCCGCCTCTCATTTCCCACCTCTCTTTCCGTGCCTCTTTCCCCGCCTCTCTTTCCTTGCCTCTTTCCCTGCCTCTCTTTCTCCACATCTCTTTCCCCACCTCTGATTCCCCGCCTCGGATCCCCCACATCTGATACCCCGCCTCTCTTTCACTGCGTCTATTTCCACGCCTCTTTCTCTGCCTCTCTTTCCCCACATCTCTTTTCTGCCCTCTGATTCCCCACCTCTGATTCCACGCCTCCGTTCCTCTTCCTCTGATACCCCGCCTCTTATACCCCGCCTCTGATACCCCGCCTCTGATTCCCCGCCTCTGATTCCCCGCCTCTGATTCCCCGCCTCTGATTCCCCGCCTCTGATTCCCCGCCTCTGATTCCCCGCCTCTGATTCCCCTCCTCTGATTCCCCGCCTCTGATTCCCCGCCTCTGATTCCCCGCCTCTGATTCCCCGCCTCTGATTCCCCGCCTCTGATTCCCTGCCTCTCTTTCCCTGCCACTATTTTCGTGCCTCCTTCTCTGCCTCTCTTTTCCCACATCTCATTTCCGCCCTCTGATTCCCCACCTCTGATTCCACGCCGCCTTTTCTCCGCCTCTGATACACCTCCCCTGAGTCCAAGCCTCTGATTCCCCGCCTCTGATTCCCTGCCTCTGATTCCCCGCCTCTGATTCCCCACCTCTGATTTCCCGCCTCTCTTTCCGTGCCTCTTTCCCGGCCTCTCTTTCCCCACATCTCTTTTCCTGCCTCTGATTCCCCGCCTCGGATTCCCCGCATCTGATACCCCTCCTCGCTTTCACTGCGTCTATTTCCACGCCTCTTTCTCTGCCTCTCTTTTCCCACATCTCATTTCCGCCCACTGATTCCCCGCCTCTGATTCCCCGCCTCTGATTCCCCGCCTCTGATTCCCCGCCTCTGATTCTCCGCCTCTGATTCCCTGCCTCTGATTCCCCGCCTCTGATTCCCCGCCTCCATTTCTCCGACTCCGATTCCCTGCTTCAGAGTCTCTGACTCTTTCCCCGCCTCCCTTTCGCGGCCTCTCTTTTCCCACATCTCTATTCCCCCCTCTGATTCCCCGCCTCTGATTCCCCGCCTCTGCTTCCCCGCCTCTGATTCCCCGCCTCTGATTCCCCGCCTCTGATTCCCCGCCTCTGATTCCCCGCCTCTGATTCCCCGCCTCTGATTCCCCACCTCTGATTTCCCGCCTCTCTTTCCGTGCCTCTTTCCCGGACTCTCTTTCCCCACATCTCTTTTCCTGCCTCTGATTCCCCGCCTCTCATTTCCCACCTCTCTTTCCGTGCCTCTTTCCCCGCCTCTCTTTCCTTGCCTCTTTCCCTGCCTCTCTTTCTCCACCTCTCTTTCCCCACCTCTGATTCCCTGCCTCGGATCCCCCACATCTGATACCCCGCCTCTCTTTCCCTGCGTCTATTTCCACGCCTCTTTCTCTGCCTCTCTTTCCCCACATCTCTTTTCCGCCCTCTGATTCCCCGCCTCTGATTTCCCGCCTCTGATTCCCCGCCTCTGATTCCCTGCCTCTCTTTCCCTGCCACTATTTTCGTGCCTCCTTCTCTGCCTCTCTTTTCCCACATCTCATTTCCGCCCTCTGATTCCCCACCTCTGATTCCCCGCCTCTGATTCCCCGCCTCTGATTCCCCACCTCTGATTTCCCACCTCTCTTTCCGTGCCTCTTTCCCGGCCTCTCTTTCCCCACATCTCTTTTCCTGCCTCGGATTCCCCGCCTCTGATTCCCCGCCTCTGATTCCCCACCTCTGATTTCCCACCTCTCTTTCCGTGCCTCTTTCTCTGCCTCTCTTTCCCCACATCTCTTTTCTGCCCTCTGATTCCCCACCTCTGATTCCCCGCCTCTGATTCCCCGCCTCTGATTCCCCGCCTCTGATTCCCCGCCTCTGATTCCCCTCCTCTGATTCCCCCACTCTGATTCCCCGCCTCTGATTCCCCGCCTCTGATTCCCCTCCTCTGATTCCACGACTCTGATTCCCCTACTCCGATTCCCCACCTTAGATTCCCCGCCTCTGATTCCCCGCCTCTGATTCCCCGCCTCTGATTCCTTGCCTCGGATTGCACACATCTGATACCCCGCCTCTCTTTCTCTGCCTCTCTTTCCCCACATCTCTTTTCCGTCCTCTGATTCCCCGCTTCTGATTCCCCGCTTCTGATTCCCCGCCTCCATTTCTCCGACTCTGATTCCCTTCCTCTGTTTCCCTGCCACCGATTCCCTGCCTCCGATTCCCTGCTTCAGAGTCCCTGGCTCTTTCCCTGGCTCTTTCCCTGCCCTTCTTTCCCCACATCTCTTTTCCCCCCTCTGATTCACCCTCTTTTAATTTCAGCCTCTGATTCCCCGCCTCTGGTTCCCCGCCTGTGATTCCCCGCCTCTGATTCCCTGCCTCTCTTTCCCTGCCACTATTTTCGTGCCTCATTCTCTGCCTCTCTTTTCCCACATCTCTTTCCCCACCTCTGATTCCCCGACTCTGATTCCCCGACTCTGATTCCCTGACACTGATTCCCCGCCTCTGATTCCCCGCCTCTGATTCCCCGCCTCTGATTCCCCGCCTCTGATTCCCCGCCTCTGATTCCCCGCCTCTGATTCCCCGCCTCTGATTCTCCGCCTCTGATTCCCCGCCTCTGATTCCCCGCCTCTGATTCCCCGCCTCTGATTCCCCGCCTCTGATTCCCCGCCTCAGATTCCCCACCTCAGATAATACGACTCTGATTCCCCGCCTCTCATTTCCCACCTCTCTTTCCGTGCCTCTTTCCCCGCCTCTCTTTCCTTGCCTCTTTCCCTGCCTCTCTTTCTCCACATCTCTTTCCCCACCTCTGATTCCCCGCCTCGGATCCCCCACATCTGATACCCCGCCTCTCTTTCACTGCGTCTATTTCCACGCCTCTTTCTCTGCCTCTCTTTCCCCACATCTCTTTTCTGCCCTCTGATTCCCCACCTCTGATTCCACGCCTCCGTTCCTCTTCCTCTGATACCCCGCCTCTTATACCCCGCCTCTGATACCCCGCCTCTGATTCCCCGCCTCTGATTCCCCGCCTCTGATTCCCCGCCTCTGATTCCCTGCCTCTGATTCCCCGCCTCTGATTCCCCTCCTCTGATTCCCCGCCTCTGATTCCCCGCCTCTGATTCCCCGCCTCTGATTCCCCGCCTCTGATTCCCCGCCTCTGATTCCCTGCCTCTCTTTCCCTGCCACTATTTTCGTGCCTCCTTCTCTGCCTCTCTTTTCCCACATCTCATTTCCGCCCTCTGATTCCCCACCTCTGATTCCCCGCCTCTGATTCCCTGCCTCTGATTCCCCGCCTCTGATTCCCCACCTCTGATTTCCCGCCTCTCTTTCCGTGCCTCTTTCCCGGCCTCTCTTTCCCCACATCTCTTTTCCTGCCTCTGATTCCCCGCCTCGGATTCCCCGCATCTGATACCCCTCCTCGCTTTCACTGCGTCTATTTCCACGCCTCTTTCTCTGCCTCTCTTTTCCCACATCTCATTTCCGCCCACTGATTCCCCGCCTCTGATTCCCCGCCTCTGATTCCCCGCCTCTGATTCCCCGCCTCTGATTCTCCGCCTCTGATTCCCTGCCTCTGATTCCCCGCCTCTGATTCCCCGCCTCCATTTCTCCGACTCCGATTCCCTGCTTCAGAGTCTCTGACTCTTTCCCCGCCTCCCTTTCGCGGCCTCTCTTTTCCCACATCTCTATTCCCCCCTCTGATTCCCCGCCTCTGATTCCCCGCCTCTGCTTCCCCGCCTCTGCTTCCCCGCCTCTGATTCCCCGCCTCTGATTCCCCGCCTCTGATTCCCCGCCTCTGATTCCCCGCCTCTGATTCCCCACCTCTGATTTCCCGCCTCTCTTTCCGTGCCTCTTTCCCGGACTCTCTTTCCCCACATCTCTTTTCCTGCCTCTGATTCCCCGCCTCTCATTTCCCACCCCTCTTTCCGTGCCTCTTTCCCCGCCTCTCTTTCCTTGCCTCTTTCCCTGCCTCTCTTTCTCCACCTCTCTTTCCCCACCTCTGATTCCCTGCCTCGGATCCCCCACATCTGATACCCCGCCTCTCTTTCCCTGCGTCTATTTCCACGCCTCTTTCTCTGCCTCTCTTTCCCCACATCTCTTTTCCGCCCTCTGATTCCCCGCCTCTGATTTCCCCCCTCTGATTCCCCGCCTCTGATTCCCTGCCTCTCTTTCCCTGCCACTATTTTCGTGCCTCCTTCTCTGCCTCTCTTTTCCCACATCTCATTTCCGCCCTCTGATTCCCCACCTCTGATTCCCCGCCTCTGATTCCCCACCTCTGATTCCCCGCCTCTGATTCCCCGCCTCTGATTCCCCGCCTCTGATTCCCCGCCTCTGATTCCCCGCCTCTGATTCCCCTCCTCTGATTCCCCGACTCTGATTCCCCGCCTCTGATTCCCCGCCTCTGATTCCCCTCCTCTGATTCCACGACTCTGATTCCCCTACTCCGATTCCCCACCTTAGATTCCCCGCCTCTGATTCCCCGCCTCTGATTCCCCGCCTCTGATTCCTTGCCTCGGATTGCACACATCTGATACCCCGCCTCTCTTTCTCTGCCTCTCTTTCCCCACATCTCTTTTCCGTCCTCTGATTCCCCGCTTCTGATTCCCCGCTTCTGATTCCCCGCCTCCATTTCTCCGACTCTGATTCCCTTCCTCTGTTTCCCTGCCACCGATTCCCTGCCTCCGATTCCCTGCTTCAGAGTCCCTGGCTCTTTCCCTGGCTCTTTCCCTGCCCTTCTTTCCCCACATCTCTTTTCCCCCCTCTGATTCACCCTCTTTTAATTTCAGCCTCTGATTCCCCGCCTCTGGTTCCCCGCCTGTGATTCCCCGCCTCTGATTCCCTGCCTCTCTTTCCCTGCCACTATTTTCGTGCCTCATTCTCTGCCTCTCTTTTCCCACATCTCTTTCCCCACCTCTGATTCCCCGACTCTGATTCCCCGACTCTGATTCCCTGACACTGATTCCCCGCCTCTGATTCCCCGCCTCTAATTCCCCGCCTCTGATTCCCCGCCTCTGATTCTCCGCCTCTGATTCCCCGCCTCTGATTCTCCGCCTCTGATTCCCCGCCTCTGATTCCCCGACTCTGATTCCCCGCCTCTGATTCCCCACCTCTGATTCCCCGACTCTGATTCCCCGACTCCGATTCCCTGCTTCAGAGTCCCTGGCTCTTTCCATGCCTCTCTTTCCCCACATTTCTTTTCCCCCTTCTGATTCTCCCCCTTTCAATCTCAGCCTCTGATTTCCCACCTCAGAATCCCCACCTCAAATTCCCCGACTCTGATTCCCCGCCTCTGCTTCCCCGCCTCTGCTTCCCCGCCTCTGCTTCCCCGCCTCTGCTTCCCCGCCTCTGCTTCCCCGCCTCTGATTGCCCGCCTCTGATTTCCCGCCTCTGATTCCCCGCCTCTGATTCCCCGCCTCTGATTCCCCGCCTCTGATTCCCCGCCTCTGATTCCCCGCCTCTGATTCCCTGCCTCTCTTTCCCTGCCACTATTTTCGTGCCTCCTTCTCTGCCTCTCTTTTCCCACATCTCTTTCCCCGCCTCTGATTCCCTGCCTCCGATTCCCCGCCTCAGATAATACGACTCTGATTCCCCGCCTCTGATTCCCCGCCTGTGATTCACCGCCTCTGATTTCCTGCCTCTCTTTCCGTGCCTCTTTCCCGGCCTCTCTTTCCCCACATCTCTTTTCCTGCCTCTGATGCCCCGCCTCGGATTCCCCACATCTGATACCCCGCCTCTCTTTCCCTGCGTCTATTTCCGCGCCTCTTTCCCTGCCTCTCTTACCCCACATCTCTTTCCCCGCCTCTGATTCCCCGCCTCGGATTCCCCACATCTGATACCCCGCCTCTCTTTCCCTGCGTCTATTTCCGCGCCTCTTTCCCTGCCTCTCTTTTCCCACATCTCTTTCCCCGCCTCTGATTCCCCGCCTCAGATTCCCCGCCTCTGATACCATGACTCTGATTCCCCGCCTCTGATTCCCCGCCTCTGATTCCACGCCTCTGATTCCCCGCCTCTCATTCCCCGCCCCTGATTCCCCGCCTCTCTTTCCCTGCCAATATTTTTGTGCCTCCTTCTCTGCCTCTCTTTTCCCACATCTCTTTCCCCGCCTCTGTTTCCCTGCCTCCGATTCCCCGCCCTAGATAATACGACTCTGATTCCCCGCCTCTGATTCCCCGCCTCTGATTCACCGCCTCTGATTTCCTGCCTCTCTTTCTGTGCCTCTTTCCCGGCCTCTCTTTCCCCACATCTCTTTTCCTGCCTCTGATGCCCCGCCTCGGATTCCACGCCTCTGATTCCCCGCCTCAGATTTTCCACTTCAGATTCCCCACATCTGATACCCCGCCTCTCTTTCCCTGCGTCTATTTCCGCGCCTCTTTCCCTGCCTCTCTTTCCCCACATCTCTTTCCCCGCCTCTGATTCCCCGCCTCGGATTCCCCACATCTGATACCCCGCCTCTCTTTCCCTGCGTCTATTTCCGCGCCTCTTTCCCTGCCTCTCTTTTCCCACATCTCTTTCCCCGCCTCTGATTCCCCGCCTCAGATTCCCCGCCTCTGATACCATGACTCTGATTCCCCGCCTCTGATTCCCCGCCTCTGATTCCACGCATCTGATTCCCCGCCTCTCATTCCCCGCCCCTGATTCCCCGCTTCTCTTTCCCTGCCACTATTTTTGTGCCTCTTTCCCTGCCTCTCTTTCCCCACATCTCTTTCCCCGCCTCTGATTCCCCGCCTCGGATTCCCCACATCTGATACCCCGCCTCTCTTTCCCTGCGTCTATTTCCGCGCCTCTTTCCCTGCCTCTCTTTTCCCACATCTCTTTCCCCGCCTCTGATTCCCCGCCTCAGATTCCCCGCCTCTGATACCATGACTCTGATTCCCCGCCTCTGATTCCCCGCCTCTGATTCCACGCATCTGATTCCCCGCCTCTCATTCCCCGCCCCTGATTCCCCGCCTCTCTTTCCCTGCCACTATTTTTGTGCCTCTTTCCCTGCCTCTCTTTTCCCACATCTCTTTCCCCGCCTCTGATTCCCCGCCTCTGATTCCCCGCCTCTGATTCCCCGCCTCTGATTCCCTGCCTCTGATTCCCTGCCTCTGATTCCCCGACTCTGATTCCCCGCCTCTGATTCCCCACCTCTGATTCCCCGACTCTGATTCCCTGACACTGATTCCCCGACTCTGATTCCCCGACTCTGATTCCCCGACTCCGATTCCCTGTTTCAGAGTCTCTGACTCTTTCCCCGCCTCCCTTTCGCCGCCTCTCTTTTCCCACATCTCTATTCCCCCCTCTGATTCCACGCCTCTGATTCCCCGCCTCAGATTCGCCGCCTCAGATTCCCTGCCTCTGGATCTCCGCCTCTGATTCCCTGCCTCTGATTCCCCTCCTCTATTTCCTTGCCTCTTTCCCTGCCTCTCTTTCCCCACATCTCTTTCCCCGCCTCTGATTCCCCACCTTGAATTCCCCACATCTGATACTCCGCCGCTCTTTCCCTGCGTCTATTTCCGCGCCTCTTTCCCTGCCTCTCTTTCCCCACATCTCT
Organism: Narcine bancroftii; assembly: GCF_036971445.1. Taxonomy (NCBI): domain Eukaryota; kingdom Metazoa; phylum Chordata; class Chondrichthyes; order Torpediniformes; family Narcinidae; genus Narcine; species Narcine bancroftii. Next base: position 1,244,484 of record NW_027211811.1, on the reverse strand, counting down.
TTCCCCGCTTCTGATTCCCCGCCTCCGTTTCTCCGACTCTGTTTCCCTGCCTCCGATTCCCTGCTTCAGAGTCCCTGGCTCTTTCCATGCCTCTCTTTCCCCACATTTCTTTTCCCCCTTCTGATTCTCCCCCTTTCAATCTCAGCCTCTGATTTCCCACCTCAGAATCCCCACCTCAAATTCCCCGCCTCTGATTCCCCGCCTCTGCTTCCCCGCCTCTGCTTCCCTGCCTCTGCTTCCCCGCCTCTGCTTCCCCGCCTCTGCTTCCCCGCCTCTGCTTCCCCGCCTGTGATTCACCGCCTCTAATTTCCTGCCTCTCTTTCCGTGCCTCTTTCCCGGCCTCTCTTTCCCCACATCTCTTTTCCACCCTCTGATTCCCCGCTTCTGATTCCCCGCCTCCGTTTCTCCGACTCTGTTTCCCTGCCTCCGATTCCCTGCTTCAGAGTCCCTGGCTCTTTCCATGCCTCTCTTTCCCCACATTTCTTTTCCCCCTTCTGATTCTCCCCCTTTCAATCTCAGCCTCTGATTTCCCACCTCAGAATCCCCACCTCAAATTCCCCGCCTCTGATTCCCCGCCTCTGCTTCCCCGCCTCTGCTTCCCCGCCTCTGCTTCCCCGCCTCTGCTTCCCCGCCTCTGCTTCCCCGCCTCTGATTCCCCGCCTCTGATTCCCCGCCTCTGATTTCCCGCCTCTGATTCCCCGCCTCTGATTCCCCGCCTCTGATTCCCCGCCTCTGATTCCCCGCCTCTGATTCCCTGCCTCTCTTTCCCTGCCACTATTTTCGTGCCTCCTTCTCTGCCTCTCTTTTCCCACATCTCTTTCCCCGCCTCTGATTCCCTGCCTCCGATTCCCCGCCTCAGATAATACGACTCTGATTCCCCGCCTCTGATTCCCCGCCTGTGATTCACCGCCTCTGATTTCCTGCCTCTCTTTCCGTGCCTCCTTCCCGGCCTCTCTTTCCCCACATCTCTTTTCCTGCCTCTGATGCCCCGCCTCGGATTCCACGCCTCTGATTCCCCGCCTCAGATTTTCCACCTCAGATTCCCCACATCTGATACCCCGCCTCTCTTTCCCTGCGTCTATTTCCGCGCCTCTTTCCCTGCCTCTCTTTCCCCACATCTCTTTCCCCGCCTCTGATTCCCCGCCTCGGATTCCCCACATCTGATACCCCGCCTCTCTTTCCCTGCGTCTATTTCCGCGCCTCTTTCCCCGCCTCTCTTTTCCCACATCTCTTTCCCCGCCTCTGATTCCCCGCCTCTGATTCCCCGCCTCTGATACCATGACTCTGATTCCCCGCCTCTGATTCCCCGCCTCTGAAACCACGACTCTGATTCCCCGCCTCTGATTCCTCGCCTCTGATTTCCCGCCTCTCTTTCCGTGCCTCTTTCCCGGCCTCTCTTTCCCCACATCTCTTTTCCTGCCTCTGATTCCCCGCCTCGGATTCCACGCCTCTGATTCCCCGCCTCAGATTCTCCACCTCAAATTCCCCGCTTCTGATACCACGACTCTGATTCCCCGCCTCTGATTCCCCGCCTCTCATTTCCCACCTCTCTTTCCGTGCCTCTTTCCCTGCCTCTCTTTCTCCACATCTCTTTCCCCACCTCTGATTCCCCGCCTCGGATCCCCCACATCTGATACCCTGCCTCTCTTTCCCTGCGTCTATTTCCACGCCCCTTTCTCTGCCTCTCTTTCCCCACATCTCTTTTCCGCCCTCTGATTCCCCGCCTCTGATTCCCCACCTCTGATTACCCGCCTCTCTTTCCGTGCCTCTTTCCCGGCCTCTCTTTCCCCACATCTCTTTTCCTGCCTCTGATTCCCCGCCTCGGATTCCCCGCATCTGATACCCCTCCTCGATTTCACTGCGTCTATTTCCACGCCTCTTTCTCTGCCTCTCTTTTCCCACATCTCTTTCCCCGCCTCTGATTCCCCGCCTCTGATTCTCCGCCTCTGATTCCCCGCCTCTGATTCCCCGCCTCTGATTCCCCGCCTCTGATTCCCCGCCTCTGATTCCCCGCCTCTGATTCCCCGCCTCTGATTCCCTGCCTCTCTTTCCCTGCCACTATTTTCGTGCCTCATTCTCTGCCTCTCTTTTCCCACATCTCTTTCCCCGCCTCTGATTCCCCACCTCTCTTTCCGTGCCTCTTTCCCCGCCTCTCTTTCCTTGCCTCTTTCCCTGCCTCTCTTTCTCCACATCTCTTTCCCCACCTCTGATTCCCCGCCTCGGATCCCCCACATCTGATACCCCGGCTCTCTTTCCCTGCGTCTATTTCCGCGCCTCTTTCCCTGCCTCTCTTTCCCCACATCTCTTTCCCCGCCTCTGATTCCCCGCCTCGGATTCCCCACATCTGATACCCCGCCTCTCTTTCCCTGCGTCTATTTCCGCGCCTCTTTCCCTGCCTCTCTTTTCCCACATCTCTTTCCCCGCCTCTGATTCCCCGCCTCAGATTCCCCGCCTCTGATACCATGACTCTGATTCCCCGCCTCTGATTCCCCGCCTCTGATTCCCTGTTTCAGAGTCTCTGACTCTTTCCCCGCCTCCCTTTCGCCGCCTCTCTTTTCCCACATCTCTATTCCCCCCTCTGATTCCACGCCTCTGATTCCCCGCCTCAGATTCGCCGCCTCACATTCCCTGCCTCTGGATCTCCGCCTCTGCTTCCCCGCCTCTGATTCCCCGCCTCTGATTCCCCGCCTCTGATTCCCCGCCTCTGATTCCCCTCCTCTGATTCCCCTCCTCTGATTCCCCGCCTCTGATTCCCCGCCTCTGATTCTCCTCCTCTGATTCTCCTCCTCTGATTCCCCGCCTCTGATTCCCCGACTCTGATTCCCCGACTCCGATTCCCTGCTTCAGTCCCTTGCTCTTTCCCCGCCTCTCCATTCCCACATCTCTATTCCCCCCTCTGATTCCCCGCCTCTGATTCCCCGCCTCTGATTCCCCGCCTCTGATTCCCCGCCTCTGATTCCCCGCCTCTGATTCCCCGCCTCTGATTCCCCGACTCTGATTCCCCGACTCTGATTCCCCGACTCTGATTCCCCGACTCCGATTCCCTGCTTCAGTCCCTGGCTCTTTCCCCGCCTCTCCATTCCCACATCTCTCTTCCCACCTCTGAATCCCCGCCTCTGAATCCCCGCCTGATTCCCCGCCTCAGATTCCCCACCTCAGATTCCCCGTCTCTGATTCCACGCCTCTGATTCCACGCCTCTGATTCCCCGCCTCTGATTCCCCGCCTCTGATTCCCCGCCTCGGATTCCCCGCCTCGGATTCCCCGCCTCGGATTCCCCGTCTCGGATTCCCCACATCTGATACCCCGCCTCTCTTTCCCTGCGTCTATTTCCGCGCCTCTTTCCCTGCCTCTCTTTCCCCACATCTCTTTTCCGCCCTCTGATTCCCCGCTTCTGATTCCCCGCCACTGATTCTCCGCCTCTGATTCTCCGCCTCTGATTCCCCGCCTCTGATTCCCCTCCTCAGATTCCCCGCCTCTGATACCATGACTCTGATTCCCCACCTCTGATTCCCCGCCCCTGATTCCCCGCCTCTCTTGCCCTGCCACTATTTTTGTGCCTCCTTCTCTGCCTCTCTTTTCCCACATCTCTTTCCCCGCCTCTGATTCCCCGCCTCTGATTCCCCGCCTCTGATTCCCCACCCCTGATTCCCCGCCTCTCTTGCCCTGCCACTATTTTTGTGCCTCCTTCTCTGCCTCTCTTTTCCCACATTTTTTTCCCAGCCTATGATTCCCTGCCTCAGATTCCCCGCCTCTGATTTCCCACCTCTCTTTCCGTGCCTCTTTCCCCGCCTCTCTTTCCTTGCCTCCTTCCCTGCCTCTCTTTCTCCACTCTTTCCCCACCTCTGATTCCCCGCCTCAGATCCCCCACATCTGATACCCTGCCTCTCTTTCCCTGCGTCTATTTCCGCGCCTCTTTCTCTGCCTCTCTTTCCCCACATCTCTTTTCCGCCCTCTGATTCTCCGCTTCTGATTCCCCACCTCCGTTTCTCCGACTCTGATTCCCTGCCTCTGTTTCCCTACCTCCGATTCCCTGTTTCAGCGTCTCTGCCTCTTTCCCGGCTTCTATTTCCCCACATCTCTTTTCCCCCCTCTGATTCACCCCCTTTGAATCTCAGCCTTTGATTCACCACCTCAGATTCCTTACCTCTAATTCCCCGCCTCTGATTCCCCGCCTATGATTCCCCGCCTCTGATTCCCCGCCTCTGATTCCCCCCCTCTGAATCCCCGCCTCTGATTCCCCGCCTCTGATTCCCCACCTCTATTTCCTTGCCTCTTTCCCTGCCTCTCTTTCCCCACATCTCTTTCCCCGCCTCTGATTCCCCGCCTCGGATTCCCCACATCTGATACCCCGCCTCTCTTTCCCTGCGTCTATTTCCGCGCCTCTTTCCCTGCTTCTCTTTCCCCACATCTCTTTTCCGCCCTCTGATTCCCCGCTTCTGATTCCCCGCCCCTGATTCCCCGCCTCTCTCTCTGCCACTATTTTTGTGCCTCCTTCTCTGCCTCTCTTTTCCCACATCTCTTTCCCAGCCTCTGATTCCCCGCCTCAGATTCCCCGCCTCTGATTCCTCGCCTCTGATTTCCCGCCTCTCTTTCCGTTCCTCTTTCCCGGCCTCTCTTTCCGCACATCTCTTTTCCTGCCTCTGATTCCCCGCCTCAGATTCTCCACCTCAAATTCCCCGCTTCTGATACCACGACTCTGATTCCCCGCCTCTGATTCCTCGCCTCTGATTTCCCGCCTCTCTTTCCGTGCCTCTTTCCCGGCCTCTCTTTCCCCACATCTCTTTTCCTGCCTCTGATTCCCCGCCTCTGATTCCCCGCCTCTGATTCCCCGCCTCTGATTCCCCGCCTCTGATTCCCCGCCTCTGATTCCCCGACTCTGATTCCCCGACTCTGATTCCCCGACACTGATTCCCCGACTCTGATTCCCCAACTCTGATTCCCCGACTCCGATTCCCTGCTTCAGAGTCTCTGACACTTTCCCCGCCTCCCTTTCGCCGCCTCTCTTTTCCCACATCTCTATTCCCCCCTCTGATTCCCCACCTCAGATTCCCCACCTCAGATTCCCCGCCTCAGATTCCCTGCCTCTGATTCTCCGCCTCTGATTCCCTGCCTCTGATTCCCCACCTCTATTTCCTTGCGTCTTTCCCTGCCTCTCTTTCCCCACATCTCTTTCCCCGCCTCTGATTCCCCGCCTTGAATTCCCCACATCTGATACTCCGCCTCTCTTTCCCTGCGTCTATTTCCGCGCCTCTTTCCCTGCCTCTCTTTCCCCACATCTCTTTTCCACCCTCTGATTCCCCGCTTCTGCTTCCCCGCCTCCGTTTCTCCGACTCTGTTTCCCTGCCTCCGATTCCCTGCTTCAGAGTCCCTGGCTCTTTCCATGCCTCTCTTTCCCCACATTTCTTTTCCCCCTTCTGATTCTCCCCCTTTCAATCTCAGCCTCTGATTTCCCACCTCAGAATCCCCACCTCAAATTCCCCGCCTCTGATTCCCTGCCTCTGATACCCCGCCTCTGCTTCCCCGCCTCTGCTTCCCCGCCTCTGCTTCCCCGCCTCTGCTTCACCGCCTCTGCTTCCCCGCCTCTGATTCCCCGCCTCTGATTCCCCGCCTCTGATTCCCCGCCTCTGATTCCCCGCCTCTGCTTCCCCGCCTCTGATTCCCCGCCTCTGATTCCCCGCCTCTGATTCCCCGCCTCTGATTCCCCGCCTCTGATTCCCCGCCTCTGATTCCCCGCCTCTGATTCCCCGCCTCTGATTCCCCTCCTCTGATTCCCCGACTCCGATTCCCCACCTTAGATTCCACGCCTCTGATTCCACGCTTCTGATTCCTTGCCTCGGATTGCACACATCTGATAACCCGCCTCTCTTTCTCTGCCTCTCTTTCGCCACATCTCTTTTCCGTCCTCTGATTCCCCGCTTCTGATTCCCCGCTTCTGATTCCCCGCCTCCATTTCTCCGACTCTGATTCCCTTCCTCTGTTTTCCTGCCTCCGATTCCCTGCCTCCGATTCCCTGCTTCAGAGTCCCTGGCTCTTTCCCTGGCTCTTTCCCTGCCCTTCTTTCCCCACATCTCTTTTCCCCCCTCTGATTCACCCCCTTTTAATTTCAACCTCTGATTCCCCGCCTGTGGTTCCCAGCCTCTGATTCCCCGCCTCTGATTTCCCGCCTCTGATTTCCCGCCTCTGATTCCCCGCCTCTGATTCCCCGCCTCTGATTCCCCCCCTCTGAATCCCCGCCTCTCTTTCCCTGCGTCTATTTCCGCGCCTCTTTCCCTGCCTCTCTTTCCCCACATCTCTTTTCCTGCCTCTGATTCCCCACCTCGGATTCCACGCCTCTGATTCCCCGCCTCAGATTCTCCACCTCTGATTCCCCGCCTCTCATTTCCCACCTCTCTTTCCGTGCCTCTTTCCCCGCCTCTCTTTCCTTGCCTCTTTCCCTGCCTCTCTTTCTCCACATCTCTTTCCCCACCTCTGATTCCCCGCCTCGGATCCCCCACATCTGATACCCCGCCTCTCTTTCCCTGCGTCTATTTCCACGCCTCTTTCTCTGCCTCTCTTTCCCCACATCTCTTTTCCGCCCTCTGATTCCCCGCCTCTGATTCCCTGCCTCTGATTCCCTGCCTCTGATTCCCTGCCTCTGATTCCCCGCCTCTGATTCCCTGCCTCTCTTTCCCTGCCACTATTTTCGTGCCTCCTTCTCTGCCTCTCTTTTCCCACATCTCATTTCCGCCCTCTGATTCCCCACCTCTGATTCCACGCCGCCTTTTCTCCGCCTCTGATACACCTCCTCTGAGTCCAAGCCTCTGATTCCCCGCCTCTGATTCCCCGCCTCTGATTCCCCACCTCTGATTTCCCGCCTCTCTTTCCGTGCCTCTTTCCCGGCCTCTCTTTCCCCGCATCTCTTTCCCCACCTCTGATTCCCCGCCTTGAATTCCCCGCATCTGATACCCCGCCTCTCTTTCCCTGCGTCTATTTCCACGCCTCTTTCTCTGCCTCTCTTTCCCCACATCTCTTTTCTGCCCTCTGATTCCCCACCTCTGATTCCACGCCTCCGTTCCTCTGCCTCTGATACCCCGCCTCTGATTCCCCGCTTCTGATTCCCCGCCTCTGATTCCCCGCTTCTGATTCCCCGCCTCTGATTCCCCGCCTCTGATTCCCCTCCTCTGATTCCCCGCCTCTGATTCCCCGCCTCTTATTCTCCTCCTCTGATTCTCCTCCTCTGATTCCCCGCCTCTGATTCCACGCCTCTTATTCCCCGCCTCTGATTCCCCGCCTCTGATTCCTTGCCTCGGATTGCACACATCTGATACCCCGCCTCTCTTTTTCTGCCTCTCTTTCCCCACATCTCTTTTCCGTCCTCTGATTCCCCGCTTCTGATTCCCCGTTTCTGATTCCCCGCCTCCATTTCTCCGACTCTGATTCCCTTCCTCTGTTTCCCTGCCACCGATTCCCTGCCTCCGATTCCCTGCTTCAGAGTCCCTGGCTCTTTCCCTGGCTCTTTCCCTGCCCTTCTTTCCCCACATCTCTTTTCCCCCCTCTGATTCACACTCTTTTAATTTCAGCCTCTGATTCCCCGCCTCTGGTTCCCCGCCTGTGATTCCCCGCCTCTGCTTCCCCGCCTCTGCTTCCCCGCCTCTGATTCCCCGCCTCTGATTCCCCGCCTCTGATTCCCCGCCTCTGGTTCCCCGCCTCTGATTCCCCGCCTCTGATTCCCCGCCTCTCTTTCCCTGCCACTATTTTCGTGCCTCTTTCTCTGCCTCTCTTTTCCCACATCTCATTTCCGCCCACTGATTCCCTGCCTCTGATTCCCCGCCTCTGATTCCCCGCCTCTGATTCCCCGCCTCTGATTCTCCGCCTCTGATTCCCTGCCTCTGATTCCCTGCCTCTGATTCCCCGCCTCTCATTTCCCACCTCTCTTTCCGTGCCTCTTTCCCTGCCTCTCTTTCTCCACATCTCTTTCCCCACCTCTGATTCCCCGCCTCGGATCCCCCACATCTGATACCCCGCCTCTCTTTCCCTGCGTCTATTTCCGCGCCTCTTTCCCTGCCTCTCTTTCCCCACATCTCTTTTCCGCCCTCTGATTCCCCGCCTCTGATTCCCCGCCTCTGATTCCCCGCCTCTGATTCCCCGCCTCCATTTCTCCGACTCCGATTCCCTGCTTCAGAGTCTCTGACTCTTTCCCCGCCTCCCTTTCGCCGCCTCTCTTTTCCCACATCTCTATTCCCCCCTCTGATTCCCCGCCTCTGATTCCCCGCCTCTGCTTCCCCGCCTCTGATTCCCCGCCTCTGATTCCCCGCCTCTGATTCCCCGCCTCTGATTCCCTGCCTCTCTTTCCCTGCCACTATTTTCGTGCCTCATTCTCTGCCTCTCTTTTCCCACATCTCTTTCCCCGCCTCTGATTCCCCGCCTCAGATTCCCCACCTCAGATAATACGACTCTGATTCCCCGCCTCTCATTTCCCACCTCTCTTTACGTGCCTCTTTCCCCGCCTCTCTTACCTTGCCTCTTTCCCTGCCTCTCTTTCTCCACATCTCTTTTCCCCCCTCTGATTCCCCACCTCTGATTTCCCCGCCTCTGATTTCCCCGCCTCTGATTCCCCGCCTCTGATTCCCCGCCTCTGATTCCCCGCCTCTGATTCCCCGCCTCTGATTCCCCGCCTCTCTTTCCCTGCCACTATTTTCGTGCCTCTTTCTCTGCCTCTCTTTTCCCACATCTCATTTCCGCCCACTGATTCCCCGCCTCTGATTCCCCGCCTCTGATTCCCCGCCTCTGATTCTCTGCCTCTGATTCCCCGCCTCTGATTCCCCGCCTCTGATTCCCCGCCTCTGATTCCCCGCCTCTGATTCCCCACCTCTGATTCCCCGACTCCGATTCCCTGCTTCAGAGTCTCTGACTCTTTCCCCGCCTCCCTTTCGCCGCCTCTCTTTTCCCACATCTCTATTCCCCCCTCTGATTCCACGCCTCTGATTCCCCGACTCAGATTCCCCACCTCAGATTCCCTGCCTCAGATTCCCTGCCTCTGATTCCCCCCCTCTGATTCCCCCCCTCTGATTCCCTGCCTCTGAATCCCCACCTCTGATTCCCCGCCTCTATTTCCTTGCCTCTTTCCCTGCCTCTCTTTCCCCACATCTCTTTCCCCGCCTTGAATTCCCCACATCTGATACCCCGCCTCTCTTTCCCTGCGTCTATTTCCGCGCCTCTTTCCCTGCCTCTCTTTCCCCACATCTATTTTCCGCCCTCTGATTCCCCGGTTCTGATTCCCCGCCTCCGTTCTCCGACGCTGTTTACCTGCCTCCGATTACCTGCTTCAGAGTCCCTGGCTCCTTCCATGCCTCTCTTTCCCTACATATCTTTTCCCCCTTCTGATTCTCCCCCTTTGAATCTCAGCCTCGGATTCCCCACCTCAGATTCCCCACATCAGATTCCCTGCCTCAGAATCCCCACCTCAGATTCCCCGCCTCTGATTCCCCGCCTCTGATTCCCCGCCTCTGCTTCCCCGCCTCTGATTCCCCGCTTCTGATTTCCCGCCTATATTTCTCCGACTCTGATTCCCTTCCTCTGTTTCCCTGCCTCCGATTCCCTGCTTCAGAGTCCCTGGCTCTTTCCCTGGCTCTTTCCCTGCCCTTGTTTCCCCACATCTCTTTTCCCCCCTCTGATTCACCCCCTTTTAATTTCAGCCTCTGATTCCCCGCCTGTGGTTCCCCGCCTCTGATTCCCCGCCTCTCTTTCCCTGCCACTATTTTCGTGCCTCTTTCTCTGCCTCTCTTTTCCCACATCTCATTTCCGCCCACTGATTCCCCGCCTCTGATTCCCCGCCTCTGATTCTCCGCCTCTGATTCCCCGCCTCTGATTCCCCGCCTCTGATTCCCCGCCTCTGATTCCCCGCCTCTGATTCCCTGCCTCTGATTCCCTTCCTCTGATTCCCCGACTCTGATTCCCTGCCTCTGATTCCCCACTTCTGATTCCCCGACTCTAATTCCCCGACACTGATTCCCCGACTCTGATTCCCCGACTCCGATTCCCTGCTTCAGAGTCTCTGACACTTTCCCCGCCTCCATTTCGCCGCCTCTCTTTTCCCACATCTCTATTCCCCCCTCTGATTCCACGCCTCTGATTCCCCGCCTCAGATTCCCCACCTCAGATTCCCCGCCTCAGATTCCCTGCCTCTGATTCTCCGCCTCTGATTCCCTGCCTCTGATTCCCCACCTCTATTTCCTTGCGTCTTTCCCTGCCTCTCTTTCCCCACATCTCTTTCCCCGCCTCTGATTCCCCGCCTTGAATTCCCCACATCTGATACTCCGCCTCTCTTTCCCTGCGTCTATTTCCGCGCCTCTTTCCCTGCCTCTCTTTCCCCACATCTCTTTTCCACCCTCTGATTCCCCGCTTCTGCTTCCCCGCCTCCGTTTCTCCGACTCTGTTTCCCTGCCTCCGATTCCCTGCTTCAGAGTCCCTGGCTCTTTCCATGCCTCTCTTTCCCCACATTTCTTTTCCCCCTTCTGATTCTCCCCCTTTCAATCTCAGCCTCTGATTTCCCACCTCAGAATCCCCACCTCAAATTCCCCGCCTCTGCTTCCCCGCCTCTGCTTCCCCGCCTCTGCTTCCCCGCCTCTGCTTCCCCGCCTCTGCTTCCCCGCCTCTGCTTCCCCGCCTCTGCTTCCCCGCCTCTGCTTCCCCGCCTCTGCTTCCCCGCCTCTGATTCCCCGCCTCTGATTCCCCGCCTCTGATTCCCCGCCTCTGATTCCCCGCCTCTGATTCCCCGCCTCTGATTCCCCGCCTCTGATTCCCCACCTCTGATTTCCCGCCTCTCTTTCCGTGCCTCTTTCCCGGACTCTCTTTCCCCACATCTCTTTTCCTGCCTCTGATTCCCCGCCTCGGATTCCCCGCATCTGATACCCGTCCTCTCTTTCACTGCGTCTATTTCCACGCCTCTTTCTCTGCCTCTCTTTCCCCACATCTCTTTTCTGCCCTCTGATTCCCCACCTCTGATTCCACGCCTCCGTTCCTCTGCCTCTGATACCCCGCCTCTGATACCCCGCCTCTGATACCCCGCCTCTGATTCCCCGCCTCTGATTCCCCGCTTCTGATACCCCGCCTCTGATACCCCGCCTCTGATTCCCCGCCTCTGATTCCCCGCCTCTGATTCCCCGCCTCTGATTCCCCGCCTCTGATTCCCCGACTCTGATTCCCCGCCTCTGATTCCCCGCCTCTGATTCCACGACTCTGATTCCCCGACTCCGATTCCCCACTTTCGATTCCCCGCCTCTTATTCCACGCCTCTGATTCCCCGCCTCTGATTCCCCGCCTCTGATTCCTTGCCTCGGATTGCACACATCTGATAACCCTCCTCTCTTTCTCTGCCTCTCTTTCGCCACATCTCTTTTCCGTCCTCTGATTCCCCGCTTCTGATTCCTCGCTTCTGATTCCCCGCCTCCATTTCTCCGACTCTGATTCCCTTCCTCTGTTTTCCTGCCTCCGATTCCCTGCCTCCGATTCCCTGCTTCAGAGTCCCTGGCTCTTTCCCTCGCTCTTTCCCTGCCCTTCTTTCCCCACATCTCTTTTCCCCCCTCTGATTCACCCTCTTTTAATTTCAGCCTCTGATTCCCCGCCTCTGGTTCCCCGCCTGTGATTCCCCGCCTCTGATTCCCCGCCTCTCTTTCCCTGCCACTATTTTCGTGCCTCTTTCTCTGCCTCTCTTTTCCCACATCTCATTTCCGCCCACTGATTCCCCGCCTCTGATTCCCCGCCTCTGATTCCCCGCCTCTGATTCCCCGCCTCTGATTCCCCGCCTCTGATTCCCCGCCTCTGATTCTCCGCCTCTGATTGCCTGCCTCTGATTCCCCGCCTCTGATTCCCCGACTCTGATTCCCCGACTCCGATTCCCTGCTTCAGAGTCTCTGACTCTTTCCCCGCCTCCCTTTCGCCGCCTCTCTTTTCCCACATCTCTATTCCCCCCTCTGATTCCACGCCTCTGATTCCCCGACAGACTCCCCACCTCAGATTCCCTGCCTCAGATTCCCTGCCTCTGATTCCCCTCATCTGATTCCCTGCCTCTGAATCCCCACCTCTGATTCCCCGCCTCTATTTCCTTGCCTCTTTCCCTGCCTCTCTTTCCCCACATCTCTTTCCCCGCCTTGAATTCCCCACATCTGATACCCCGCCTCTCTTTCCCTGCGTCTATTTCCGCGCCTCTTTCCCTGTTTCTCTTTCCCCACATCTCTTTTCCGCCCTCTGATTCCCCGCTTCTGATTCCCCGCCTCCGTTCTCCGACTCTGTTTCCCTGCCTCCGATTCCCTGCTTCAGAGTACCTGGCTCTTTCCATGCCTCTCTTTCCCTACATATCTTTTCCCCCTTCTGATTCTCTCCCTTTGAATCTCATCCTCGTATTCCCCACCTCAGATTCCCCACCTCAGATTCCCTGCCTCAGAATCCCCACCTCAGATTCCCCGCCTCTGATTCCCCGCCTCTGATTCCCCGCCTCTGATTCCCCGCCTCTGCTTCCCCGCCTCTGATTCCCCGCCTCTGATTCCCCGCCTCCATTTCTCCCACTCTGATTCCCTTCCTCTGTTTCCCTGCCTCCGATTCCCTGCTTCAGAGTCCCTGGCTCTTTCCCTGGCTCTTTCCCTGCCCTTCTTTCCCCACATCTCTTTACCCCCCTCTGATTCACCCCCTTTTAATTTCAGCCTCTGATTCCCCGCCTGTGGTTCCCCGCCTCTGATTCCCCGCCTCTCTTTCCCTGCCACTATTTTCGTGCCTCTTTCTCTGCCTCTCTTTTCCCACATCTCATTTCCGCCCACTGATTCCCCGCCTCTGATTCCCCGCCTCTGATTCTCCGCCTCTGATTCCCCGCCTCAGATTCCCCGCCTCAGATTCCCTGCCTCTGGATCTCCGCCTCTGATTCCCTGCCTCTGATTCCCCACCTCTATTTCTTTGCCTCTTTCCCTGCCTCTCTTTCCCCACATCTCTTTCCCCACATCTCTTTCCCCGCCTCTGATTCCCCGCCTTGAATTCCCCACATCTGATACTCCGCCTCTCTTTCCCTGCGTCTATTTCCGCGCCTCTTTCCCTGCCTCTCTTTCCCCACATCTCTTTTCCACCCTCTGATTCCCCGCTTCTGATTCCCCGCCTCCGTTTCTCCGACTCTGTTTCCCTGCCTCCGATTCCCTGCTTCAGAGTCCCTGGCTCTTTCCATGCCTCTCTTTCCCCACATTTCTTTTCCCCCTTCTGATTCTCCCCCTTTCAATCTCAGCCTCTGATTTCCCACCTCAGAATCCCCACCTCAAATTCCCCGCCTCTGATTCCACGCCTCTGCTTCCCCGCCTCTGCTTCCCCGCGTCTGCTTCCCCGCCTCTGCTTCCCCGCCTCTGCTTCCCCGCCTCTGATTCCCCGCCTCTGATTCCCCGCCTCTGATTTCCCGCCTCTGTTTCCCCGCCTCTGATTCCCCGCCTCTGATTCCCCGCCTCTGATTCCCCGCCTCTGATTCCCCGCCTCTGATTCCCCGCCTCTGATTCCTTGCCTCGGATTGCACACATCTGATACCCCGTCTCTCTTTCTCTGCCTCTCTTTCCCCACATCTCTTTTCCGTCCTCTGATTCCCCGCTTCTGATTCCCCGCTTCTGATTCCCCGCCTCCATTTCTCCGACTCTGATTCCCTTCCTCTGTTTCCCTGCCACCGATTCCCTGCCTCCGATTCCCTGCTTCAGAGTCCCTGGCTCTTTCCCTGGCTCTTTCCCTGCCCTTCTTTCCCCACATCTCTTTTCCCCCCTCTGATTCACCCTCTTTTAATTTCAGTCTCTGATTCCCCGCCTCTGGTTCCCCGCCTGTGATTCCCCGCCTCTGATTCCCTGCCACTATTTTCGTGCCTCATTCTCTGCCTCTCTTTTCCCACATCTCTATTCCCCCCTCTGATTCCCCGCCTCTGATTCCCCGCCTCTGATTCCCCGCCTCTGATTCCCCGCCTCTGATTGCCCGCCTCTGATTCACCGCCTCTGATTCCCTGCCTCTCTTTCCCTGCCACTATTTTCGTGCCTCCTTCTCTGCCTCTCTTTTCCCACATCTCATTTCCGCCCTCTGATTCCCCACCTCTGATTCCACGCCGCCTTTTCTCCGCCTCTGATACACCTCCTCTGAGTCCAAGCCTCTGATTCCCCGCCTCTGATTCCCCGCCTCTGATTCCCCGCCTCTGATTCCCCGCCTCTGATTCCCCACCTCTGATTTCCCGCCTCTCTTTCCGTGCCTCTCTCCCGGACTCTCTTTCCCCACATCTCTTTTCCTGCCTCTGATTCCCCGCCTCGGATTCCCCGCATCTGATACCCCTCCTCTCTTTCACTGCGTCTATTTCCACGCCTCTTTCTCTGCCTCTCTTTCCCCACATCTCTTTTCTGCCCTCTGATTCCCCACCTCTGATTCCCCGCCTCTGATTCCCCGCCTCTGATTCCCCGCCTCTGATTCCCCGCCTCTGATTCCTCGCCTCTGATTCCCCACCTCTGATTCCCCGCCTCTCTTTCCCTGCCACTATTTTCGTGCCTCCTTCTCTGCCTCTCTTTTCCCACATCACTTTTCCGCCCTCTGATTCCCCGCCTCTGATTCCCCGCCTCTGATTCCCCGCCTCTGATTCACCGCCTCTGATTCCCTGCCTCTCTTTCCCTGCCACTATTTTCGTGCCTCCTTCTCTGCCTCTCTTTTCCCACATCTCATTTCCGCCCTCTGATTCCCCACCTCTGATTCCCCGCCTCTGATTCACCGCCTCTGATTCCCTGCCTCTCTTTCCCTGCCACTATTTCCGCGCCTCTTTCCCTGCCTCTCTTTCCCCACATCTCTTTTCCACCCTCTGATTCCCCGCTTCTGATTCCCCGCCTCCGTTTCTCCGACTCTGTTTCCCTGCCTCCGATTCCCTGCTTCAGAGTCCCTGGCTCTTTCCATGCCTCTCTTTCCCCACATTTCTTTTCCCCCTTCTGATTCTCCCCCTTTCAATCTCAGCCTCTGATTTCCCACCTCAGAATCCCCACCTCAAATTCCCCGCCTCTGATTCCCCGCCTCTGCTTCCCCGCCTCTGCTTCCCCGCCTCTGCTTCCCCGCCTCTGCTTCCCCGCCTCTGCTTCCCCGCCTCTGCTTCCCCGCCTCTGCTTCCCCGCCTCTGATTCCCCGCCTCTGATTCCCCGCCTCTGATTCCCCGCCTCTGATTCCCCGCCTCTGATTCCCCGCCTCTGATTCCCCGCCTCTGATTCCCCGCCTCTGATTCCCTGCCTCTCTTTCCCTGCCACTATTTTCGTGCCTCCTTCTCTGCCTCTCTTTTCCCACATCTCTTTCCCCGCCTCTGATTCCCTGCCTCCGATTCCCCGCCTCAGATAATACGACTCTGATTCCCCGCCTCTGATTCCCCACCTGTGATTCACCGCCTCTGATTTCCTGCCTCTCTTTCCGTGCCTCTTTCCCGGCCTCTCTTTCCCCACATCTCTTTTCCTGCCTCTGATGCCCCGCCTCGGATTCCACGCCTCTGATTCCCCGCCTCAGATTTTCCACCTCAGATTCCCCACATCTGATACCCCGCCTCTCTTTCCCTGCGTCTATTTCCGCGCCTCTTTCCCTGCCTCTCTTTCCCCACATCTCTTTCCCCGCCTCTGATTCCCCGCCTCGGATTCCCCACATCTGATACCCCGCCTCTCTTTCCCTGCGTCTATTTCCGCGCCTCTTTCCCCGCCTCTCTTTTCCCACATCTCTTTCCCCGCCTCTGATTCCCCGCCTCTGATTCCCCGCCTCTGAAACCACGACTCTGATTCCCCGCCTCTGATTCCTCGCCTCTGATTTCCCGCCTCTCTTTCCGTGCCTCTTTCCCGGCCTCTCTTTCCCCACATCTCTTTTCCTGCCTCTGATTCCACGCCTCGGATTCCACGCCTCTGATTCCCCGCCTCAGATTCTCCACCTCAAATTCCCCGCTTCTGATACCACGACTCTGATTCCCCGCCTCTGATTCCCCGCCTCTCATTTCCCACCTCTCTTTCCGTGCCTCTTTCCCCGCCTCTCTTTCCTTGCCTCTTTCCCTGCCTCTCTTTCTCCACATCTCTTTCCCCACCTCTGATTCCCCGCCTCGGATCCCCCACATCTGATACCCTGCCTCTCTTTCCCTGCGTCTATTTCCACGCCTCTTTCTCTGCCTCTCTTTCCCCACATCTCTTTTCCGCCCTCTGATTCCCCGCCTCTGATTCCCCGCCTCTGATTCCCTGCCTCTGATTCCCCGCCTCTGATTCCCCACCTCTGATTTCCCGCCTCTCTTTCCGTGCCTCTTTCCCGGCCTCTCTTTCCCCACATCTCTTTTCCTGCCTCTGATTCCCCGCCTCGGATTCCCCGCATCTGATACCCCTCCTCGCTTTCACTGCGTCTATTTCCACGCCTCTTTCTCTGCCTCTCTTTTCCCACATCTCATTTCCGCCCACTGATTCCCCGCCTCTGATTCCCCGCCTCTGATTCCCCGCCTCTGATTCCCCGCCTCTGATTCTCCGCCTCTGATTCCCTGCCTCTGATTCCCCGCCTCTGATTCCCCGCCTCCATTTCTCCGACTCCGATTCCCTGCTTCAGAGTCTCTGACTCTTTCCCCGCCTCCCTTTCGCCGCCTCTCTTTTCCCACATCTCTATTCCCCCCTCTGATTCCCCGCCTCTGATTCCCCGCCTCTGCTTCCCCGCCTCTGATTCCCCGCCTCTGATTCCCCGCCTCTGATTCCCCGCCTCTGATTCCCCGCCTCTGATTCCCCGCCTCAGATTCCCCACCTCAGATAATACGACTCTGATTCCCCGCCTCTCATTTCCCACCTCTCTTTCCGTGCCTCTTTCCCCGCCTCTCTTTCCTTGCCTCTTTCCCTGCCTCTCTTTCTCCACCTCTCTTTCCCCACCTCTGATTCCCTGCCTCGGATCCCCCACATCTGATACCCCGCCTCTGATTCCCTGCCTCTCTTTCCCTGCCACTATTTTCGTGCCTCCTTCTCTGCCTCTCTTTTCCCACATCTCATTTCCGCCCTCTGATTCCCCACCTCTGATTTCCCACCTCTCTTTCCGTGCCTCTTTCCCGGCCTCTCTTTCCCCACATCTCTTTTCCTGCCTCTGATTCCCCGCCTCGGATTCCCCGCATCTGATACCCCTCCTCTCTTTCACTGCGTCTATTTCCACGCCTCTTTCTCTGCCTCTCTTTCCCCACATCTCTTTTCTGCCCTCTGATTCCCCACCTCTGATTCCCCGCCTCTGATTCCCCGCCTCTGATTCCCCGCCTCTGATTCCCCGCCTCTGATTCCCCTCCTCTGATTCCCCGACTCTGATTCCCCGCCTCTGATTCTCCTCCTCTGATTCTCCTCCTCTGATTCCCCGCCTCTGATTCCACGACTCTGATTCTCCTCCTCTGATTCTCCTCCTCTGATTCCCCGACTCTGATTCCACGACTCTGATTCCCCGACTCCGATTCCCCACCTTAGATTCCCCGCCTCTGATTCCACGCCTCTGATTCCCCGCCTCTGATTCCCCGCCTCTGATTCCTTGCCTCGGATTGCACACATCTGATACCCCGCCTCTCTTTCTCTGCCTCTCTTTCCCCACATCTCTTTTCCGTCCTCTGATTCCCCGCTTCTGATTCCCCGCTTCTGATTCCCCGCCTCCATTTCTCCGACTCTGATTCCCTTCCTCTGTTTCCCTGCCACCGATTCCCTGCCTCCGATTCCCTGCTTCAGAGTCCCTGGCTCTTTCCCTGGCTCTTTCCCTGCCCTTCTTTCCCCACATCTCTTTTCCCCCCTCTGATTCACCCTCTTTTAATTTCAGCCTCTGATTCCCCGCCTCTGGTTCCCCGCCTGTGATTCCCCGCCTCTGATTCCCTGCCACTATTTTCGTGCCTCATTCTCTGCCTCTCTTTTCCCACATCTCTTTCCCCACCTCTAATTCCCCGACTCTGATTCCCTGACACTGATTCCCCGACTCTGATTCCCCGACTCTGATTCCCCGACTCAGATTCCCTGTTTCAGAGTCTCTGACTCTTTCCCCGCCTCCCTTTCGCCGCCTCTCTTTTCCCACATCTCTATTCCCCCCTCTGATTCCACGCCTCTGATTCGCCGCCTCAGATTCCCTGCCTCTGGATCTCCGCCTCTGATTCCCTGCCTCTGATTCCCCACCTCTATTTCCTTGCCTCTTTCCCTGCCTCTCTTTCCCCACATCTCTTTCCCCGCCTCTGATTCCCCGCCTTGAATTCCCCACGTCTGATACTCCGCCTCTCTTTCCCTGCGTCTATTTCCGCGCCTCTTTCCCTGCCTCTCTTTCCCCACATCTCTTTCCCCGCCTCTGATTCC
This sequence comes from Narcine bancroftii, assembly GCF_036971445.1. Classification (NCBI taxonomy): domain Eukaryota; kingdom Metazoa; phylum Chordata; class Chondrichthyes; order Torpediniformes; family Narcinidae; genus Narcine; species Narcine bancroftii. Next base: position 1,226,169 of record NW_027211811.1, on the reverse strand, counting down.
CCGCCTCGGATTCCCCACATCTGATACCCCGCCTCTCTTTCCCTGCGTCTATTTCCGCGCCTCTTTCCCCGCCTCTCTTTCCCCGCCTCTCTTTCCCCGCCTCTGATTATTCGCCTCTGATTCCCCGCCTCTGATACCACGACTCTGATTCCCCGCCTCTGATTCCTCGCCTCTGATTTCCCGCCTCTCTTTCCGTGCCTCTTTCCCGGCCTCTCTTTCCCCACATCTCTTTTCCTGCCTCTGATTCCCCGCCTCGGATTCTCCACCTCAAATTCCCCGCTTCTGATACCACGACTCTGATTCCCCGTCTCTGATTCCCCGCCTCTCATTTCCCACCTCTCTTTCCGTGCCTCTTTCCCCGCCTCTCTTTCCTTGCCTCTTTCCCTGCCTCTCTTTCTCCACATCTCTTTCCCCACCTCTGATTCCCCGCCTCGGATCCCCCACATCTGATACCCTGCCTCTCTTTCCCTGCGTCTATTTCCACGCCCCTTTCTCTGCCTCTCTTTCCCCACATCTCTTTTCTGCCCTCTGATTCCCCGCCTCTGATTCCCCACCTCTGATTACCCGCCTCTCTTTCCGTGCCTCTTTCCCGGCCTCTCTTTCCCCACATCTCTTTTCCTGCCTCTGATTCCCCGCCTCGGATTCCCCGCATCTGATACCCCTCCTCGATTTCACTGCGTCTATTTCCACGCCTCTTTCTCTGCCTCTCTTTTCCCACATCTCTTTCCCCGCCTCTGATTCCCCGCCTCTGATTCTCCGCCTCTGATTCCCCGCCTCTGATTCCCCGCCTCTGATTCCCCGCCTCTGCTTCCCCGCCTCTGATTCCCCGCCTCTGATTCCCCGCCTCTGATTCCCCGCCTCTGATTCCCCGCCTCTGATTCTCCGCCTCTGATTCCCCGCCTCTGATTCCCCGCCTCTGATTCCCCGCCTCTGATTCCCCGCCTCTGATTCCCCGCCTCTGATTCCCCGCCTCTGATTCCCCGCCTCTGATTCCCTGCCTCTCTTTCCCTGCCACTATTTTCGTGCCTCATTCTCTGCCTCTCTTTTCCCACATCTCTTTCCCCGCCTCTGATTCCCCGCCTCAGATTCCCCACCTCAGATAATACGACTCTGATTCCCCGCCTCTCATTTCCCACCTCTCTTTCCGTGCCTCTTTCCCCGCCTCTCTTTCCTTGCCTCTTTCCCTGCCTCTCTTTCTCCACATCTCTTTCCCCACCTCTGATTCCCCGCCTCGGATCCCCCACATCTGATACCCCGCCTCTCTTTCACTGCGTCTATTTCCACGCCTCTTTCTCTGCCTCTCTTTCCCCACATCTCTTTTCTGCCCTCTGATTCCCCACCTCTGATTCCACGCCTCCGTTCCTCTTCCTCTGATACCCCGCCTCTTATACCCCGCCTCTGATACCCCGCCTCTGATTCCCCGCCTCTGATTCCCCGCCTCTGATTCCCCGCCTCTGATTCCCCGCCTCTGATTCCCCGCCTCTGATTCCCCTCCTCTGATTCCCCGCCTCTGATTCCCCGCCTCTGATTCCCCGCCTCTGATTCCCCGCCTCTGATTCCCCGCCTCTGATTCCCTGCCTCTCTTTCCCTGCCACTATTTTCGTGCCTCCTTCTCTGCCTCTCTTTTCCCACATCTCATTTCCGCCCTCTGATTCCCCACCTCTGATTCCACGCCGCCTTTTCTCCGCCTCTGATACACCTCCCCTGAGTCCAAGCCTCTGATTCCCCGCCTCTGATTCCCTGCCTCTGATTCCCCGCCTCTGATTCCCCACCTCTGATTTCCCGCCTCTCTTTCCGTGCCTCTTTCCCGGCCTCTCTTTCCCCACATCTCTTTTCCTGCCTCTGATTCCCCGCCTCGGATTCCCCGCATCTGATACCCCTCCTCGCTTTCACTGCGTCTATTTCCACGCCTCTTTCTCTGCCTCTCTTTTCCCACATCTCATTTCCGCCCACTGATTCCCCGCCTCTGATTCCCCGCCTCTGATTCCCCGCCTCTGATTCCCCGCCTCTGATTCTCCGCCTCTGATTCCCTGCCTCTGATTCCCCGCCTCTGATTCCCCGCCTCCATTTCTCCGACTCCGATTCCCTGCTTCAGAGTCTCTGACTCTTTCCCCGCCTCCCTTTCGCGGCCTCTCTTTTCCCACATCTCTATTCCCCCCTCTGATTCCCCGCCTCTGATTCCCCGCCTCTGCTTCCCCGCCTCTGATTCCCCGCCTCTGATTCCCCGCCTCTGATTCCCCGCCTCTGATTCCCCGCCTCTGATTCCCCGCCTCTGATTCCCCACCTCTGATTTCCCGCCTCTCTTTCCGTGCCTCTTTCCCGGACTCTCTTTCCCCACATCTCTTTTCCTGCCTCTGATTCCCCGCCTCTCATTTCCCACCTCTCTTTCCGTGCCTCTTTCCCCGCCTCTCTTTCCTTGCCTCTTTCCCTGCCTCTCTTTCTCCACCTCTCTTTCCCCACCTCTGATTCCCTGCCTCGGATCCCCCACATCTGATACCCCGCCTCTCTTTCCCTGCGTCTATTTCCATGCCTCTTTCTCTGCCTCTCTTTCCCCACATCTCTTTTCCGCCCTCTGATTCCCCGCCTCTGATTTCCCGCCTCTGATTCCCCGCCTCTGATTCCCTGCCTCTCTTTCCCTGCCACTATTTTCGTGCCTCCTTCTCTGCCTCTCTTTTCCCACATCTCATTTCCGCCCTCTGATTCCCCACCTCTGATTCCCCGCCTCTGATTCCCCGCCTCTGATTCCCCACCTCTGATTTCCCACCTCTCTTTCCGTGCCTCTTTCCCGGCCTCTCTTTCCCCACATCTCTTTTCCTGCCTCTGATTCCCCGCCTCGGATTCCCCGCATCTGATACCCCTCCTCTCTTTCACTGCGTCTATTTCCACGCCTCTTTCTCTGCCTCTCTTTCCCCACATCTCTTTTCTGCCCTCTGATTCCCCACCTCTGATTCCCCGCCTCTGATTCCCCGCCTCTGATTCCCCGCCTCTGATTCCCCGCCTCTGATACCCCGCCTCTGATTCCCCTCCTCTGATTCCCCGACTCTGATTCCCCGCCTCTGATTCCCCGCCTCTGATTTCCCGCCTCTGATTCCCCGCCTCTGATTCCTTGCCTCGGATTGCACACATCTGATACCCCGCCTCTCTTTCTCTGCCTCTCTTTCCCCACATCTCTTTTCCGTCCTCTGATTCCCCGCTTCTGATTCCCCGCTTCTGATTCCCCGCCTCCATTTCTCCGACTCTGATTCCCTTCCTCTGTTTCCCTGCCACCGATTCCCTGCCTCCGATTCCCTGCTTCAGAGTCCCTGGCTCTTTCCCTGGCTCTTTCCCTGCCCTTCTTTCCCCACATCTCTTTTCCCCCCTCTGATTCACCCTCTTTTAATTTCAGCCTCTGATTCCCCGCCTCTGGTTCCCCGCCTGTGATTCCCCGCCTCTGATTCCCTGCCTCTCTTTCCCTGCCACTATTTTCGTGCCTCATTCTCTGCCTCTCTTTTCCCACATCTCTTTCCCCACCTCTGATTCCCCGACTCTGATTCCCCGACTCTGATTCCCTGACACTGATTCCCCGCCTCTGATTCCCCGCCTCTGATTCTCCGCCTCTGATTCCCCGCCTCTGATTCTCCGCCTCTGATTCCCCGCCTCTGATTCCCCGACTCTGATTCCCCGCCTCTGATTCCCCACCTCTGATTCCCCGACTCTGATTCCCTGACACTGATTCCCCGACTCTGATTCCCCGACTCTGATTCCCCGACTCCGATTCCCTGCTTCAGAGTCCCTGGCTCTTTCCATGCCTCTCTTTCCCCACATTTCTTTTCCCCCTTCTGATTCTCCCCCTTTCAATCTCAGCCTCTGATTTCCCACCTCAGAATCCCCACCTCAAATTCCCCGACTCTGATTCCCCGCCTCTGCTTCCCCGCCTCTGCTTCCCCGCCTCTGCTTCCCCGCCTCTGCTTCCCCGCCTCTGCTTCCCCGCCTCTGATTGCCCGCCTCTGATTTCCCGCCTCTGATTCCCCGCCTCTGATTCCCCGCCTCTGATTCCCCGCCTCTGATTCCCCGCCTCTGATTCCCTGCCTCTCTTTCCCTGCCACTATTTTCGTGCCTCCTTCTCTGCCTCTCTTTTCCCACATCTCTTTCCCCGCCTCTGATTCCCTGCCTCCGATTCCCCGCCTCAGATAATACGACTCTGATTCCCCGCCTCTGATTCCCCGCCTGTGATTCACCGCCTCTGATTTCCTGCCTCTCTTTCCGTGCCTCTTTCCCGGCCTCTCTTTCCCCACATCTCTTTTCCTGCCTCTGATGCCCCGCCTCGGATTCCACGCCTCTGATTCCCCGCCTCAGATTTTCCACCTCAGATTCCCCACATCTGATACCCCGCCTCTCTTTCCCTGCGTCTATTTCCGCGCCTCTTTCCCTGCCTCTCTTACCCCACATCTCTTTCCCCGCCTCTGATTCCCCGCCTCGGATTCCCCACATCTGATACCCCGCCTCTCTTTCCCTGCGTCTATTTCCGCGCCTCTTTCCCTGCCTCTCTTTTCCCACATCTCTTTCCCCGCCTCTGATTCCCCGCCTCAGATTCCCCGCCTCTGATACCATGACTCTGATTCCCCGCCTCTGATTCCCCGCCTCTGATTCCACGCCTCTGATTCCCCGCCTCTCATTCCCCGCCCCTGATTCCCCGCCTCTCTTTCCCTGCCACTATTTTTGTGCCTCCTTCTCTGCCTCTCTTTTCCCACTTCTCTTTCCCCGCCTCTGTTTCCCTGCCTCCGATTCCCCGCCTCAGATAATACGACTCTGATTCCCCGCCTCTGATTCCCCGCCTCTGATTCACCGCCTCTGATTTCCTGCCTCTCTTTCCGTGCCTCTTTCCCGGCCTCTCTTTCCCCACATCTCTTTTCCTGCCTCTGATGCCCCGCATCGGATTCCACGCCTCTGATTCCCCGCCTCAGATTTTCCACTTCAGATTCCCCACATCTGATACCCCGCCTCTCTTTCCCTGCGTCTATTTCCGCGCCTCTTTCCCTGCCTCTCTTTCCCCACATCTCTTTCCCCGCCTCTGATTCCCCGCCTCGGATTCCCCACATCTGATACCCCGCCTCTCTTTCCCTGCGTCTATTTCCGCGCCTCTTTCCCTGCCTCTCTTTTCCCACATCTCTTTCCCCGCCTCTGATTCCCCGCCTCTGATACCATGACTCTGATTCCCCGCCTCTGATTCCCCGCCTCTGATTCCACGCATCTGATTCCCCGCCTCTCATTCCCCGCCCCTGATTCCCCGCCTCTCTTTCCCTGCCACTATTTTTGTGCCTCTTTCCCTGCCTCTCTTTTCCCACATCTCTTTCCCCGCCTCTGATTCCCCGCCTCAGATTCCCCGACTCTGATTCCCCGCCTCTGATTCCCCACCTCTGATTCCCCGACTCTGATTCCCTGACACTGATTCCCCGACTCTGATTCCCCAACTCTGATTCCCCGACTCAGATTCCCTGTTTCAGAGTCTCTGACTCTTTCCCCGCCTCCCTTTCGCCGCCTCTCTTTTCCCACATCTCTATTCCCCCCTCTGATTCCACGCCTCTGATTCCCCGCCTCAGATTCGCCGCCTCAGATTCCCTGCCTCTGGATCTCCGCCTCTGATTCCCTGCCTCTGATTCCCCACCTCTATTTCCTTGCCTCTTTCCCTGCCTCTCTTTCCCCACATCTCTTTCCCCGCCTCTGATTCCCCGCCTTGAATTCCCCACATCTGATACTCCGCCTCTCTTTCCCTGCGTCTATTTCCGCGCCTCTTTCCCTGCCTCTCTTTCCCCACATCTCTTTTCCACCCTCTGATTCCCCGCTTCTGATTCCCCGCCTCCGTTTCTCCGACTCTGTTTCCCTGCCTCCGATTCCCTGCTTCAGAGTCCCTGGCTCTTTCCATGCCTCTCTTTCCCCACATTTCTTTTCCCCCTTCTGATTCTCCCCCTTTCAATCTCAGCCTCTGATTTCCCACCTCAGAATCCCCACCTCAAATTCCCCGCCTCTGATTCCCCGCCTCTGCTTCCCCGCCTCTGCTTCCCCGCGTCTGCTTCCCCGCCTCTTCTTCCCCGCCTCTGCTTCCCCGCCTCTGATTCCCCGCCTCTGATTCCCCGCCTCTGATTTCCCACCTCTGATTCCCCGCCTCTGATTCCCCGCCTCTGATTCCCCGCCTCTGATTCCCCGCCTCTGATTCCCCGCCTCTGATTCCCCGCCTCTGATTCCCTGCCTCTCTTTCCCTGCCACTATTTTCGTGCCTCCTTCTCTGCCTCTCTTTTCCCACATCTCTTTCCCCGCCTCTGATTCCCTGCCTCCGATTCCCCGCCTCAGATAATACGACTCTGATTCCCCGCCTCTGATTCCCCGCCTGTGATTCACCGCCTCTGATTTCCTGCCTCTCTTTCCGTGCCTCTTTCCCGGCCTCTCTTTCCCCACATCTCTTTTCCTGCCTCTGATGCCCCGCCTCGGATTCCACGCCTCTGATTCCCCGCCTCAGATTTTCCACCTCAGATTCCCCACATCTGATACCCCGCCTCTCTTTCCCCGCCTCTCTTTCCTTGCCTCTTTCCCTGCCTCTCTTTCTCCACATCTCTTTCCCCACCTCTGATTCCCCGCCTCGGATCCCCCACATCTGATACCCTGCCTCTCTTTCCCTGCGTCTATTTCCACGCCTCTTTCTCTGCCTCTCTTTCCCCACATCTCTTTTCCGCCCTCTGATTCCCCGCCTCTGATTCCCTGCCTCTGATTCCCCGCCTGTGATTCCCCGCCTCTGATTCCCTGCCTCTCTTTCCCTGCCACTATTTTCGTGCCTCATTCTCTGCCTCTCTTTTCCCACATCTCTTTCCCCACCTCTGATTCCCCGACTCTGATTCCCTGACACTGATTCCCCGACTCTGATTCCCCGACTCTGATTCCCCGACTCAGATTCCCTGTTTCAGAGTCTCTGACTCTTTCCCCGCCTCCCTTTCGCCGCCTCTCTTTTCCCACATCTCTATTCCCCCCTCTGATTCCACGCCTCTGATTCCCCGCCTCAGATTCCCCGCCTCAGATTCCCTGCCTCTGGATCCCCACCTCTATTTCCTTGCCTCTTTCCCTGCCTCTCTTTCCCCACATCTCTTTCCCCGCCTCTGATTCCCCGCCTTGAATTCCCCACATCTGATACTCCGCCTCTCTTTCCCTGCGTCTATTTCCGCGCCTCTTTCCCTGCCTCTCTTTCCCCACATCTCTTTTCCACCCTCTGATTCCCCGCTTCTGATTCCCCGCCTCCGTTTCTCCGACTCTGTTTCCCTGCCTCCGATTCCCTGCTTCAGAGTCCCTGGCTCTTTCCATGCCTCTCTTTCCCCACATTTCTTTTCCCCCTTCTGATTCTCCCCCTTTCAATCTCAGCCTCTGATTTCCCACCTCAGAATCCCCACCTCAAATTCCCCGCCTCTGATTCCCCGCCTCTGCTTCCCCGCCTCTGCTTCCCCGCGTCTGCTTCCCCGCCTCTGCTTCCCCGCCTCTGCTTCCCCGCCTCTGCTTCCCCGCCTCTGCTTCCCCGCCTCTGATTCCCCGCCTCTGATTCCCCGCCTCTGACTTCCCGCCTCTGATTCCCCGCCTCTGATTCCCCGCCTCTGATTCCCCGCCTCTGATTCCCCGCCTCTGATTCCCCGCCTCTGATTCCCCGCCTCTGATTCCCCGCCTCAGATTTTCCACCTCAGATTCCCCACATCTGATACCCCGCCTCTCTTTCCCTGCGTCTATTTCCGCGCCTCTTTCCCTGCCTCTCTTTCCCCACATCTCTTTCCCCGCCTCTGATTCCCCGCCTCGGATTCCCCACATCTGATACCCCGCCTCTCTTTCCCTGCGTCTATTTCCGCGCCTCTTTCCCCGCCTCTCTTTTCCCACATCTCTTTCCCCGCCTCTGATTCCCCGCCTCTGATTCCCCGCCTCTGATACCATGACTCTGATTCCCCGCCTCTGATTCCCCGCCTCTGAAACCACGACTCTGATTCCCCGCCTCTGATTCCCCGCCTCTGATTTCCCGCCTCTCTTTCCGTGCCTCTTTCCCGGCCTCTCTTTCCCCACATCTCTTTTCCTGCCTCTGATTCCCCGCCTCGGATTCCACGCCTCTGATTCCCCGCCTCAGATTCTCCACCTCAAATTCCCCGCTTCTGATACCACGACTCTGATTCCCCGCCTCTGATTCCCCGCCTCTCATTTCCCACCTCTCTTTCCGTGCCTCTTTCCCCGCCTCTCTTTCCTTGCCTCTTTCCCTGCCTCTCTTTCTCCACATCTCTTTCCCCACCTCTGATTCCCCGCCTCGGATCCCCCACATCTGATACCCTGCCTCTCTTTCCCTGCGTCTATTTCCACGCCTCTTTCTCTGCCTCTCTTTCCCCACATCTCTTTTCCGCCCTCTGATTCCCAGCCTCTGATTCCCCGCCTCTGATTCCCTGCCTCTGATTCCCCGCCTCTGATTCCCCGCCTCTGATTCCCCACCTCTGATTTCCCGCCTCTCTTTCCATGCCTCTTTCCCGGCCTCTCTTTCCCCACATCTCTTTTCCTGCCTCTGATTCCCCGCCTCGGATTCCCCGCATCTGATACCCCTCCTCGCTTTCACTGCGTCTATTTCCACGCCTCTTTCTCTGCCTCTCTTTTCCCACATCTCTTTCCCCGCCTCTGATTCTCCGCCTCTGATTCCCCGCCTCTGATTCCCCGCCTCTGATTCCCCGCCTCTGCTTCCCCGCCTCTGATTCCCCGCCTCTGATTCCCCGCCTCTGATTCCCCGCCTCTGATTCCCCGCCTCTGATTCCCCGCCTCTGATTCCCCGCCTCTGATTCCCCGACTCCGATTCCCTGCTTCAGAGTCTCTGACTCTTTCCCCGCCTCCCTTTCGCCGCCTCTCTTTTCCCACATCTCTATTCCCCCCTCTGATTCCACGCCTCTGATTCCCCGACTCAGATTCCCCACCTCTGATTCCCCGCCTCTATTTCCTTGCCTCTTTCCCTGCTTCTCTTTCCCCACATCTCTTTCCCCGCCTTGAATTCCCCACATCTGATACCCCGCCTCTCTTTCCCTGCGTCTATTTCCGCGCCTCTTTCCCTGCCTCTCTTTCCCCACATCTATTTTCCGCCCTCTGATTCCCCGCTTCTGATTCCCCGCCTCCGTTCTCCGACGCTGTTTACCTGCCTCCGATTACCTGCTTCAGAGTCCCTGGCTCCTTCCATGCCTCTCTTTCCCTACATATCTTTTCCCCCTTCTGATTCTCCCCCTTTGAATCTCAGCCTCGGATTCCCCACCTCAGATTCCCCACATCAGATTCCCTGCCTCAGAATCCCCACCTCAGATTCCCCGCCTCTGATTCCCCGCCTCTGATTCCCCGCCTCTGCTTCCCCGCCTCTGATTCCCCGCTTCTGATTTCCCGCCTATATTTCTCCGACTCTGATTCCCTTCCTCTGTTTCCCTGCCTCCGATTCCCTGCTTCAGAGTCCCTGGCTCTTTCCCTGGCTCTTTCCCTGCCCTTGTTTCCCCACATCTCTTTTCCCCCCTCTGATTCACCCCCTTTTAATTTCAGCCTCTGATTCCCCGCCTGTGGTTCCCCGCCTCTGATTCCCCGCCTCTCTTTCCCTGCCACTATTTTCGTGCCTCTTTCTCTGCCTCTCCTTTCCCACATCTCATTTCCGCCCACTGATTCCCCGCCTCTGATTCCCCGCCTCTGATTCTCCGCCTCTGATTCCCCGCCTCTGATTCCCCGCCTCTGATTCCCCGCCTCTGATTCCCTGCCTCTGATTCCCTTCCTCTGATTCCCCGACTCTGATTCCCTGCCTCTGATTCCCCACCTCTATTTCCTTGCGTCTTTCCCTGCCTCTCTTTCCCCACATCTCTTTCCCCGCCTCTGATTCCCCGCCTTGAATTCCCCACATCTGATACTCCGCCTCTCTTTCCCTGCGTCTATTTCCGCGCCTCTTTCCCTGCCTCTCTTTCCCCACATCTCTTTTCCACCCTCTGATTCCCCGCTTCTGATTCCCCGCCTCCGTTTCTCCGACTCTGTTTCCCTGCCTCCGATTCCCTGCTTCAGAGTCCCTGGCTCTTTCCATGCCTCTCTTTCCCCACATTTCTTTTCCCCCTTCTGATTCTCCCCCTTTCAATCTCAGCCTCTGATTTCCCACCTCAGAATCCCCACCTCAAATTCCCCGCCTCTGCTTCCCCGCCTCTGCTTCCCCGCCTCTGCTTCCCCGCCTCTGCTTCCCCGCCTCTGCTTCCCCGCCTCTGCTTCCCCGCCTCTGCTTCCCCGCCTCTGCTTCCCCGCCTCTGATTCCCCGCCTCTGATTCCCCGCCTCTGATTCCCCGCCTCTGATTCCCCGCCTCTGATTCCCCGCCTCTGATTCCCCGCCTCTGATTCCCCGCCTCTGATTCCCCACCTCTGATTTCCCGCCTCTCTTTCCGTGCCTCTTTCCCGGACTCTCTTTCCCCACATCTCTTTTCCTGCCTCTGATTCCCCGCCTCGGATTCCCCGCATCTGATACCCGTCCTCTCTTTCACTGCGTCTATTTCCACGCCTCTTTCTCTGCCTCTCTTTCCCCACATCTCTTTTCTGCCCTCTGATTCCCCACCTCTGATTCCACGCCTCCGTTCCTCTGCCTCTGATACCCCGCCTCTGATACCCCGCCTCTGATACCCCGCCTCTGATTCCCCGCCTCTGATTCCCCGCTTCTGATACCCCGCCTCTGATACCCCGCCTCTGATTCCCCGCCTCTGATTCCCCGCCTCTGATTCCCCGCCTCTGATTCCCCGACTCTGATTCCCCGACTCTGATTCCCCGCCTCTGATTCCCCGCCTCTGATTCCACGACTCTGATTCCCCGACTCCGATTCCCCACTTTCGATTCCCCGCCTCTTATTCCACGCCTCTGATTCCCCGCCTCTGATTCCCCGCCTCTGATTCCTTGCCTCGGATTGCACACATCTGATAACCCGCCTCTCTTTCTCTGCCTCTCTTTCGCCACATCTCTTTTCCGTCCTCTGATTCCCCGCTTCTGATTCCTCGCTTCTGATTCCCCGCCTCCATTTCTCCGACTCTGATTCCCTTCCTCTGTTTTCCTGCCTCCGATTCCCTGCCTCCGATTCCCTGCTTCAGAGTCCCTGGCTCTTTCCCTCGCTCTTTCCCTGCCCTTCTTTCCCCACATCTCTTTTCCCCCCTCTGATTCACCCTCTTTTAATTTCAGCCTCTGATTCCCCGCCTCTGGTTCCCCGCCTGTGATTCCCCGCCTCTGATTCCCCGCCTCTCTTTCCCTGCCACTATTTTCGTGCCTCTTTCTCTGCCTCTCTTTTCCCACATCTCATTTCCGCCCACTGATTCCCCGCCTCTGATTCCCCGCCTCTGATTCCCCGCCTCTGATTCCCCGCCTCTGATTCCCCGCCTCTGATTCCCCGCCTCTGATTCCCCGCCTCTGATTCCCCGACTCTGATTCCCCGACTCCGATTCCCTGCTTCAGAGTCTCTGACTCTTTCCCCGCCTCCCTTTCGCCGCCTCTCTTTTCCCACATCTCTATTCTCCCCTCTGATTCCACGCCTCTGATTCCCCGCCTCAGATTCCCCGCCTCAGATTCCCTGCCTCTGGATCTCCGCCTCTGATTCCCTGCCTCTGATTCCCCGCCTCTATTTCCTTGCCTCTTTCCCTGCCTCTCTTTCCCCACATCTCTTTCCCCACATCTCTTTCCCCGCCTCTGATTCCCCGCCTTGAATTCCCCACATCTGATACTCCGCCTCTCTTTCCCTGCGTCTATTTCCGCGCCTCTTTCCCTGCCTCTCTTTCCCCACATCTCTTTTCCACCCTCTGATTCCCCGCTTCTGATTCCCCGTCTCCGTTTCTCCGACTCTGTTTCCCTGCCTCCGATTCCCTGCTTCAGAGTCCCTGGCTCTTTCCATGCCTCTCTTTCCCCACATTTCTTTTCCCCCTTCTGATTCTCCCCCTTTCAATCTCAGCCTCTGATTTCCCACCTCAGAATCCCCACCTCAAATTCCCCGCCTCTGATTCCCCGCCTCTGCTTCCCCGCCTCTGCTTCCCCGCGTCTGCTTCCCCGCCTCTGCTTCCCCGCCTCTGCTTCCCCGCCTCTGCTTCCCCGCCTCTGCTTCCCCGCCTCTGCTTCCCCGCCTCTGATTCCCCGCCTCTGATTTCCCGCCTCTGTTTCCCCGCCTCTGATTCCCCGCCTCTGATTCCCCGCCTCTGATTTCCCGCCTCTGATTCCCCGCCTCTGATTCCCCGCCTCTGATTCCCCGCCTCTGATTCCCCGACTCTGATTCCCCGCCTCTGATTCCACGACTCTGATTCCCCGACTCCGATTCCCCACCTTAGATTCCCCGCCTCTGATTCCACGCCTCTGATTCCCCGCCTCTGATTCCTTGCCTCGGATTGCACACATCTGATACCCCGTCTCTCTTTCTCTGCCTCTCTTTCCCCACATCTCTTTTCCGTCCTCTGATTCCCCGCTTCTGATTCCCCGCTTCTGATTCCCCGCCTCCATTTCTCCGACTCTGATTCCCTTCCTCTGTTTCCCTGCCACCGATTCCCTGCCTCCGATTCCCTGCTTCAGAGTCCCTGGCTCTTTCCCTGGCTCTTTCCCTGCCCTTCTTTCCCCACATCTCTTTTCCCCCCTCTGATTCACCCTCTTTTAATTTCAGTCTCTGATTCCCCGCCTCTGGTTCCCCGCCTGTGATTCCCCGCCTCTGATTCCCTGCCACTATTTTCGTGCCTCATTCTCTGCCTCTCTTTTCCCACATCTCTATTCCCCCCTCTGATTCCCCGCCTCTGATTCCCCGCCTCTGATTCCCCGCCTCTGATTCCCCGCCTCTGATTGCCCGCCTCTGATTCACCGCCTCTGATTCCCTGCCTCTCTTTCCCTGCCACTATTTTCGTGCCTCCTTCTCTGCCTCTCTTTTCCCACATCTCATTTCCGCCCTCTGATTCCCCACCTCTGATTCCACGCCGCCTTTTCTCCGCCTCTGATACACCTCCTCTGAGTCCAAGCCTCTGATTCCCCGCCTCTGATTCCCCGCCTCTGATTCCCCGCCTCTGATTCCCCGCCTCTGATTCCCCACCTCTGATTTCCCGCCTCTCTTTCCGTGCCTCTCTCCCGGACTCTCTTTCCCCACATCTCTTTTCCTGCCTCTGATTCCCCGCCTCGGATTCCCCGCATCTGATACCCCTCCTCTCTTTCACTGCGTCTATTTCCACGCCTCTTTCTCTGCCTCTCTTTCCCCACATCTCTTTTCTGCCCTCTGATTCCCCACCTCTGATTCCCCACCTCTGATTCCCCGCCTCTGATTCCCCGCCTCTGATTCCCCGCCTCTCTTTCCCTGCCACTATTTTCGTGCCTCTTTCTCTGCCTCTCTTTTCCCACATCTCTATTCCCCCCTCTGATTCCCCGCCTCTGATTCCCCGCCTCTGATTCCCCGCCTCTGATTCCCCGCCTCTGATTCCCCGCCTCTGATTCCCCACCTCTGATTCCCCGCCTCTGATTCCCCGCCTCTGATTCACCGCCTCTGATTCCCTGCCTCTCTTTCCCTGCCACTATTTTCGTGCCTCCTTCTCTGCCTCTCTTTTCCCACATCTCTTTTCCGCCCTCTGATTCCCCGCCTCTGATTCCCCGCCTCTGATTCCCCGCCTCTGATTCCCCGCCTCTGATTCACCGCCTCTGATTCCCTGCCTCTCTTTCCCTGCCACTATTTTCGTGCCTCCTTCTCTGCCTCTCTTTTCCCACATCTCATTTCCGCCCTCTGATTCCCCACCTCTGATTCCCCGCCTCTGATTCACCGCCTCTGATTCCCTGCCTCTCTTTCCCTGCCACTATTTCCGCGCCTCTTTCCCTACCTCTCTTTCCCCACATCTCTTTTCCACCCTCTGATTCCCCGCTTCTGATTCCCCGCCTCCGTTTCTCCGACTCTGTTTCCCTGCCTCCGATTCCCTGCTTCAGAGTCCCTGGCTCTTTCCATGCCTCTCTTTCCCCACATTTCTTTTCCCCCTTCTGATTCTCCCCCTTTCAATCTCAGCCTCTGATTTCCCACCTCAGAATCCCCACCTCAAATTCCCCGCCTCTGATTCCCCGCCTCTGCTTCCCCGCCTCTGCTTCCCCGCCTCTGCTTCCCCGCCTCTGCTTCCCCGCCTCTGATTGCCCGCCTCTGATTCCCCGCCTCTGATTTCCCGCCTCTGATTCCCCGCCTCTGATTCCCCGCCTCTGATTCCCCGCCTCTGATTCCCCGCCTCTGATTCCCCGCCTCTGATTCCCTGCCTCTCTTTCCCTGCCACTATTTTCGTGCCTCCTTCTCTGCCTCTCTTTTCCCACATCTCTTTCCCCGCCTCTGATTCCCTGCCTCCGATTCCCCGCCTCAGATAATACGACTCTGATTCCCCGCCTCTGATTCCCCACCTGTGATTCACCGCCTCTGATTTCCTGCCTCTCTTTCCGTGCCTCTTTCCCGGCCTCTCTTTCCCCACATCTCTTTTCCTGCCTCTGATGCCCCGCCTCGGATTCCACGCCTCTGATTCCCCGCCTCAGATTTTCCACCTCAGATTCCCCACATCTGATACCCCGCCTCTCTTTCCCTGCGTCTATTTCCGCGCCTCTTTCCCTGCCTCTCTTTCCCCACATCTCTTTCCCCGCCTCTGATTCCCCGCCTCGGATTCCCCACATCTGATACCCCGCCTCTCTTTCCCTGCGTCTATTTCCGCGCCTCTTTCCCCGCCTCTCTTTTCCCACATCTCTTTCCCCGCCTCTGATTCCCCGCCTCGGATTCCCCGCCTCTGATACCATGACTCTGATTCCCCGCCTCTGATTCCCCGCCTCTGAAACCACGACTCTGATTCCCCGCCTCTGATTCCTCGCCTCTGATTTCCCGCCTCTCTTTCCGTGCCTCTTTCCCGGCCTCTCTTTCCCCACATCTCTTTTCCTGCCTCTGATTCCCCGCCTCTGATTCCCCGCCTCTGATTCCCCGCCTCTGATTTCCCGCCTCTGATTCCCCGCCTCTGATTTCCCGCCTCTCTTTCCGTGCCTCTTTCCCGGCGTCTCTTTCCCCACACCTCTTTTCCTGCCTCTGATACCCCGCCTCGTATTCCCCGCATCTGATACCCCTCCTCTCTTTCACTGCGTCTATTTCCACGCTTCTTTCTCTGCCTCTCTTTCCCTACATCTCTTTTCCGCCCTCTGATACCCCGCCTCTGATACCCCGTCTCTGATTCCCCGCCTCTGATTCCCCTCCTCTGATTCCCCTCCTCTGATTCCCCTCCTCTGATTCCCCGCCTCTGATTCCCCGCTTCTCATTCCCCGCCTCTGATTCTCCTCCTCTGATTCTCCGCCTCTGATTCCCCGACTCTGATTCCCCGACTCCGATTCCCTGCTTCAGTCCCTTGCTCTTTCCCCGCCTCTCCATTCCCTCATCTCTATTCCCCCCTCTGAATCCCCGCCTCTGATTCCCCGCCTCTGATTCCCCGCCTCTGATTCCCCGCCTCTGATTCCCCGCCTCTGATTCCCCGCCTCTGATTCCCCGCCTCTGATTCCCCGCCTCTGATTCCCCGCCTCTGATTCCCCGCCTCTGATTCCCCGCCTCTGATTCCCTGCCTATGATTCCCCGCCTCTGATTCCCCGCCTCTGATTCCCCGCCTCTGATTCCCCGCCTCTGATTCCCCGCCTCTGATTCCCCGCCTCTGATTCCCCGCCTCTGATTCCCCGCCTCTGATTCCCCGCCTCTGATTCCCCGCCTCTGATTCCCCGACTCTGATTCCCCGACTCTGATTCCCCGACTCCGATTCCCTGCTTCAGTCCCTGGCTCTTTCCCCGCCTCTCCATTCCCACATCTCTCTTCCCACCTCTGAATCCCCGCCTATGAATCCCCGCCTGATTCCCCGCCTCAGATTCCCCACCTCAGATTCCCCGTCTCTGATTCCACGCCTCTGATTCCACGCCTCTGATTCCCCGCTTCTGATTCCCCGCCTCTGATTCTCCGCCTCTGATTCTCCGCCTCTGATTCCCCGCCTCTGATTCCCCGACTCTGATTCCCCGCCTCTGATTCCCCGCCTCTGATTCTCCGCCTCTGATTCCCCGCCTCTGATTCCCCACCTCTGATTCCCCGCCCCTGATTCCCCGCCTCTCTTTCCCTGCCACTATTTTTGTGCCTCCTTCTCTGCCTCTCTTTTCCCACATCTCTTTCCCCGCCTCTGATTCTCCGCCTCTGATTCCCCGCCTCTGATTCCCCGCCTCTGATTCCCCACCCCTGATTCCCCGCCTCTCTTGCCCTGCCACTATTTTTGTGCCTCCTTCTCTGCCTCTCTTTTCCCACATTTCTTTCCCAGCCTATGATTCCCTGCCTCAGATTCCCCGCCTCTGATTTCCCACCTCTCTTTCCGTGCCTCTTTCCCCGCCTCTCTTTCCTTGCCTCCTTCCCTGCCTCTCTTTCTCCACTCTTTCCCCACCTCTGATTCCCCGCCTCGGATTCCCCACATCTGATACCCCGCCTCTCTTTCCCTGCGTCTATTTCCGCGCCTCTTTCTCTGCCTCTCTTTCCCCACATCTCTTTTCCGCCCTCTGATTCTCCGCTTCTGATTCCCCACCTCCCTTTCTCCGACTCTGATTCCCTGCCTCTGTTTCCCTACCTCCGATTCCCTGTTTCAGCATCTCTGCCTCTTTCCCGGCTTCTATTTCCCCACACCTCTTTTCCTGCCTCTGATACCCCGCCTCGTATTCCCCGCATCTGATACCCCTCCTCTCTTTCACTGCGTCTATTTCCACGCTTCTTTCTCTGCCTCTCTTTCCCTACATCTCTTTTCCGCCCTCTGATTCCCCACCTCTGATACCCCGCCTCTGATTCCCCGCCTCTGATTCCCCGCCTCTGATTCCCCGCCTCTGATTCCCCGCCTCTGATTCCCCGCCTCTGATTCCCCGCCTCTGATTCCCCGCCTCTGATTCCCCGCCTCTGATTTCCCGCCTCTCTTTCCGTGCCTCTTTCCCGGCCTCTCTTTCCCCACACCTCTTTTCCTGCCTCTGATACCCCGCCTCGTATTCCCCGCATCTGATACCCCTCCTCTCTTTCACTGCGTCTATTTCCACGCTTCTTTCTCTGCCTCTCTTTCCCTACATCTCTTTTCCGCCCTCTGATACCCCGCCTCTGATACCCCGCCTCTGATTCCCCGCCTCTGATTCCCCTCCACTGATTCCCCTCCTCTGATACCCCGCCTCTGATTCTCCTCCTCTGATTCTCCTCCTCTGATTCCCCGCCTCTGATTCCCCGACTCTGATTCCCCGACTCCGATTCCCTGCTTCAGTCCCTTGCTCTTTCCCCGCCTCTCCATTCCCACATCTCTATTCCCCCCTCTGATTCCCCGCCTCTGATTCCCCGCCTCTGTTTCCCCGCCTCTGATTCCCCGCCTCTGATTCCCCGCCTCTGATTCCCCGCCTCTGATTCCCCGCCTCTGATTCCCCGCCTCTGATTCCCCGCCTCTGATTCCCCGCCTCTGATTCCCCGCCTCTGATTCCCCGCCTCTGATTCCCCGCCTCTGATTCCCCGACTCTGATTCCCCGACTCTGATTCCCCGACTCCGATTCCCTGCTTCAGTCCCTGGCTCTTTCCCCGCCTCTCCATTCCCACATCTCTCTTCCCACCTCTGAATCCCCGCCTCTGAATCCCCGCCTGATTCCCCGCCTCAGATTCCCCACCTCAGATTCCCCGTCTCTGATTCCACGCCTCTGATTCCACGCCTCTGATTCCCCGCCTCTGATTCCCCGCCTCTGATTCCCCGCCTCGGATTCCCCGCCTCGGATTCCCCGCCTCGGATTCCCCGCCTCGGATTCCCCGCCTCGGATTCCCCGCCTCGGATTCCCCACATCTGATACCCCGCCTCTCTTTCCCTGCGTCTATTTCCGCGCCTCTTTCCCTGCCTCTCTTTCCCCATATCTCTTTTCCGCCCTCTGATTCCCCGCCTCTGATTCCCCGCCTCTGATTCTCCGCCTCTGATTCTCCGCCTCTGATTCCCCGCCTCTGATTCCCCTCCTCAGATTCCCCGCCTCTGATACCATGACTCTGATTCCCCGCGTCTGATTCCCCACCTCTGATTCCCCACCCCTGATTCCCCGCCTCTCTTTCCCTGCCACTATTTTTGTGCCTCCTTCTCTGCCTCTCTTTTCCCACATCTCTTTCCCCGCCTCTGATTCCCCGCCTCTGATTCCCCGCCTCTGATTCCCCGCCTCTGATTCCCCACCCCTGATTCCCCGCCTCTCTTGCCCTGCCACTATTTTTGTGCCTCCTTCTCTGCCTCTCTTTTCCCACATTTCTTTCCCAGCCTATGATTCCCTGCC
The DNA here is from genome assembly GCF_036971445.1 of Narcine bancroftii. Lineage (NCBI taxonomy): Eukaryota > Metazoa > Chordata > Chondrichthyes > Torpediniformes > Narcinidae > Narcine > Narcine bancroftii. Next base: position 1,207,848 of record NW_027211811.1, on the reverse strand, counting down.
TCAGATTCCCCGCCTCTGATTTCCCACCTCTCTTTCCGTGCCTCTTTCCCCGCCTCTCTTTCCTTGCCTCCTTCCCTGCCTCTCTTTCTCCACTCTTTCCCCACCTCTGATTCCCCGCCTCAGATCCCCCACATCTGATACCCTGCCTCTCTTTCCCTGCGTCTATTTCCGCGCCTCTTTCTCTGCCTCTCTTTCCCCACATCTCTTTTCCGCCCTCTGATTCTCCGCTTCTGATTCCCCACCTCCGTTTCTCCGACTCTGATTCCCTGCCTCTGTTTCCCTACCTCCGATTCCCTGTTTCAGCGTCTCTGCCTCTTTCCCGGCTTCTATTTCCCCACATCTCTTTTCCCCCCTCTGATTCACCCCCTTTGAATCTCAGCCTTTGATTCACCACCTCAGATTCCTTACCTGTAATTCCCCGCCTCTGATTCCCCGCCTATGATTCCCCGCCTCTGATTCCCCCCCTCTGAATCCCCGCCTCTGATTCCCCGCCTCTGATTCCCCACCTCTATTTCCTTGCCTCTTTCCCTGCCTCTCTTTCCCCACATCTCTTTTCCGCCCTCTGATTCCCCGCCTCTGATTCCCCGCCTCTGAATCCCCGCCTCTGATTTCCCACCTCTCTTTCCGTGCCTCTTTCCCCGCCTCTCTTTCCTTGCCTCTTTCCCTGCCTCTCTTTCTCCACATCTCTTTCCCCACCTCTGATTCCCCGCCTCAGATCCCCCACATCTGATACCCCGCCTCTCTTTCCCTGCGTCTATTTCCGCGCCTCTTTCCCTGCCTCTCTTTCCCCACATCTCTTTTCCGCCCTCTGATTCCCCGCCTCTGATTCCCCACCTCAGATTCCCCGCATCTGATTCCACGCCTCTGATTCCCCGCCTCTGATTCCACGCCTCTGATTCCCTGCCTCGGATTGCAAACATCTGATACCCCGCGTCTCTTTCTCTGCCTCTCTTTCCCCACATGTCTTTTCCGTCCTCTGATTCCCCTCTTCTGATTCCCCGCTTCTGATTCCACGCCTCCATTTTTCCGACTCTGATTCCCTTCCTCTGTTTCCCTGCCTCCGATTCCCTGCTTCAGAGTCCCTGACTCTTTCCCTGCCCTTCTTTCCCCACATCTCTTTTCCCCCCTCTGATTCACCCTCATTTAATTTCAGCCTCTGATTCTCCGCCTCTGATTCTCTGCCTCTGATTCCCCACCTCTGATTCCCCGCCTCTGATTCCCCGCCTCTGATTCCCCGCCTCTGATTCCCCGCCTCTGATTCCCCGCCTCTGATTCCCCGCCTCTGATTCCCCGCCTCTGATTCCCCCCCTCTGAATCCCCGCCTCTGATTCCCCGCCTCTGATTCCCCGCCTCTGATTCCCCGACTCTGATTCCCCGACTCTGATTCCCCGACTCTGATTCCCCGACTCCGATTCCCTGCTTCAGAGTCTCTGACTCTTTCCCCGCCTCCCTTTCGCCGCCTCTCTTTTCCCACATCTCTATTCCCCCATCTGATTCCCCGCTTCTGATTCCCCGCCTCTGATTCTCCGCCTCTGATTCCCCGCCTCTGATTCCTCGCCTCTGATTCCCCGCCTCTGATTCCCCGCATCTGATACCCCTCCTCTCTTTCACTGCGTCTATTTCCACGCCTCTTTCTCTGCCTCTCTTTCCCTACATCTCTTTTCCGCCCTCTGATACCCCGCCTCTGATTCCCCGCCTCTGATTCCCTGCCTCTGATTCCCCACCTCTGATTCCCCTCCTCTGATTCCCCGCCTCTGATTCCCCGCCTCTGATTCCCCGCCTCTGATTCCCCGCCTCTGATTCCCCGCCTCTGATTCCCCGCCTCTGATTCCCCGCCTCTGATTCCCCGCCTCTGATTCCCCGCCTCTGATTCCCCGCCTCTGATTCCCCGCCTCTGATTCCCCGCCTCTGATTCCCCGCCTCTGATTCCCCGCCTCTGATTCCCCTCCTCTGATTCCCCGCCTCTGATTCCCCGCCTCTGATTCCCCGCCTCTGATCCCTCGCCTCTGATTTCACGCCTCTCTTTCCGTGCCTCTTTCCCGGCCTCTCTTTCCCCACATCTCTTTTCCTGCCTCTGATTCCCCGCCTCGGATTCCCCGCCTCTGATTCCCCGCCTCTGATTCCCCTCCTCTGATTCCCCGCCTCTGATTCCCCGCCTCTGATTCCCCTCCTCTGATTCCCCTCCTCTGATTCCCCGCATCTGATTCCACGCCTCTGATTCCCCGCCTCGGATTCCCCTCCTCTGATTCCCCGCATCTGATACGACGACTCTGATTCCCCACCTCTAATTCCCCGCCTCTGATTCCCCGCCTCTGATTCCCCGCCTCTGATTCCCCGCCTCTGATTCCCCTCCTCTGATTCCCCTCCTCTGATTCCCCGCATCTGATTCCACGCCTCTGATTCCCCGCCTCTGATTCCACGCCTCTGATTCCCTGCCTCGGATTGCAAACATCTGATACCCCGCGTCTCTTTCTCTGCCTCTCTTTCCCCACATGTCTTTTCCGTCCTCTGATTCCCCTCTTCTGATTCCCCGCTTCTGATTCCACGCCTCCATTTTTCCGACTCTGATTCCCTTCCTCTGTTTCCCTGCCTCCGATTCCCTGCTTCAGAGTCCCTGACTCTTTCCCTGCCCTTCTTTCCCCACATCTCTTTTCCCCCCTCTGATTCACCCTCATTTAATTTCAGCCTCTGATTCCCCGCCTCTGGTTCCCCGCCTCTGATACCCCGCCTCTGATTCCCCGCCTGTCTTTCCCTGCCACTATTTTCGTGCCTCTTTCTCTGCCTCTCTTTTCCAACATCTCATTTCCGCTCACTGATTCCCCGCCTCTGATTCCCCGCCTCTGATTCCCCGCCTCTGATTCCCCGCCTCTGATTCCCCGCCTCCGTTCTCCGACGCTGTTTACCTGCCTCCGATTACCTGCTTCAGAGTCCCTGGCTCCTTCCATGCCTCTCTTTCCCTACATATCTTTTCCCCCTTCTGATTCTCCCCCTTTGAATCTCAGCCTCGGATTCCCCACCTCAGATTCCCCACCTCAGATTCCCTGCCTCAGAATCCCCACCTCAGATTCCCCGCCTCTGATTCCCCGCCTCTGATTCCCCGCCTCTGCTTCCCCGCCTCTGATTCCCCGCTTCTGATTCCCCGCCTATATTTCTCCGACTCTGATTCCCTTACTCTGTTTCCCTGCCTCCGATTCCCTGCTTCAGAGTCCCTGGCTCTTTCCCTGGCTCTTTCCCTGCCCTTGTTTCCCCACATCTCTTTTCCCCCCTCTGATTCACCCCCTTTTAATTTCAGCCTCTGATTCCCCGCCTGTGGTTCCCCGACTCTGATTCCCCGCCTCTGATTCCCTGCCTCTGGTTCCACGACTCTGATTCCCCGACTTCGATTCCCCGCCTCTGATTCCACGCCTCTGATTCCCCGCCTCTGATTCCCCGCCTCTGATTCCTTGCCTCGGATTGCACACATCTGATAACCCGCCTCTCTTTCTCTGCCTCTCTTTCGCCACATCTCTTTTCCGTCCTCTGATTCCCCGCCTCTGGTTCCCCGCCTCTGATTCCCCGCCTCTCTTTCCCTGCCACTGTTTTCGTGCCTCTTTCTCTGCCTCTCTTTTCCCACATCTCATTTCCGCCCACTGATTCCCCGCCTCTGATTCCCCGCCTCTGATTCCCCGCCTCTGATTCCCCGCCTCTGATTCCCCGCCTCTGATTCCCCGCCTCTGATTCTCCGCCTCTGATTTCCTGCCTCTGATTCCCCGCCTCTGATTCCCCGCCTCCATTTCTCCGACTCCGATTCCCTGCTTCAGAGTCTCTGACTCTTTCCCCGCCTCCCTTTCGCCGCCTCTCTTTTCCCACATCTCTATTCCCCCCTCTGATTCCCCGCGTCTGATTCCCCGCCTCTGCTTCCCCGCCTCTGATTCCCCGCCTCTGATTCCCCGCCTCTGATTCCCCGCCTCTGATTCCCCGCCTCTGATTCCCCGCCTCTGATTCCCTGCCTCTCTTTCCCTGCCACTATTTTCGTCCCTCATTCTCTGCCACTCTTTTCCCACATCTCTTTCCCCGCCTCTGATTCCCCGCCTCAGATTCCCCACCTCAGATAATACGACTGATTCCCCGCCTCTCATTTCCCACCTCTCTTTCCGTGCCTCTTTCCCCGCCTCTCTTACCTTGCCTCTTTCCCTGCCACTCTTTCTCCACATCTCTTTCCCCACCTCTGATTCCCCGCCTCGGATCCCCCACATCTGATACCCCGCCTCTCTTTCCCTGCGTCTATTTCCACGCCTCTTTCTCTGCCTCTCTTTCCCCACATCTCTTTTCCCCCCTCTGATTCACCCCCTTTTAATTTCAGCCTCTGATTCCCCGCCTCTGATTCCCCGCCTCTCTTTCCCTGCCACTATTTTCGTGCCTCTTTCTCTGCCTCTCTTTTCCCACATCTCATTTCCGCCCACTGATTCCCCGCCTCTGATTCCCCGCCTCTGATTCCCCGCCTCTGATTCTCTGCCTCTGATTCCCCGCCTCTGATTCCCCGCCTCTGATTCCCCGCCTCTGATTCCCCGCCTCTGATTCCCCGCCTCTGATTCCCCGCCTCTGATTCCCCGCCTCTGATTCCCCGCCTCTGATTCCCCGACTCCGATTCCCTGCTTCAGAGTCTCTGACTCTTTCCCCGCCTCCCTTTCGCCGCCTCTCTTTTCCCACATCTCTATTCCCCCCTCTGATTCCACGCCTCTGATTCCCCGACTCAGATTCCCCACCTCAGATTCCCTGCCTCAGATTCCCTGCCTCTGATTCCCCCCCTCTGATTCCCTGCCTCTGAATCCCCACCTCTGATTCCCCGCCTCTATTTCCTTGCCTCTTTCCCTGCCTCTCTTTCCCCACATCTCTTTCCCCGCCTTGAATTCCCCACATCTGATACCCCGCCTCTCTTTCCCTGCGTCTATTTCCGCGCCTCTTTCCCTGCCTCTCTTTCCCCACATCTATTTTCCGCCCTCTGATTCCCCGCTTCTGATTCCCCGCCTCCGTTCTCCGACGCTGTTTACCTGCCTCCGATTACCTGCTTCAGAGTCCCTGGCTCCTTCCATGCCTCTCTTTCCCTACATATCTTTTCCCCCTTCTGATTCTCCCCCTTTGAATCTCAGCCTCGGATTCCCCACCTCAGATTCCCCACATCAGATTCCCTGCCTCAGAATCCCCACCTCAGATTCCCCGCCTCTGATTCCCCGCCTCTGATTCCCCGCCTCTGCTTCCCCGCCTCTGATTCCCCGCTTCTGATTTCCCGCCTATATTTCTCCGACTCTGATTCCCTTCCTCTGTTTCCCTGCCTCCGATTCCCTGCTTCAGAGTCCCTGGCTCTTTCCCTGGCTCTTTCCCTGCCCTTCTTTCCCCACATCTCTTTTCCCCCCTCTGATTCACCACCTTTTAATTTCAGCCTCTGATTCCCCGCCTGTGGTTCCCGGCCTCTGATTCCCCGCCTCTCTTTCCCTGCCACTATTTTCGTGCCTCTTTCTCTGCCTCTCTTTTCCCACATCTCATTTCCGCCCACTGATTCCCCGCCTCTGATTCCCCGCCTCTGATTCTCCGCCTCTGATTCCCCGCCTCTGATTCCCCGCCCCTGATTCCCCGCCTCTCTTTCCCTACCACTATTTTTGTGCCTCTTTCCCTGCCTCTCTTTCCCCACATCTCTTTCCCCACATCTCTTTCCCCGCCTCTGATTCCCCGCCTCTGATTCCCCGCCTCGGATTCCCCGCCCCTGATTCCCCGCCTCTCTTTCCCTGCCACTATTTTTGTGCCTCTTTCCCTGCCTCTCTTTTCCCACATCTCTTTCCCCGCCTCTGATTCCCCGCCTCAGATTCCCCGCCTCTGAAACCACGACTCTGATTCCCCGCCTCTGATTCCCCGCCTCTGATTCCCCGCCTCTGATTCCCCGCCTCTGATTCCCTGCCTCTGATTCCCTGCCTCTGATTCCCCGACTCTGATTCCCCGCCTCTGATTCCCCACCTCTGATTCCCCGACTCTGATTCCCTGACACTGATTCCCCGACTCTGATTCCCCGACTCAGATTCCCTGTTTCAGAGTCTCTGACTCTTTCCCCGCCTCCCTTTCGCCGCCTCTCTTTTCCCACATCTCTATTCCCCCCTCTGATTCCACGCCTCTGATTCCCCGCCTCAGATTCGCCGCCTCAGATTCACTGCCTCTGGATCTCCGCCTCTATTTCCTTGCCTCTTTCCCTGCCTCTCTTTCCCCACATCTCTTTCCCCGCCTCTGATTCCCCGCCTTGAATTCCCCACATCTGATACTCCGCCTCTCTTTCCCTGCGTCTATTTCCGCGCCTCTTTCCCTGCCTCTCTTTCCCCACATCTCTTTTCCACCCTCTGATTCCCCGCTTCTGATTCCCCGCCTCCGTTTCTCCGACTCTGTTTCCCTGCCTCCGATTCCCTGCTTCAGAGTCCCTGGCTCTTTCCATGCCTCTCTTTCCCCACATTTCTTTTCCCCCTTCTGATTCTCCCCCTTTCAATCTCAGCCTCTGATTTCCCACCTCAGAATCCCCACCTCAAATTCCCCGCCTCTGATTCCCCGCCTCTGCTTCCCCGCCTCTGCTTCCCCGCGTCTGCTTCCCCGCCTCTGCTTCCCCGCCTCTGCTTCCCCGCCTCTGATTCCCCGCCTCTGATTCCCCGCCTCTGATTTCCCGCCTCTGTTTCCCCGCCTCTGATTCCCCGCCTCTGATTCCCCGCCTCTGATTCCCCGCCTCTGATTCCCCGCCTCTGATTCCCCGCCTCTGATTCCCTGCCTCTCTTTCCCTGCCACTATTTTCGTGCCTCCTTCTCTGCCTCTCTTTTCCCACATCTCTTTCCCCGCCTCTGATTCCCTGCCTCCGATTCCCCGCCTCAGATAATACGACTCTGATTCCCCGCCTCTGATTCCCCGCCTGTGATTCACCGCCTCTGATTTCCTGCCTCTCTTTCCGTGCCTCTTTCCCGGCCTCTCTTTCCCCACATCTCTTTTCCTGCCTCTGATGCCCCGCCTCGGATTCCACGCCTCTGATTCCCCGCCTCAGATTTTCCACCTCAGATTCCCCACATCTGATACCCCGCCACTCTTTCCCTGCGTCTATTTCCGCGCCTCTTTCCCCGCCTCTCTTTTCCCACATCTCTTTCCCCGCCTCTGATTCCCCGCCTCTGATTCCCCGCCTCTGAAACCACGACTCTGATTCCCCGCTTCTGATACCACGACTCTGATTCCCCGCCTCTGATTCCCCGCCTCTCATTTCCCACCTCTCTTTCCGTGCCTCTTTCCCCACCTCTCTTTCCTTGCCTCTTTCCCAGCCTCTCTTTCCCCACATCTCTTTTCCGCCCTCTGATTCCCCGCCTCTGATTTCCCGCCTCTGATTCCCCGCCTCTGATTCCCTGCCTCTCTTTCCCTGCCACTATTTTCGTGCCTCCTTCTCTGCCTCTCTTTTCCCACATCTCATTTCCGCCCTCTGATTCCCCACCTTTGATTCCACGCCGCCTTTTCTCCGCCTCTGATACACCTCCTCTGAGTCCAAGCCTCTGATTCCCCGCCTCTGATTCCCCGCCTCTGATTCCCCACCTCTGATTTCCCACCTCTCTTTCCGTGCCTCTTTCCCGGCCTCTCTTTCCCCACATCTCTTTTCCTGCCTCTGATTCCCCGCCTCTGATTCCCCACCTCTGATTTCCCGCCTCTCTTTCCGTGCCTCTTTCCCGGCCTCTCTTTCCCCACATCTCTTTTCCTGCCTCTGATTCCCCGCCTCTGATTCCCCGCCTCTGATTCCCCGCCTCTGATTCCCCGCCTCTGATTCCCCGCCTCTGATTCTCCGCCTCTGATTCCCTGCCTCTGATTCCCCGCCTCTGATTCCCCGCCTCCATTTCTCCGACTCCGATTCCCTGCTTCAGAGTCTCTGACTCTTTCCCCGCCTCCCTTTCGCCGCCTCTCTTTTCCCACATCTCTATTCCCCCCTCTGATTCCCCGCCTCTGATTCCCCGCCTCTGATTCCCCGCCTCTGCTTCCCCGCCTCTGATTCCCCGCCTCTGATTCCCCGCCTCTGATTCCCCGCCTCTGATTCCCCGCCTCTGATTCCCCGCCTCTGATTCCCCGCCTCTGATTCCCCGCCTCTGATTCCCCGCCTCTGATTCCCCGCCTCTGATTCCCTGCCTCTCTTTCCCTGCCACTATTTTCGTGCCTCATTCTCTGCCTCTCTTTTCCCACATCTCTTTCCCCGCCTCTGATTCCCCGCCTCAGATTCCCCACCTCAGATAATACGACTCAGATTCCCCGCCTCTCATTTCCCACCTCTCTTTCCGTGCCTCTTTCCCCGCCTCTCTTTCCTTGCCTCTTTCCCTGCCTCTCTTTCTCCACATCTCTTTCCCCACCTCTGATTCCCCGCCTCGGATCCCCCACATCTGATACCCCGCCTCTCTTTCCCTGCGTCTATTTCCACGCCTCTTTCTCTGCCTCTCTTTCCCCACATCTCTTTTCCGCCCTCTGATTCCCCGCCTCTGATTTCCCGCCTCTGATTCCCCGCCTCTGATTCCCTGCCTCTCTTTCCCTGCCACTATTTTCGTTCCTCCTTCTCTGCCACTCTTTTCCCACATCTCATTTCCGCCCTCTGATTCCCCGCCTCTGCTTCCCCGCCTCTGATTCCCCGCCTCTGATTCCCCGCCTCCATTTCTCCCACTCTGATTCCCTTCCTCTGTTTCCCTGCCTCCGATTCCCTGCTTCAGAGTCCCTGGCTCTTTCCCTGGCTCTTTCCCTGCCCTTCTTTCCCCACATCTCTTTTCCCCCCTCTGATTCACCACCTTTTAATTTCAGCCTCTGATTCCCCGCCTGTGGTTCCCGGCCTCTGATTCCCCGCCTCTCTTTCCCTGCCACTATTTTCGTGCCTCTTTCTCTGCCTCTCTTTTCCCACATCTCATTTCCGCCCACTGATTCCCCGCCTCTGATTCCCCGCCTCTGATTCTCCGCCTCTGATTCCCCGCCTCTGATTCCCCGCCCCTGATTCCCCGCCTCTCTTTCCCTGCCACTATTTTTGTGCCTCTTTCCCTGCCTCTCTTTCCCCACATCTCTTTCCCCACATCTCTTTCCCCGCCTCTGATTCCCCGCCTCGGATTCCCCGCCTCGGATTCCCCGCCTCGGATTCCCCGCCCCTGATTCCCCGCCTCTCTTTCCCTGCCACTATTTTTGTGCCTCTTTCCCTGCCTCTCTTTTCCCACATCTCTTTCCCCGCCTCTGATTCCCCGCCTCAGATTCCCCGCCTCTGAAACCACGACTCTGATTCCCCGCCTCTGATTCCCCGCCTCTGATTCCCCGCCTCTGATTCCCTGCCTCTGATTCCCTGCCTCTGATTCCCCGCCTCTGATTCCCCGCCTCTGATTCCCCGACTCTGATTCCCTGACACTGATTCCCCGACTCTGATTCCCCGACTCAGATTCCCTGTTTCAGAGTCTCTGACTCTTTCCCCGCCTCCCTTTCGCCGCCTCTCTTTTCCCACATCTCTATTCCCCCCTCTGATTCCACGCCTCTGATTCCCCGCCTCAGATTCGCCGCCTCAGATTCACTGCCTCTGGATCTCCGCCTCTATTTCCTTGCCTCTTTCCCTGCCTCTCTTTCCCCACATCTCTTTCCCCGCCTCTGATTCCCCGCCTTGAATTCCCCACATCTGATACTCCGCCTCTCTTTCCCTGCGTCTATTTCCGCGCCTCTTTCCCTGCCTCTCTTTCCCCACATCTCTTTTCCACCCTCTGATTCCCCGCTTCTGATTCCCCGCCTCCGTTTCTCCGACTCTGTTTCCCTGCCTCCGATTCCCTGCTTCAGAGTCCCTGGCTCTTTCCATGCCTCTCTTTCCCCACATTTCTTTTCCCCCTTCTGATTCTCCCCCTTTCAATCTCAGCCTCTGATTTCCCACCTCAGAATCCCCACCTCAAATTCCCCGCCTCTGATTCCCCGCCTCTGCTTCCCCGCCTCTGCTTCCCCGCGTCTGCTTCCCCGCCTCTGCTTCCCCGCCTCTGCTTCCCCGCCTCTGATTCCCCGCCTCTGATTCCCCGCCTCTGATTTCCCGCCTCTGTTTCCCCGCCTCTGATTCCCCGCCTCTGATTCCCCGCCTCTGATTCCCCGCCTCTGATTCCCCGCCTCTGATTCCCCGCCTCTGATTCCCTGCCTCTCTTTCCCTGCCACTATTTTCGTGCCTCCTTCTCTGCCTCTCTTTTCCCACATCTCTTTCCCCGCCTCTGATTCCCTGCCTCCGATTCCCCGCCTCAGATAATACGACTCTGATTCCCCGCCTCTGATTCCCCGCCTGTGATTCACCGCCTCTGATTTCCTGCCTCTCTTTCCGTGCCTCTTTCCTGGCCTCTCTTTCCCCACATCTCTTTTCCTGCCTCTGATGCCCCGCCTCGGATTCCACGCCTCTGATTCCCCGCCTCAGATTTTCCACCTCAGATTCCCCACATCTGATACCCCGCCTCTCTTTCCCTGCGTCTATTTCCGCGCCTCTTTCCCCGCCTCTCTTTTCCCACATCTCTTTCCCCGCCTCTGATTCCCCGCCTCTGATTCCCCGCCTCTGAAACCACGACTCTGATTCCCCGCTTCTGATACCACGACTCTGATTCCCCGCCTCTGATTCCCCGCCTCTCATTTCCCACCTCTCTTTCCGTGCCTCTTTCCCCACCTCTCTTTCCTTGCCTCTTTCCCAGCCTCTCTTTCCCCACATCTCTTTTCCGCCCTCTGATTCCCCGCCTCTGATTTCCCGCCTCTGATTCCCCGCCTCTGATTCCCTGCCTCTCTTTCCCTGCCACTATTTTCGTGCCTCCTTCTCTGCCTCTCTTTTCCCACATCTCATTTCCGCCCTTTGATTCCCCACCTTTGATTCCACGCCGCCTTTTCTCCGCCTCTGATACACCTCCTCTGAGTCCAAGCCTCTGATTCCCCGCCTCTGATTCCCCGCCTCTGATTCCCCACCTCTGATTTCCCACCTCTCTTTCCGTGCCTCTTTCCCGGCCTCTCTTTCCCCACATCTCTTTTCCTGCCTCTGATTCCCTGCCTCGGATTCCCCGCATCTGATACCCCTCCTCTCTTTCACTGCGTCTATTTCCACGCCTCTTTCTCTGCCTCTCTTTCCCCACATCTCTTTTCTGCCCTCTGATTCCCCACCTCTGATTCCCCGCCTCTGATTCCCCGCCTCTGATTCCCCGCCTCTGATTCCCCGACTCTGATTCCCCGACTCTGATTCCCCGCCTCTGATTCCACGACTCTGATTCCCCGACTCTGATTCCCCGCCTCTGATTCCACGCCTCTGATTCCTTGCCTCGGATTGCACACATCTGATACCCCGTCTCTCTTTCTCTGCCTCTCTTTCCCCACATCTCTTTTCCGTCCTCTGATTCCCCGCTTCTGATTCCCCGCTTCTGATTCCCCGCCTCCATTTCTCCTACTCTGATTCCCTTCCTCTGTTTCCCTGCCACCGATTCCCTGCCTCCGATTCCCTGCTTCAGAGTCCCTGGCTCTTTCCCTGGCTCTTTCCCTGCCCTTCTTTCCCCACATCTCTTTTCCCCCCTCTGATTCACCCTCTTTTAATTTCAGTCTCTGATTCCCCGCCTCTGGTTCCCCGCCTGTGATTCCCCGCCTCTGATTCCCTGCCACTATTTTCGTGCCTCTCTTTTCCCACATCTCTATTCCCCCCCTCTGATTCCCCGCCTCTGATTCCCCGCCTCTGATTCCCCGCCTCTGATTCCCCGCCTCTGATTCCCCGCCTCTGATTCCCCGACTCTGATTCCCCGCCTCTCTTTCCCCGCCTCTCTTTCCCTGCCACTATTTTCGTGCCTCCTTCTCTGCCTCTCTTTTCCCACATCTCTTTTCCGCCCTCTGATTCCCCGCCTCTGATTCACCGCCTCTGATTCCCTGCCTCTCTTTCCCTGCCACTATTTTCGTGCCTCCTTCTCTGCCTCTCTTTTCCCACATCTCATTTCCGCCCTCTGATTCCCAACCTCTGATTCCACGCCGCCTTTTCTCCGCCTCTGATACACCTCCTCTGAGTCCAAGCCTCTGATTCCCCGCCTCTGATTCCCCGCCTCTGATTCCCCGCCTCTGATTCCCCACCTCTGATTTCCTGCCTCTCTTTCCGTGCCTCTCTCCCGGACTCTCTTTCCCCACATCTCTTTTCCTGCCTCTGATTCCCCGCCTCGGATTCCCCGCATCTGATACCCCTCCTCTCTTTCACTGCGTCTATTTCCACGCCTCTTTCTCTGCCTCTCTTTCCCCACATCTCTTTTCTGCCCTCTGATTCCCCACCTCTGATTCCATGCCTCCGTTCCTCTGCCTCTGATACCCCGCCTCTGATACCCCGCCTCTGATTCCCCGCCTCTGATTCCCCGCCTCTGATTCCCCGCCTCTGATTCCCCGCCTCTGATTCCCCGCCTCTGATTCCCCGCCTCTGATTCCCCTCCTCTGATTCCCCGCCTCTGATTCCACGCCTCTGATTCCCCGCCTCTGATTCCTTGCCTCGGATTGCACACATCTGATACCCCGCCTCTCTTTCTCTGCCTCTCTTTCGCCACATCTCTTTTCCGTCCTCTTATTCCCCGCTTCTGATTCCTCGCTTCTGATTCCCCGCCTCCATTTCTCCGACTCTGATTCCCTTCCTCTGTTTTCCTGCCTCCGATTCCCTGCCTCCGATTCCCTGCTTCAGAGTCCCTGGCTCTTTCCCTGGCTCTTTCCCTGCCCTTCTTTCCCCACATCTCTTTTCCCCCCTCTGATTCACCCTCTTTTAATTTCAGCCTCTGATTCCCCGCCTCTGGTTCCCCGCCTGTGATTCCCCGCCTCTGATTCCCCGCCTCTCTTTCCCTGCCACTATTTTCGTGCCTCTTTCTCTGCCTCTCTTTTCCCACATCTCATTTCCGCCCACTGATTCCCCGCCTCTGATTCCCCGCCTCTGATTCCCCGCCTCTGATTCCCCGCCTCTGATTCCCCGCCTCTGATTCCCCGCCTCTGATTCCCCGCCTCTGATTCTCCGCCTCTGATTCCCCGCCTCTGATTCCCCGCCTCTGATTCCCCGCCTCTGATTCCCCGCCTCTGATTCCCCGACTCTGATTCCCCGACTCTGATTCCCCGACTCCGATTCCCTGCTTCAGTCCCTGGCTCTTTCCCCGCCTCTCCATTCCCACATCTCTCTTCCCACCTCTGAATCCCCGCCTCTGAATCCCCGCCTGATTCCCCGCCTCAGATTCCCCACCTCAGATTCCCCGTCTCTGATTCCACGCCTCTGATTCCACGCCTCTGATTCCCCGCCTCTGATTCCCCGCCTCTGATTCCCCGCCTCGGATTCCCCGCCTCGGATTCCCCGCCTCGGATTGCCCGCCTCGGATTCCCCGCCTCGGATTCCCCGCCTCGGATTCCCCACATCTGATACCCCGCCTCTCTTTCCCTGCGTCTATTTCCGCGCCTCTTTCCCTGCCTCTCTTTCCCCATATCTCTTTTCCGCCCTCTGATTCCCCGCCTCTGATTCTCCGCCTCTGATTCTCCGCCTCTGATTCCCCGCCTCTGATTCCCCTCCTCAGATTCCCCGCCTCTGATACCATGACTCTGATTCCCCGCGTCTGATTCCCCACCTCTGATTCCCCACCCCTGATTCCCCGCCTCTCTTTCCCTGCCACTATTTTTGTGCCTCCTTCTCTGCCTCTCTTTTCCCACATCTCTTTCCCCGCCTCTGATTCCCCGCCTCTGATTCCCCGCCTCTGATTCCCCGCCTCTGATTCCCCACCCCTGATTCCCCGCCTCTCTTGCCCTGCCACTATTTTTGTGCCTCCTTCTCTGCCTCTCTTTTCCCACATTTCTTTCCCAGCCTATGATTCCCTGCCTCAGATTCCCCGCCTCTGATTTCCCACCTCTCTTTCCGTGCCTCTTTCCCCGCCTCTCTTTCCTTGCCTCCTTCCCTGCCTCTCTTTCTCCACTCTTTCCCCACCTCTGATTCCCCGCCTCAGATCCCCCACATCTGATACCCTGCCTCTCTTTCCCTGCGTCTATTTCCGCGCCTCTTTCTCTGCCTCTCTTTCCCCACATCTCTTTTCCGCCCTCTGATTCTCCGCTTCTGATTCCCCACCTCCGTTTCTCCGACTCTGATTCCCTGCCTCTGTTTCCCTACCTCCGATTCCCTGTTTCAGCGTCTCTGCCTCTTTCCCGGCTTCTATTTCCCCACATCTCTTTTCCCCCCTCTGATTCACCCCCTTTGAATCTCAGCCTTTGATTCACCACCTCAGATTCCTTACCTGTAATTCCCCGCCTCTGATTCCCCGCCTATGATTCCCCGCCTCTGATTCCCCGCCTCTGATTCCCCACCTCTATTTCCTTGCCTCTTTCCCTGCCTCTCTTTCCCCACATCTCTTTTCCGCCCTCTGATTCCCCGCCTCTGATTCCCCGCCTCTGAATCCCCGCCTCTGATTTCCCACCTCTCTTTCCGTGCCTCTTTCCCCGCCTCTCTTTCCTTGCCTCTTTCCCTGCCTCTCTTTCTCCACATCTCTTTCCCCACCTCTGATTCCCCGCCTCAGATCCCCCACATCTGATACCCCGCCTCTCTTTCCCTGCGTCTATTTCCGCGCCTCTTTCCCTGCCTCTCTTTCCCCACATCTCTTTTCCGCCCTCTGATTCCCCGCCTCTGATTCCCCACCTCAGATTCCCCGCATCTGATTCCACGCCTCTGATTCCCCGCCTCTGATTCCACGCCTCTGATTCCCTGCCTCGGATTGCAAACATCTGATACCCCGCGTCTCTTTCTCTGCCTCTCTTTCCCCACATGTCTTTTCCGTCCTCTGATTCCCCTCTTCTGATTCCCCGCTTCTGATTCCACGCCTCCATTTTTCCGACTCTGATTCCCTTCCTCTGTTTCCCTGCCTCCGATTCCCTGCTTCAGAGTCCCTGACTCTTTCCCTGCCCTTCTTTCCCCACATCTCTTTTCCCCCCTCTGATTCACCCTCATTTAATTTCAGCCTCTGATTCTCCGCCTCTGATTCTCTGCCTCTGATTCCCCACCTCTGATTGCCCGCCTCTGATTGCCCGCCTCTGATTCCCCGCCTCTGATTCCCCGCCTCTGATTCCCCGCCTCTGATTCCCCGCCTCTGATTCCCCGCCTCTGATTCCCCCCCTCTGAATCCCCGCCTCTGATTCCCCGCCTCTGATTCCCCTGCCTCTATTTCCTTGCCTCTTTCCCCGCCTCTCTTTCCCCACATCTCTTTCCCCGCCTCTGATTCCCCGCCTCGGATTCCCCACATCTGATACCCCGCCTCTCTTTCCCTGCGTCTATTTCCGCGCCTCTTTCCCTGCTTCTCTTTCCCCACATCTCTTTTCCGCCCTCTGATTCCCCGCTTCTGATTCCCCGCCCCTGATTCCCCGCCTCTCTTTCTCTGCCACTATTTTTGTGCCTCCTTCTCTGCCTCTCTTTTCCCACATCTCTTTCCCAGCCTCTGATTCCCCGCCTCAGATTCCCTGCCTCTGATACCACGACTCTGATTCCCCGCCTCTGATTCCCCGCCTCTGATTTCCCACCTCTCTTACCTTGCCTCTTTCCCTGCCTCTCTTTCTCCACATCTCTTTCCCCACCTCTGATTCCCCGCCTCAGATCCCCCACATCTGATACCCCGCCTCTCTTTCCCTGCGTCTATTTCCGCGCCTCTTTCCCTGCCTCTCTTTCCCCACATCTCTTTTCCGCCCTCTGATTCCCCGCCTCTGATTCCCCGCCTCTGATTCCCCGCCTCTGATTCCCCGCCTCTGATTCCCCGCCTCTGATTCCCCGCCTCTGATTCCCCGCCTCTGATTCCCCGACTCTGATTCCCCGACTCTGATTCCCCGACTCTGATTCCCCGACTCCGATTCCCTGCTTCAGAGTCTCTGACTCTTTCCCCGCCTCCCTTTCGCCGCCTCTCTTTTCCCACATCTCTATTCCCCCATCTGATTCCCCGCTTCTGATTCCCCGCCTCTGATTCTCCGCCTCTGATTCCCCGCCTCTGATTCCTCGCCTCTGATTCCCCGCCTCTGATTCCCCGCATCTGATACCCCTCCTCTCTTTCACTGCGTCTATTTCCACGCCTCTTTCTCTGCCTCTCTTTCCCTACATCTCTTTTCCGCCCTCTGATACCCCGCCTCTGATTCCCCGCCTCTGATTCCCTGCCTCTGATTCCCCACCTCTGATTCCCCTCCTCTGATTCCCCGCCTCTGATTCCCCGCCTCTGATTCCCCGCCTCTGATTCCCCGCCTCTGATTCCCCGCCTCTGATTCCCCGCCTCTGATTCCCCGCCTCTGATTCCCCGCCTCTGATTCCCCGCCTCTGATTCCCCGCCTCTGATTCCCCGCCTCTGATTCCCCGCCTCTGATTCCCCGCCTCTGATTCCCCACCTCTGATTCCCCTCCTCTGATTCCCCGCCTCTGATTCCCCGCCTCTGATTCCCCGCCTCTGATCCCTCGCCTCTGATTTCACGCCTCTCTTTCCGTGCCTCTTTCCCGGCCTCTCTTTCCCCACATCTCTTTTCCTGCCTCTGATTCCCCGCCTCGGATTCCCCGCCTCTGATTCCCCGCCTCTGATTCCCCTCCTCTCATTCCCCGCCTCTGATTCCCCGCCTCTGATTCCCCTCCTCTGATTCCCCTCCTCTGATTCCCCGCATCTGATTCCACGCCTCTGATTCCCCGCCTCGGATTCCCCTCCTCTGATTCCCCGCATCTGATACGACGACTCTGATTCCCCACCTCTAATTCCCCGCCTCTGATTCCCCGCCTCTGATTCCCCGCCTCTGATTCCCCGCCTCTGATTCCCTGCCTCGGATTGCAAACATCTGATACCCCGCGTCTCTTTCTCTGCCTCTCTTTCCCCACATGTCTTTTCCGTCCTCTGATTCCCCTCTTCTGATTCCCCGCTTCTGATTCCACGCCTCCATTTTTCCGACTCTGATTCCCTTCCTCTGTTTCCCTGCCTCCGATTCCCTGCTTCAGAGTCCCTGACTCTTTCCCTGCCCTTCTTTCCCCACATCTCTTTTCCCCCCTCTGATTCACCCTCATTTAATTTCAGCCTCTGATTCCCCGCCTCTGGTTCCCCGCCTCTGATACCCCGCCTCTGATTCCCCGCCTGTCTTTCCCTGCCACTATTTTCGTGCCTCTTTCTCTGCCTCTCTTTTCCCACATCTCATTTCCGCTCACTGATTCCCCGCCTCTGATTCCCCGCCTCTGATTCCCCGCCTCTGATTCCCCGCCTCTGATTCCCCGCCTCCGTTCTCCGACGCTGTTTACCTGCCTCCGATTACCTGCTTCAGAGTCCCTGGCTCCTTCCATGCCTCTCTTTCCCTACATATCTTTTCCCCCTTCTGATTCTCCCCCTTTGAATCTCAGCCTCGGATTCCCCACCTCAGATTCCCCACCTCAGATTCCCTGCCTCAGAATCCCCACCTCAGATTCCCCGCCTCTGATTCCCCGCCTCTGATTCCCCGCCTCTGCTTCCCCGCCTCTGATTCCCCGCTTCTGATTCCCCGCCTATATTTCTCCGACTCTGATTCCCTTACTCTGTTTCCCTGCCTCCGATTCCCTGCTTCAGAGTCCCTGGCTCTTTCCCTGGCTCTTTCCCTGCCCTTGTTTCCCCACATCTCTTTTCCCCCCTCTGATTCACCCCCTTTTAATTTCAGCCTCTGATTCCCCGCCTGTGGTTCCCCGACTCTGATTCCCCGCCTCTGATTCCCTGCCTCTGGTTCCACGACTCTGATTCCCCGACTTCGATTCCCCGCCTCTGATTCCACGCCTCTGATTCCCCGCCTCTGATTCCCCGCCTCTGATTCCTTGCCTCGGATTGCACACATCTGATAACCCGCCTCTCTTTCTCTGCCTCTCTTTCGCCACATCTCTTTTCCGTCCTCTGATTCCCCGCCTCTGGTTCCCCGCCTCTGATTCCCCGCCTCTCTTTCCCTGCCACTGTTTTCGTGCCTCTTTCTCTGCCTCTCTTTTCCCACATCTCATTTCCGCCCACTGATTCCCCGCCTCTGATTCCCCGCCTCTGATTCCCCGCCTCTGATTCCCCGCCTCTGATTCCCCGCCTCTGATTCCCCGCCTCTGATTCTCCGCCTCTGATTTCCTGCCTCTGATTCCCCGCCTCTGATTCCCCGCCTCCATTTCTCCGACTCCGATTCCCTGCTTCAGAGTCTCTGACTCTTTCCCCGCCTCCCTTTCGCCGCCTCTCTTTTCCCACATCTCTATTCCCCCCTCTGATTCCCCGCGTCTGATTCCCCGCCTCTGCTTCCCCGCCTCTGATTCCCCGCCTCTGATTCCCCGCCTCTGATTCCCCGCCTCTGATTCCCCGCCTCTGATTCCCCGCCTCTGATTCCCTGCCTCTCTTTCCCTGCCACTATTTTCGTCCCTCATTCTCTGCCACTCTTTTCCCACATCTCTTTCCCCGCCTCTGATTCCCCGCCTCAGATTCCCCACCTCAGATAATACGACTGATTCCCCGCCTCTCATTTCCCACCTCTCTTTCCGTGCCTCTTTCCCCGCCTCTCTTACCTTGCCTCTTTCCCTGCCACTCTTTCTCCACATCTCTTTCCCCACCTCTGATTCCCCGCCTCGGATCCCCCACATCTGATACCCCGCCTCTCTTTCCCTGCGTCTATTTCCACGCCTCTTTCTCTGCCTCTCTTTCCCCACATCTCTTTTCCCCCCTCTGATTCACCCCCTTTTAATTTCAGCCTCTGATTCCCCGCCTCTGATTCCCCGCCTCTCTTTCCCTGCCACTATTTTCGTGCCTCTTTCTCTGCCTCTCTTTTCCCACATCTCATTTCCGCCCACTGATTCCCCGCCTCTGATTCCCCGCCTCTGATTCCCCGCCTCTGATTCTCTGCCTCTGATTCCCCGCCTCTGATTCCCCGCCTCTGATTCCCCGCCTCTGATTCCCCGCCTCTGATTCCCCGCCTCTGATTCCCCGCCTCTGATTCCCCGCCTCTGATTCCCCGCCTCTGATTCCCCGCCTCTGATTCCCCGACTCCGATTCCCTGCTTCAGAGTCTCTGACTCTTTCCCCGCCTCCCTTTCGCCGCCTCTCTTTTCCCACATCTCTATTCCCCCCTCTGATTCCACGCCTCTGATTCCCCGACTCAGATTCCCCACCTCAGATTCCCTGCCTCAGATTCCCTGC
Source organism: Narcine bancroftii (assembly GCF_036971445.1). Classification (NCBI taxonomy): domain Eukaryota; kingdom Metazoa; phylum Chordata; class Chondrichthyes; order Torpediniformes; family Narcinidae; genus Narcine; species Narcine bancroftii. The sequence continues at coordinate 1,188,696 of NW_027211811.1, read as the reverse complement.
CTCTGATTCCCCCCCTCTGATTCCCTGCCTCTGAATCCCCACCTCTGATTCCCCGCCTCTATTTCCTTGCCTCTTTCCCTGCCTCTCTTTCCCCACATCTCTTTCCCCGCCTTGAATTCCCCACATCTGATACCCCGCCTCTCTTTCCCTGCGTCTATTTCCGCGCCTCTTTCCCTGCCTCTCTTTCCCCACATCTATTTTCCGCCCTCTGATTCCCCGCTTCTGATTCCCCGCCTCCGTTCTCCGACGCTGTTTACCTGCCTCCGATTACCTGCTTCAAAGTCCCTGGCTCCTTCCATGCCTCTCTTTCCCTACATATCTTTTCCCCCTTCTGATTCTCCCCCTTTGAATCTCAGCCTCGGATTCCCCACCTCAGATTCCCCACATCAGATTCCCTGCCTCAGAATCCCCACCTCAGATTCCCCGCCTCTGATTCCCCGCCTCTGATTCCCCGCCTCTGCTTCCCCGCCTCTGATTCCCCGCTTCTGATTTCCCGCCTATATTTCTCCGACTCTGATTCCCTTCCTCTGTTTCCCTGCCTCCGATTCCCTGCTTCAGAGTCCCTGGCTCTTTCCCTGGCTCTTTCCCTGCCCTTCTTTCCCCACATCTCTTTTCCCCCCTCTGATTCACCACCTTTTAATTTCAGCCTCTGATTCCCCGCCTGTGGTTCCCGGCCTCTGATTCCCCGCCTCTCTTTCCCTGCCACTATTTTCGTGCCTCTTTCTCTGCCTCTCTTTTCCCACATCTCATTTCCGCCCACTGATTCCCCGCCTCTGATTCCCCGCCTCTGATTCTCCGCCTCTGATTCCCCGCCTCTGATTCCCCGCCCCTGATTCCCCGCCTCTCTTTCCCTGCCACTATTTTTGTGCCTCTTTCCCTGCCTCTCTTTCCCCACATCTCTTTCCCCACATCTCTTTCCCCGCCTCTGATTCCCCGCCTCGGATTCCCCGCCTCGGATTCCCCGCCCCTGATTCCCCGCCTCTCTTTCCCTGCCACTATTTTTGTGCCTCTTTCCCTGCCTCTCTTTTCCCACATCTCTTTCCCCGCCTCTGATTCCCCGCCTCAGATTCCCCGCCTCTGAAACCACGACTCTGATTCCCCGCCTCTGATTCCCCGCCTCTGATTCCCCGCCTCTGATTCCCTGCCTCTGATTCCCTGCCTCTGATTCCCCGACTCTGATTCCCCGCCTCTGATTCCCCACCTCTGATTCCCCGACTCTGATTCCCTGACACTGATTCCCCGACTCTGATTCCCCGACTCAGATTCCCTGTTTCAGAGTCTCTGACTCTTTCCCCGCCTCCCTTTCGCCGCCTCTCTTTTCCCACATCTCTATTCCCCCCTCTGATTCCACGCCTCTGATTCCCCGCCTCAGATTCGCCGCCTCAGATTCACTGCCTCTGGATCTCCGCCTCTATTTCCTTGCCTCTTTCCCTGCCTCTCTTTCCCCACATCTCTTTCCCCGCCTCTGATTCCCCGCCTTGAATTCCCCACATCTGATACTCCGCCTCTCTTTCCCTGCGTCTATTTCCGCGCCTCTTTCCCTGCCTCTCTTTCCCCACATCTCTTTTCCACCCTCTGATTCCCCGCTTCTGATTCCCCGCCTCCGTTTCTCCGACTCTGTTTCCCTGCCTCCGATTCCCTGCTTCAGAGTCCCTGGCTCTTTCCATGCCTCTCTTTCCCCACATCTCTTTTCCTGCCTCTGATTCCCTGCCTCGGATTCCCCGCATCTGATACCCCTCCTCTCTTTCACTGCGTCTATTTCCACGCCTCTTTCTCTGCCTCTCTTTCCCCACATCTCTTTTCTGCCCTCTGATTCCCCACCTCTGATTCCCCGCCTCTGATTCCCCGCCTCTGATTCCCCGCCTCTGATTCCCCGACTCTGATTCCCCGACTCTGATTCCCCGCCTCTGATTCCACGACTCTGATTCCCCGACTCTGATTCCCCGCCTCTGATTCCACGCCTCTGATTCCTTGCCTCGGATTGCACACATCTGATACCCCGTCTCTCTTTCTCTGCCTCTCTTTCCCCACATCTCTTTTCCGTCCTCTGATTCCCCGCTTCTGATTCCCCGCTTCTGATTCCCCGCCTCCATTTCTCCTACTCTGATTCCCTTCCTCTGTTTCCCTGCCACCGATTCCCTGCCTCCGATTCCCTGCTTCAGAGTCCCTGGCTCTTTCCCTGGCTCTTTCCCTGCCCTTCTTTCCCCACATCTCTTTTCCCCCCTCTGATTCACCCTCTTTTAATTTCAGTCTCTGATTCCCCGCCTCTGGTTCCCCGCCTGTGATTCCCCGCCTCTGATTCCCTGCCACTATTTTCGTGCCTCTCTTTTCCCACATCTCTATTCCCCCCCTCTGATTCCCCGCCTCTGATTCCCCGCCTCTGATTCCCCGCCTCTGATTCCCCGCCTCTGATTCCCCGCCTCTGATTCCCCGACTCTGATTCCCCGCCTCTCTTTCCCCGCCTCTCTTTCCCTGCCACTATTTTCGTGCCTCCTTCTCTGCCTCTCTTTTCCCACATCTCTTTTCCGCCCTCTGATTCCCCGCCTCTGATTCACCGCCTCTGATTCCCTGCCTCTCTTTCCCTGCCACTATTTTCGTGCCTCCTTCTCTGCCTCTCTTTTCCCACATCTCATTTCCGCCCTCTGATTCCCAACCTCTGATTCCACGCCGCCTTTTCTCCGCCTCTGATACACCTCCTCTGAGTCCAAGCCTCTGATTCCCCGCCTCTGATTCCCCGCCTCTGATTCCCCGCCTCTGATTCCCCACCTCTGATTTCCTGCCTCTCTTTCCGTGCCTCTCTCCCGGACTCTCTTTCCCCACATCTCTTTTCCTGCCTCTGATTCCCCGCCTCGGATTCCCCGCATCTGATACCCCTCCTCTCTTTCACTGCGTCTATTTCCACGCCTCTTTCTCTGCCTCTCTTTCCCCACATCTCTTTTCTGCCCTCTGATTCCCCACCTCTGATTCCATGCCTCCGTTCCTCTGCCTCTGATACCCCGCCTCTGATACCCCGCCTCTGATTCCCCGCCTCTGATTCCCCGCCTCTGATTCCCCGCCTCTGATTCCCCGCCTCTGATTCCCCGCCTCTGATTCCCCTCCTCTGATTCCCCGCCTCTGATTCCACGCCTCTGATTCCCCGCCTCTGATTCCTTGCCTCGGATTGCACACATCTGATACCCCGCCTCTCTTTCTCTGCCTCTCTTTCGCCACATCTCTTTTCCGTCCTCTTATTCCCCGCTTCTGATTCCTCGCTTCTGATTCCCCGCCTCCATTTCTCCGACTCTGATTCCCTTCCTCTGTTTTCCTGCCTCCGATTCCCTGCCTCCGATTCCCTGCTTCAGAGTCCCTGGCTCTTTCCCTGGCTCTTTCCCTGCCCTTCTTTCCCCACATCTCTTTTCCCCCCTCTGATTCACCCTCTTTTAATTTCAGCCTCTGATTCCCCGCCTCTGGTTCCCCGCCTGTGATTCCCCGCCTCTGATTCCCCGCCTCTCTTTCCCTGCCACTATTTTCGTGCCTCTTTCTCTGCCTCTCTTTTCCCACATCTCATTTCCGCCCACTGATTCCCCGCCTCTGATTCCCCGCCTCTGATTCCCCGCCTCTGATTCCCCGCCTCTGATTCCCCGCCTCTGATTCCCCGCCTCTGATTCCCCGCCTCTGATTCTCCGCCTCTGATTCCCCGCCTCTGATTCCCCGCCTCTGATTCCCCGCCTCTGATTCCCCGCCTCTGATTCCCCGACTCTGATTCCCCGACTCTGATTCCCCGACTCCGATTCCCTGCTTCAGTCCCTGGCTCTTTCCCCGCCTCTCCATTCCCACATCTCTCTTCCCACCTCTGAATCCCCGCCTCTGAATCCCCGCCTGATTCCCCGCCTCAGATTCCCCACCTCAGATTCCCCGTCTCTGATTCCACGCCTCTGATTCCACGCCTCTGATTCCCCGCCTCTGATTCCCCGCCTCTGATTCCCCGCCTCGGATTCCCCGCCTCGGATTCCCCGCCTCGGATTGCCCGCCTCGGATTCCCCGCCTCGGATTCCCCGCCTCGGATTCCCCACATCTGATACCCCGCCTCTCTTTCCCTGCGTCTATTTCCGCGCCTCTTTCCCTGCCTCTCTTTCCCCATATCTCTTTTCCGCCCTCTGATTCCCCGCCTCTGATTCTCCGCCTCTGATTCTCCGCCTCTGATTCCCCGCCTCTGATTCCCCTCCTCAGATTCCCCGCCTCTGATACCATGACTCTGATTCCCCGCGTCTGATTCCCCACCTCTGATTCCCCACCCCTGATTCCCCGCCTCTCTTTCCCTGCCACTATTTTTGTGCCTCCTTCTCTGCCTCTCTTTTCCCACATCTCTTTCCCCGCCTCTGATTCCCCGCCTCTGATTCCCCGCCTCTGATTCCCCGCCTCTGATTCCCCACCCCTGATTCCCCGCCTCTCTTGCCCTGCCACTATTTTTGTGCCTCCTTCTCTGCCTCTCTTTTCCCACATTTCTTTCCCAGCCTATGATTCCCTGCCTCAGATTCCCCGCCTCTGATTTCCCACCTCTCTTTCCGTGCCTCTTTCCCCGCCTCTCTTTCCTTGCCTCCTTCCCTGCCTCTCTTTCTCCACTCTTTCCCCACCTCTGATTCCCCGCCTCAGATCCCCCACATCTGATACCCTGCCTCTCTTTCCCTGCGTCTATTTCCGCGCCTCTTTCTCTGCCTCTCTTTCCCCACATCTCTTTTCCGCCCTCTGATTCTCCGCTTCTGATTCCCCACCTCCGTTTCTCCGACTCTGATTCCCTGCCTCTGTTTCCCTACCTCCGATTCCCTGTTTCAGCGTCTCTGCCTCTTTCCCGGCTTCTATTTCCCCACATCTCTTTTCCCCCCTCTGATTCACCCCCTTTGAATCTCAGCCTTTGATTCACCACCTCAGATTCCTTACCTGTAATTCCCCGCCTCTGATTCCCCGCCTATGATTCCCCGCCTCTGATTCCCCGCCTCTGATTCCCCACCTCTATTTCCTTGCCTCTTTCCCTGCCTCTCTTTCCCCACATCTCTTTTCCGCCCTCTGATTCCCCGCCTCTGATTCCCCGCCTCTGAATCCCCGCCTCTGATTTCCCACCTCTCTTTCCGTGCCTCTTTCCCCGCCTCTCTTTCCTTGCCTCTTTCCCTGCCTCTCTTTCTCCACATCTCTTTCCCCACCTCTGATTCCCCGCCTCAGATCCCCCACATCTGATACCCCGCCTCTCTTTCCCTGCGTCTATTTCCGCGCCTCTTTCCCTGCCTCTCTTTCCCCACATCTCTTTTCCGCCCTCTGATTCCCCGCCTCTGATTCCCCACCTCAGATTCCCCGCATCTGATTCCACGCCTCTGATTCCCCGCCTCTGATTCCACGCCTCTGATTCCCTGCCTCGGATTGCAAACATCTGATACCCCGCGTCTCTTTCTCTGCCTCTCTTTCCCCACATGTCTTTTCCGTCCTCTGATTCCCCTCTTCTGATTCCCCGCTTCTGATTCCACGCCTCCATTTTTCCGACTCTGATTCCCTTCCTCTGTTTCCCTGCCTCCGATTCCCTGCTTCAGAGTCCCTGACTCTTTCCCTGCCCTTCTTTCCCCACATCTCTTTTCCCCCCTCTGATTCACCCTCATTTAATTTCAGCCTCTGATTCTCCGCCTCTGATTCTCTGCCTCTGATTCCCCACCTCTGATTGCCCGCCTCTGATTGCCCGCCTCTGATTCCCCGCCTCTGATTCCCCGCCTCTGATTCCCCGCCTCTGATTCCCCGCCTCTGATTCCCCGCCTCTGATTCCCCCCCTCTGAATCCCCGCCTCTGATTCCCCGCCTCTGATTCCCCTGCCTCTATTTCCTTGCCTCTTTCCCCGCCTCTCTTTCCCCACATCTCTTTCCCCGCCTCTGATTCCCCGCCTCGGATTCCCCACATCTGATACCCCGCCTCTCTTTCCCTGCGTCTATTTCCGCGCCTCTTTCCCTGCTTCTCTTTCCCCACATCTCTTTTCCGCCCTCTGATTCCCCGCTTCTGATTCCCCGCCCCTGATTCCCCGCCTCTCTTTCTCTGCCACTATTTTTGTGCCTCCTTCTCTGCCTCTCTTTTCCCACATCTCTTTCCCAGCCTCTGATTCCCCGCCTCAGATTCCCTGCCTCTGATACCACGACTCTGATTCCCCGCCTCTGATTCCCCGCCTCTGATTTCCCACCTCTCTTACCTTGCCTCTTTCCCTGCCTCTCTTTCTCCACATCTCTTTCCCCACCTCTGATTCCCCGCCTCAGATCCCCCACATCTGATACCCCGCCTCTCTTTCCCTGCGTCTATTTCCGCGCCTCTTTCCCTGCCTCTCTTTCCCCACATCTCTTTTCCGCCCTCTGATTCCCCGCCTCTGATTCCCCGCCTCTGATTCCCCGCCTCTGATTCCCCGCCTCTGATTCCCCGCCTCTGATTCCCCGCCTCTGATTCCCCGCCTCTGATTCCCCGACTCTGATTCCCCGACTCTGATTCCCCGACTCTGATTCCCCGACTCCGATTCCCTGCTTCAGAGTCTCTGACTCTTTCCCCGCCTCCCTTTCGCCGCCTCTCTTTTCCCACATCTCTATTCCCCCATCTGATTCCCCGCTTCTGATTCCCCGCCTCTGATTCTCCGCCTCTGATTCCCCGCCTCTGATTCCTCGCCTCTGATTCCCCGCCTCTGATTCCCCGCATCTGATACCCCTCCTCTCTTTCACTGCGTCTATTTCCACGCCTCTTTCTCTGCCTCTCTTTCCCTACATCTCTTTTCCGCCCTCTGATACCCCGCCTCTGATTCCCCGCCTCTGATTCCCTGCCTCTGATTCCCCACCTCTGATTCCCCTCCTCTGATTCCCCGCCTCTGATTCCCCGCCTCTGATTCCCCGCCTCTGATTCCCCGCCTCTGATTCCCCGCCTCTGATTCCCCGCCTCTGATTCCCCGCCTCTGATTCCCCGCCTCTGATTCCCCGCCTCTGATTCCCCGCCTCTGATTCCCCGCCTCTGATTCCCCGCCTCTGATTCCCCGCCTCTGATTCCCCACCTCTGATTCCCCTCCTCTGATTCCCCGCCTCTGATTCCCCGCCTCTGATTCCCCGCCTCTGATCCCTCGCCTCTGATTTCACGCCTCTCTTTCCGTGCCTCTTTCCCGGCCTCTCTTTCCCCACATCTCTTTTCCTGCCTCTGATTCCCCGCCTCGGATTCCCCGCCTCTGATTCCCCGCCTCTGATTCCCCTCCTCTCATTCCCCGCCTCTGATTCCCCGCCTCTGATTCCCCTCCTCTGATTCCCCTCCTCTGATTCCCCGCATCTGATTCCACGCCTCTGATTCCCCGCCTCGGATTCCCCTCCTCTGATTCCCCGCATCTGATACGACGACTCTGATTCCCCACCTCTAATTCCCCGCCTCTGATTCCCCGCCTCTGATTCCCCGCCTCTGATTCCCCGCCTCTGATTCCCTGCCTCGGATTGCAAACATCTGATACCCCGCGTCTCTTTCTCTGCCTCTCTTTCCCCACATGTCTTTTCCGTCCTCTGATTCCCCTCTTCTGATTCCCCGCTTCTGATTCCACGCCTCCATTTTTCCGACTCTGATTCCCTTCCTCTGTTTCCCTGCCTCCGATTCCCTGCTTCAGAGTCCCTGACTCTTTCCCTGCCCTTCTTTCCCCACATCTCTTTTCCCCCCTCTGATTCACCCTCATTTAATTTCAGCCTCTGATTCCCCGCCTCTGGTTCCCCGCCTCTGATACCCCGCCTCTGATTCCCCGCCTGTCTTTCCCTGCCACTATTTTCGTGCCTCTTTCTCTGCCTCTCTTTTCCCACATCTCATTTCCGCTCACTGATTCCCCGCCTCTGATTCCCCGCCTCTGATTCCCCGCCTCTGATTCCCCGCCTCTGATTCCCCGCCTCCGTTCTCCGACGCTGTTTACCTGCCTCCGATTACCTGCTTCAGAGTCCCTGGCTCCTTCCATGCCTCTCTTTCCCTACATATCTTTTCCCCCTTCTGATTCTCCCCCTTTGAATCTCAGCCTCGGATTCCCCACCTCAGATTCCCCACCTCAGATTCCCTGCCTCAGAATCCCCACCTCAGATTCCCCGCCTCTGATTCCCCGCCTCTGATTCCCCGCCTCTGCTTCCCCGCCTCTGATTCCCCGCTTCTGATTCCCCGCCTATATTTCTCCGACTCTGATTCCCTTACTCTGTTTCCCTGCCTCCGATTCCCTGCTTCAGAGTCCCTGGCTCTTTCCCTGGCTCTTTCCCTGCCCTTGTTTCCCCACATCTCTTTTCCCCCCTCTGATTCACCCCCTTTTAATTTCAGCCTCTGATTCCCCGCCTGTGGTTCCCCGACTCTGATTCCCCGCCTCTGATTCCCTGCCTCTGGTTCCACGACTCTGATTCCCCGACTTCGATTCCCCGCCTCTGATTCCACGCCTCTGATTCCCCGCCTCTGATTCCCCGCCTCTGATTCCTTGCCTCGGATTGCACACATCTGATAACCCGCCTCTCTTTCTCTGCCTCTCTTTCGCCACATCTCTTTTCCGTCCTCTGATTCCCCGCCTCTGGTTCCCCGCCTCTGATTCCCCGCCTCTCTTTCCCTGCCACTGTTTTCGTGCCTCTTTCTCTGCCTCTCTTTTCCCACATCTCATTTCCGCCCACTGATTCCCCGCCTCTGATTCCCCGCCTCTGATTCCCCGCCTCTGATTCCCCGCCTCTGATTCCCCGCCTCTGATTCCCCGCCTCTGATTCTCCGCCTCTGATTTCCTGCCTCTGATTCCCCGCCTCTGATTCCCCGCCTCCATTTCTCCGACTCCGATTCCCTGCTTCAGAGTCTCTGACTCTTTCCCCGCCTCCCTTTCGCCGCCTCTCTTTTCCCACATCTCTATTCCCCCCTCTGATTCCCCGCGTCTGATTCCCCGCCTCTGCTTCCCCGCCTCTGATTCCCCGCCTCTGATTCCCCGCCTCTGATTCCCCGCCTCTGATTCCCCGCCTCTGATTCCCCGCCTCTGATTCCCTGCCTCTCTTTCCCTGCCACTATTTTCGTCCCTCATTCTCTGCCACTCTTTTCCCACATCTCTTTCCCCGCCTCTGATTCCCCGCCTCAGATTCCCCACCTCAGATAATACGACTGATTCCCCGCCTCTCATTTCCCACCTCTCTTTCCGTGCCTCTTTCCCCGCCTCTCTTACCTTGCCTCTTTCCCTGCCACTCTTTCTCCACATCTCTTTCCCCACCTCTGATTCCCCGCCTCGGATCCCCCACATCTGATACCCCGCCTCTCTTTCCCTGCGTCTATTTCCACGCCTCTTTCTCTGCCTCTCTTTCCCCACATCTCTTTTCCCCCCTCTGATTCACCCCCTTTTAATTTCAGCCTCTGATTCCCCGCCTCTGATTCCCCGCCTCTCTTTCCCTGCCACTATTTTCGTGCCTCTTTCTCTGCCTCTCTTTTCCCACATCTCATTTCCGCCCACTGATTCCCCGCCTCTGATTCCCCGCCTCTGATTCCCCGCCTCTGATTCTCTGCCTCTGATTCCCCGCCTCTGATTCCCCGCCTCTGATTCCCCGCCTCTGATTCCCCGCCTCTGATTCCCCGCCTCTGATTCCCCGCCTCTGATTCCCCGCCTCTGATTCCCCGCCTCTGATTCCCCGCCTCTGATTCCCCGACTCCGATTCCCTGCTTCAGAGTCTCTGACTCTTTCCCCGCCTCCCTTTCGCCGCCTCTCTTTTCCCACATCTCTATTCCCCCCTCTGATTCCACGCCTCTGATTCCCCGACTCAGATTCCCCACCTCAGATTCCCTGCCTCAGATTCCCTGCCTCTGATTCCCCCCCTCTGATTCCCTGCCTCTGAATCCCCACCTCTGATTCCCCGCCTCTATTTCCTTGCCTCTTTCCCTGCCTCTCTTTCCCCACATCTCTTTCCCCGCCTTGAATTCCCCACATCTGATACCCCGCCTCTCTTTCCCTGCGTCTATTTCCGCGCCTCTTTCCCTGCCTCTCTTTCCCCACATCTATTTTCCGCCCTCTGATTCCCCGCTTCTGATTCCCCGCCTCCGTTCTCCGACGCTGTTTACCTGCCTCCGATTACCTGCTTCAGAGTCCCTGGCTCCTTCCATGCCTCTCTTTCCCTACATATCTTTTCCCCCTTCTGATTCTCCCCCTTTGAATCTCAGCCTCGGATTCCCCACCTCAGATTCCCCACATCAGATTCCCTGCCTCAGAATCCCCACCTCAGATTCCCCGCCTCTGATTCCCCGCCTCTGATTCCCCGCCTCTGCTTCCCCGCCTCTGATTCCCCGCTTCTGATTTCCCGCCTATATTTCTCCGACTCTGATTCCCTTCCTCTGTTTCCCTGCCTCCGATTCCCTGCTTCAGAGTCCCTGGCTCTTTCCCTGGCTCTTTCCCTGCCCTTCTTTCCCCACATCTCTTTTCCCCCCTCTGATTCACCACCTTTTAATTTCAGCCTCTGATTCCCCGCCTGTGGTTCCCGGCCTCTGATTCCCCGCCTCTCTTTCCCTGCCACTATTTTCGTGCCTCTTTCTCTGCCTCTCTTTTCCCACATCTCATTTCCGCCCACTGATTCCCCGCCTCTGATTCCCCGCCTCTGATTCTCCGCCTCTGATTCCCCGCCTCTGATTCCCCGCCCCTGATTCCCCGCCTCTCTTTCCCTGCCACTATTTTTGTGCCTCTTTCCCTGCCTCTCTTTCCCCACATCTCTTTCCCCACATCTCTTTCCCCGCCTCTGATTCCCCGCCTCGGATTCCCCGCCTCGGATTCCCCGCCCCTGATTCCCCGCCTCTCTTTCCCTGCCACTATTTTTGTGCCTCTTTCCCTGCCTCTCTTTTCCCACATCTCTTTCCCCGCCTCTGATTCCCCGCCTCAGATTCCCCGCCTCTGAAACCACGACTCTGATTCCCCGCCTCTGATTCCCCGCCTCTGATTCCCCGCCTCTGATTCCCTGCCTCTGATTCCCTGCCTCTGATTCCCCGACTCTGATTCCCCGCCTCTGATTCCCCACCTCTGATTCCCCGACTCTGATTCCCTGACACTGATTCCCCGACTCTGATTCCCCGACTCAGATTCCCTGTTTCAGAGTCTCTGACTCTTTCCCCGCCTCCCTTTCGCCGCCTCTCTTTTCCCACATCTCTATTCCCCCCTCTGATTCCACGCCTCTGATTCCCCGCCTCAGATTCGCCGCCTCAGATTCACTGCCTCTGGATCTCCGCCTCTATTTCCTTGCCTCTTTCCCTGCCTCTCTTTCCCCACATCTCTTTCCCCGCCTCTGATTCCCCGCCTTGAATTCCCCACATCTGATACTCCGCCTCTCTTTCCCTGCGTCTATTTCCGCGCCTCTTTCCCTGCCTCTCTTTCCCCACATCTCTTTTCCACCCTCTGATTCCCCGCTTCTGATTCCCCGCCTCCGTTTCTCCGACTCTGTTTCCCTGCCTCCGATTCCCTGCTTCAGAGTCCCTGGCTCTTTCCATGCCTCTCTTTCCCCACATTTCTTTTCCCCCTTCTGATTCTCCCCCTTTCAATCTCAGCCTCTGATTTCCCACCTCAGAATCCCCACCTCAAATTCCCCGCCTCTGATTCCCCGCCTCTGCTTCCCCGCCTCTGCTTCCCCGCGTCTGCTTCCCCGCCTCTGCTTCCCCGCCTCTGCTTCCCCGCCTCTGATTCCCCGCCTCTGATTCCCCGCCTCTGATTTCCCGCCTCTGTTTCCCCGCCTCTGATTCCCCGCCTCTGATTCCCCGCCTCTGATTCCCCGCCTCTGATTCCCCGCCTCTGATTCCCCGCCTCTGATTCCCTGCCTCTCTTTCCCTGCCACTATTTTCGTGCCTCCTTCTCTGCCTCTCTTTTCCCACATCTCTTTCCCCGCCTCTGATTCCCTGCCTCCGATTCCCCGCCTCAGATAATACGACTCTGATTCCCCGCCTCTGATTCCCCGCCTGTGATTCACCGCCTCTGATTTCCTGCCTCTCTTTCCGTGCCTCTTTCCCGGCCTCTCTTTCCCCACATCTCTTTTCCTGCCTCTGATGCCCCGCCTCGGATTCCACGCCTCTGATTCCCCGCCTCAGATTTTCCACCTCAGATTCCCCACATCTGATACCCCGCCTCTCTTTCCCTGCGTCTATTTCCGCGCCTCTTTCCCCGCCTCTCTTTTCCCACATCTCTTTCCCCGCCTCTGATTCCCCGCCTCTGATTCCCCGCCTCTGAAACCACGACTCTGATTCCCCGCTTCTGATACCACGACTCTGATTCCCCGCCTCTGATTCCCCGCCTCTCATTTCCCACCTCTCTTTCCGTGCCTCTTTCCCCACCTCTCTTTCCTTGCCTCTTTCCCAGCCTCTCTTTCCCCACATCTCTTTTCCGCCCTCTGATTCCCCGCCTCTGATTTCCCGCCTCTGATTCCCCGCCTCTGATTCCCTGCCTCTCTTTCCCTGCCACTATTTTCGTGCCTCCTTCTCTGCCTCTCTTTTCCCACATCTCATTTCCGCCCTCTGATTCCCCACCTTTGATTCCACGCCGCCTTTTCTCCGCCTCTGATACACCTCCTCTGAGTCCAAGCCTCTGATTCCCCGCCTCTGATTCCCCGCCTCTGATTCCCCACCTCTGATTTCCCACCTCTCTTTCCGTGCCTCTTTCCCGGCCTCTCTTTCCCCACATCTCTTTTCCTGCCTCTGATTCCCCGCCTCTGATTCCCCACCTCTGATTTCCCGCCTCTCTTTCCGTGCCTCTTTCCCGGCCTCTCTTTCCCCACATCTCTTTTCCTGCCTCTGATTCCCCGCCTCTGATTCCCCGCCTCTGATTCCCCGCCTCTGATTCCCCGCCTCTGATTCCCCGCCTCTGATTCTCCGCCTCTGATTCCCTGCCTCTGATTCCCCGCCTCTGATTCCCCGCCTCCATTTCTCCGACTCCGATTCCCTGCTTCAGAGTCTCTGACTCTTTCCCCGCCTCCCTTTCGCCGCCTCTCTTTTCCCACATCTCTATTCCCCCCTCTGATTCCCCGCCTCTGATTCCCCGCCTCTGATTCCCCGCCTCTGCTTCCCCGCCTCTGATTCCCCGCCTCTGATTCCCCGCCTCTGATTCCCCGCCTCTGATTCCCCGCCTCTGATTCCCCGCCTCTGATTCCCCGCCTCTGATTCCCCGCCTCTGATTCCCCGCCTCTGATTCCCCGCCTCTGATTCCCTGCCTCTCTTTCCCTGCCACTATTTTCGTGCCTCATTCTCTGTCTCTCTTTTCCCACATCTCTTTCCCCGCCTCTGATTCCCCGCCTCAGATTCCCCACCTCAGATAATACGACTGAGATTCCCCGCCTCTCATTTCCCACCTCTCTTTCCGTGCCTCTTTCCCCGCCTCTCTTTCCTTGCCTCTTTCCCTGCCTCTCTTTCTCCACATCTCTTTCCCCACCTCTGATTCCCCGCCTCGGATCCCCCACATCTGATACCCCGCCTCTCTTTCCCTGCGTCTATTTCCACGCCTCTTTCTCTGCCTCTCTTTCCCCACATCTCTTTTCCGCCCTCTGATTCCCCGCCTCTGATTTCCCGCCTCTGATTCCCCGCCTCTGATTCCCTGCCTCTCTTTCCCTGCCACTATTTTCGTTCCTCCTTCTCTGCCACTCTTTTCCCACATCTCATTTCCGCCCTCTGATTCCCCGCCTCTGCTTCCCCGCCTCTGATTCCCCGCCTCTGATTCCCCGCCTCCATTTCTCCCACTCTGATTCCCTTCCTCTGTTTCCCTGCCTCCGATTCCCTGCTTCAGAGTCCCTGGCTCTTTCCCTGGCTCTTTCCCTGCCCTTCTTTCCCCACATCTCTTTTCCCCCCTCTGATTCACCACCTTTTAATTTCAGCCTCTGATTCCCCGCCTGTGGTTCCCGGCCTCTGATTCCCCGCCTCTCTTTCCCTGCCACTATTTTCGTGCCTCTTTCTCTGCCTCTCTTTTCCCACATCTCATTTCCGCCCACTGATTCCCCGCCTCTGATTCCCCGCCTCTGATTCTCCGCCTCTGATTCCCCGCCTCTGATTCCCCGCCCCTGATTCCCCGCCTCTCTTTCCCTGCCACTATTTTTGTGCCTCTTTCCCTGCCTCTCTTTCCCCACATCTCTTTCCCCACATCTCTTTCCCCGCCTCTGATTCCCCGCCTCGGATTCCCCGCCTCGGATTCCCCGCCCCTGATTCCCCGCCTCTCTTTCCCTGCCACTATTTTTGTGCCTCTTTCCCTGCCTCTCTTTTCCCACATCTCTTTCCCCGCCTCTGATTCCCCGCCTCAGATTCCCCGCCTCTGAAACCACGACTCTGATTCCCCGCCTCTGATTCCCCGCCTCTGATTCCCCGCCTCTGATTCCCTGCCTCTGATTCCCTGCCTCTGATTCCCCGACTCTGATTCCCCGCCTCTGATTCCCCACCTCTGATTCCCCGACTCTGATTCCCTGACACTGATTCCCCGACTCTGATTCCCCGACTCAGATTCCCTGTTTCAGAGTCTCTGACTCTTTCCCCGCCTCCCTTTCGCCGCCTCTCTTTTCCCACATCTCTATTCCCCCCTCTGATTCCACGCCTCTGATTCCCCGCCTCAGATTCGCCGCCTCAGATTCACTGCCTCTGGATCTCCGCCTCTATTTCCTTGCCTCTTTCCCTGCCTCTCTTTCCCCACATCACTTTCCCCGCCTCTGATTCCCCGCCTTGAATTCCCCACATCTGATACTCCGCCTCTCTTTCCCTGCGTCTATTTCCGCGCCTCTTTCCCTGCCTCTCTTTCCCCACATCTCTTTTCCACCCTCTGATTCCCCGCTTCTGATTCCCCGCCTCCGTTTCTCCGACTCTGTTTCCCTGCCTCCGATTCCCTGCTTCAGAGTCCCTGGCTCTTTCCATGCCTCTCTTTCCCCACATTTCTTTTCCCCCTTCTGATTCTCCCCCTTTCAATCTCAGCCTCTGATTTCCCACCTCAGAATCCCCACCTCAAATTCCCCGCCTCTGATTCCCCGCCTCTGCTTCCCCGCCTCTGCTTCCCCGCGTCTGCTTCCCCGCCTCTGCTTCCCCGCCTCTGCTTCCCCGCCTCTGATTCCCCGCCTCTGATTCCCCGCCTCTGATTTCCCGCCTCTGTTTCCCCGCCTCTGATTCCCCGCCTCTGATTCCCCGCCTCTGATTCCCCGCCTCTGATTCCCCGCCTCTGATTCCCCGCCTCTGATTCCCTGCCTCTCTTTCCCTGCCACTATTTTCGTGCCTCCTTCTCTGCCTCTCTTTTCCCACATCTCTTTCCCCGCCTCTGATTCCCTGCCTCCGATTCCCCGCCTCAGATAATACGACTCTGATTCCCCGCCTCTGATTCCCCGCCTGTGATTCACCGCCTCTGATTTCCTGCCTCTCTTTCCGTGCCTCTTTCCCGGCCTCTCTTTCCCCACATCTCTTTTCCTGCCTCTGATGCCCCGCCTCGGATTCCACGCCTCTGATTCCCCGCCTCAGATTTTCCACCTCAGATTCCCCACATCTGATACCCCGCCTCTCTTTCCCTGCGTCTATTTCCGCGCCTCTTTCCCCGCCTCTCTTTTCCCACATCTCTTTCCCCGCCTCTGATTCCCCGCCTCTGATTCCCCGCCTCTGAAACCACGACTCTGATTCCCCGCTTCTGATACCACGACTCTGATTCCCCGCCTCTGATTCCCCGCCTCTCATTTCCCACCTCTCTTTCCGTGCCTCTTTCCCCACCTCTCTTTCCTTGCCTCTTTCCCAGCCTCTCTTTCCCCACATCTCTTTTCCGCCCTCTGATTCCCCGCCTCTGATTTCCCGCCTCTGATTCCCCGCCTCTGATTCCCTGCCTCTCTTTCCCTGCCACTATTTTCGTGCCTCCTTCTCTGCCTCTCTTTTCCCACATCTCATTTCCGCCCTCTGATTCCCCACCTTTGATTCCACGCCGCCTTTTCTCCGCCTCTGATACACCTCCTCTGAGTCCAAGCCTCTGATTCCCCGCCTCTGATTCCCCGCCTCTGATTCCCCGCCTCTGATTCCCCACCTCTGATTTCCCACCTCTCTTTCCGTGCCTCTTTCCCGGCCTCTCTTTCCCCACATCTCTTTTCCTGCCTCTGATTCCGTGCCTCGGATTCCCCGCATCTGATACCCCTCCTCTCTTTCACTGCGTCTATTTCCACGCCTCTTTCTCTGCCTCTCTTTCCCCACATCTCTTTTCTGCCCTCTGATTCCCCACCTCTGATTCCCCGCCTCTGATTCCCCGCCTCTGATTCCCCGCCTCTGATTCCCCGACTCTGATTCCCCGACTCTGATTCCCCGCCTCTGATTCCACGACTCTGATTCCCCGACTCTGATTCCCCGCCTCTGATTCCACGCCTCTGATTCCTTGCCTCGGATTGCACACATCTGATACCCCGTCTCTCTTTCTCTGCCTCTCTTTCCCCACATCTCTTTTCCGTCCTCTGATTCCCCGCTTCTGATTCCCCGCTTCTGATTCCCCGCCTCCATTTCTCCTACTCTGATTCCCTTCCTCTGTTTCCCTGCCACCGATTCCCTGCCTCCGATTCCCTGCTTCAGAGTCCCTGGCTCTTTCCCTGGCTCTTTCCCTGCCCTTCTTTCCCCACATCTCTTTTCCCCCCTCTGATTCACCCTCTTTTAATTTCAGTCTCTGATTCCCCGCCTCTGGTTCCCCGCCTGTGATTCCCCGCCTCTGATTCCCTGCCACTATTTTCGTGCCTCTCTTTTCCCACATCTCTATTCCCCCCCTCTGATTCCCCGCCTCTGATTCCCCGCCTCTGATTCCCCGCCTCTGATTCCCCGCCTCTGATTCCCCGCCTCTGATTCCCCGACTCTGATTCCCCGCCTCTCTTTCCCCGCCTCTCTTTCCCTGCCACTATTTTCGTGCCTCCTTCTCTGCCTCTCTTTTCCCACATCTCTTTTCCGCCCTCTGATTCCCCGCCTCTGATTCACCGCCTCTGATTCCCTGCCTCTCTTTCCCTGCCACTATTTTCGTGCCTCCTTCTCTGCCTCTCTTTTCCCACATCTCATTTCCGCCCTCTGATTCCCAACCTCTGATTCCACGCCGCCTTTTCTCCGCCTCTGATACACCTCCTCTGAGTCCAAGCCTCTGATTCCCCGCCTCTGATTCCCCGCCTCTGATTCCCCGCCTCTGATTCCCCACCTCTGATTTCCTGCCTCTCTTTCCGTGCCTCTCTCCCGGACTCTCTTTCCCCACATCTCTTTTCCTGCCTCTGATTCCCCGCCTCGGATTCCCCGCATCTGATACCCCTCCTCTCTTTCACTGCGTCTATTTCCACGCCTCTTTCTCTGCCTCTCTTTCCCCACATCTCTTTTCTGCCCTCTGATTCCCCACCTCTGATTCCATGCCTCCGTTCCTCTGCCTCTGATACCCCGCCTCTGATACCCCGCCTCTGATTCCCCGCCTCTGATTCCCCGCCTCTGATTCCCCGCCTCTGATTCCCCGCCTCTGATTCACCGCCTCTGATTCCCCGCCTCTGATTCCCCGTCTCTGATTCCCCGCCTCTGATTCCACGCCTCTGATTCCCCGCCTCTGATTCCTTGCCTCGGATTGCACACATCTGATACCCCGCCTCTCTTTCTCTGCCTCTCTTTCGCCACATCTCTTTTCCGTCCTCTGATTCCCCGCTTCTGATTCCTCGCTTCTGATTCCCCGCCTCCATTTCTCCGACTCTGATTCCCTTCCTCTGTTTTCCTGCCTCCGATTCCCTGCCTCCGATTCCCTGCTTCAGAGTCCCTGGCTCTTTCCCTGGCTCTTTCCCTGCCCTTCTTTCCCCACATCTCTTTTCCCCCCTCTGATTCACCCTCTTTTAATTTCAGCCTCTGATTCCCCGCCTCTGGTTCCCCGCCTGTGATTCCCCGCCTCTGATTCCCCGCCTCTCTTTCCCTGCCACTATTTTCGTGCCTCTTTCTCTGCCTCTCTTTTCCCACATCTCATTTCCGCCCACTGATTCCCCGCCTCTGATTCCCCGCCTCTGATTCCCCGCCTCTGATTCCCCGCCTCTGATTCCCCGCCTCTGATTCCCCGCCTCTGATTCCCCGCCTCTGATTCTCCGCCTCTGATTCCCCGCCTCTGATTCCCCGCCTCTGATTCCCCGACTCTGATTCCCCGACTCCGATTCCCTGCTTCAGAGTCTCTGACTCTTTCCCCGCCTCCCTTTCGCCGCCTCTCTTTTCCCACATCTCTATTCCCCCCTCTGATTCCCTGCCTCTGATTCCCCTCATCTGATTCCCTGCCTCTGAATCCCCACCTCTGATTCCCCGCCTCTATTTCCTTGCCTCTTTCCCTGCCTCTCTTTCCCCACATCTCTTTCCCCGCCTTGAATTCCCCACATCTGATACCCCGCCTCTCTTTCCCTGCGTCTATTTCCGCGCCTCTTTCCCTGCCTCTCTTTCCCCATATCTCTTTTCCGCCCTCTGATTCCCCGCTTCTGATTCCCCGCCTCCGTTCTCCGACTCTGTTTCCCTGCCTCCGATTCCCTGCTTCAGAGTCCCTGGCTCTTTCCATGCCTCTCTTTCCCTACATATCTTTTCCCCCTTCTGATTCTCTCCCTTTGAATCTCATCCTCGGATTCCCCACCTCAGATTCCCCACCTCAGATTCCCTGCCTCAGAATCCCCACCTCAGATTCCCCGCCTCTGATTCCCCGCCTCTGATTCCCCGCCTCTGCTTCCCCGCCTCTGATTCCCCGCCTCTGATTCCCCGCCTCCATTTCTCCCACTCTGATTCCCTTCCTCTGTTTCCCTGCCTCCGATTCCCTGCTTGAGAGTCCCTGGCTCTTTCCCTGGCTCTTTCCCTGCCCTTGTTTCCCCACATCTCTTTTCCCCCCTCTGATTCACCCCCTTTTAATTTCAGCCTCTGATTCCCCGCCTGTGGTTCCCCGCCTCTGATTCCCCGCCTCTCTTTCCCTGCCACTATTTTCGTGCCTCTTTCTCTGCCTCTCTTTTCCCACATCTCATTTCCGCCCACTGATTCCCCGCCTCTGATTCCCCGCCTCTGATTCTCCGCCTCTGATTCCCCGCCTCTGATTCCCCGCCTCTGATTCCCCGCCTCTGATTCCCCGACTCTGATTCCCCGACACTGATTCCCCGACTCTGATTCCCCGACTCTGATTCCCCGACTCCGATTCCCTGTTTCAGAGTCTCTGACTCTTTCCCCGCCTCCCTTTCGCCGCCTCTCTTTTCCCACACCTCTATTCCCCCCCTCTGATTCCACGCCTCTGATTCCCCGCCTCTGATTCCCTGCCTCTGGATCTCCGCCTCTGATTCCCTGCCTCTGATTCCCCACCTCTATTTCCTTGCCTCTTTCCCTGCCTCTCTTTCCCCACACCTCTTTCCCCACATCTCTTTCCCCGCCTCTGATTCCCCGCCTTGAATTCCCCACATCTGATACTCCGCCTCTCTTTCCCTGCGTCTATTTCCGCGCCTCTTTCCCTGCCTCTCTTTCCCCACATCTCTTTTCCACCCTCTGATTCCCCGCTTCTGATTCCCCGCCTCCGTTTCTCCGACTCTGTTTCCCTGCCTCCGATTCCCTGCTTCAGAGTCCCTGGCTCTTTCCATGCCTCTCTTTCCCCACATTTCTTTTCCCCCTTCTGATTCTCCCCCTTTCAATCTCAGCCTCTGATTTCCCACCTCAGAATCCCCACCTCAAATTCCCCGCCTCTGATTCCCCGACTCTGATTCCCCGCCTCTGCTTCCCCGCCTCTGCTTCCCCGCCTCTGATTCCCCGCCTCTGATTGCCCGCCTCTGATTTCCTGCCTCTGATTCCCCGCCTCTGATTCCCCGCCTCTGATTCCCCGCCTCTGATTCCCCGCCTCTGATTCCCCGCCTCTCTTTCCCTGCCACTATTTTCGTGCCTCCTTCTCTGCCTCTCTTTTCCCACATCTCTTTCCCCGCCTCTGATTCCCTGCCTCCGATTCCCCGCCTCAGATAATACGACTCTGATTCCCCGCCTCTGATTCCCCGCCTGTGATTCACCGCCTCTGATTTCCTGCCTCTCTTTCCGTGCCTCTTTCCCGGCCTCTCTTTCCCCACATCTCTTTTCCTGCCTCTGATGCCCCGCCTCGGATTCCACGCCTCTGATTCCCCGCCTCAGATTTTCCACTTCAGATTCCCCACATCTGATACCCCGCCTCTCTTTCCCTGCGTCTATTTCCGCGCCTCTTTCCCTGCCTCTCTTTCCCCACATCTCTTTCCCCGCCTCTGATTCCCCGCCTCGGATTCCCCACATCTGATACCCCGCCTCTCTTTCCCTGCGTCTATTTCCGCGCCTCTTTCCCTGCCTCTCTTTTCCCACATCTCTTTCCCCGCCTCTGATTCCCCGCCTCTGATTCCCCGCCTCTGATTCCACGCATCTGATTCCCCGCCTCTCATTCCCCGCCCCTGATTCCCCGCCTCTCTTTCCCTGCCACTATTTTTGTGCCTCTTTCCCTGCCTCTGTTTTCCCACATCTCTTTCCCCGCCTCTGATTCCCCGCCTCAGATTCCCCGCCTCTGAAACCACGACTCTGATTCCCCGCCTCTGATTCCCCGCCTCTGATTCCCCGCCTCTGATTCCCTGCCTCTGATTCCCTGCCTCTGATTCCCCGACTCTGATTCCCCGCCTCTGATTCCCCACCTCTGATTCCCCGACTCTGATTCCCTGACACTGATTCCCCGACTCTGATTCCCCGACTCTGATTCCCCGACTCAGATTCCCTGTTTCAGAGTCTCTGACTCTTTCCCCGCCTCCCTTTCGCCGCCTCTCTTTTCCCACATCTCTATTCCCCCCTCTGATTCCACGCCTCTGATTCCCCGCCTCAGATTCGCCGCCTCAGATTCCCTGCCTCTGGATCTCCGCCTCTGATTCCCTGCCTCTGATTCCCCACCTCTATTTCCTTGCCTCTTTCCCTGCCTCTCTTTCCCCACATCTCTTTCCCCGCCTCTGATTCCCCGCCTTGAATTCCCCACATCTGATACTCCGCCTCTCTTTCCCTGCGTCTATTTCCGCGCCTCTTTCCCTGCCTCTCTTTCCCCACATCTCTTTTCCACCCTCTGATTCCCCGCTTCTGATTCCCCGCCTCCGTTTCTCCGACTCTGTTTCCCTGCCTCCGATTCCCTGCTTCAGAGTCCCTGGCTCTTTCCATGCCTCTCTTTCCCCACATTTCTTTTCCCCCTTCTGATTCTCCCCCTTTCAATCTCAGCCTCTGATTTCCCACCTCAGAATCCCCACCTCAAATTCCCCGCCTCTGATTCCCCGCCTCTGCTTCCCCGCCTCTGCTTCCCCGCGTCTGCTTCCCCGCCTCTGCTTCCCCGCCTCTGATTCCCCGCCTCTGATTCCCCGCCTCTGATTTCCCGCCTCTGTTTCCCCGCCTCTGATTCCCCGCCTCTGATTCCCCGCCTCTGATTCCCCGCCTCTGATTCCCCGCCTCTGATTCCCCGCCTCTGATTCCCTGCCTCTCTTTCCCTGCCACTATTTTCGTGCCTCCTTCTCTGCCTCTCTTTTCCCACATCTCTTTCCCCGCCTCTGATTCCCTGCCTCCGATTCCCCGCCTCAGATAATACGACTCTGATTCCCCGCCTCTGATTCCCCGCCTGTGATTCACCGCCTCTGATTTCCTGCCTCTCTTTCCGTGCCTCTTTCCCGGCCTCTCTTTCCCCACATCTCTTTTCCTGCCTCTGATGCCCCGCCTCGGATTCCACGCCTCTGATTCCCCGCCTCAGATTTTCCACCTCAGATTCCCCACATCTGATACCACGACTCTCTTTCCCTGCGTCTATTTCCGCGCCTCTTTCCCCGCCTCTCTTTTCCCACATCTCTTTCCCCGCCTCTGATTCCCCGCCTCTGATTCCCCGCCTCTGATACCATGACTCTGATTCCCCGCCTCTGATTCCCCGCCTCTGATACCACGACTCTGATTCCCCGCCTCTCATTTCCCACCTCTCTTTCCGTGCCTCTTTCCCCGCCTCTCTTTCCTTGCCTCTTTCCCTGCCTCTCTTTCTCCACATCTCTTTCCCCACCTCTGATTCCCCGCCTCGGATCCCCCACATCTGATACCCTGCCTCTCTTTCCCTGCGTCTATTTCCACGCCTCTTTCTCTGCCTCTCTTTCCCCACATCTCTTTTCCGCCCTCTGATTCCCCGCCACTGATTCCCCGCCTCTGATTCCCCGCCTCTGATTCCCCGCCTCTGATTCCCCACCTCTGATTTCCCGCCTCTCTTTCCGTGCCTCTCTCCCGGACTCTCTTTCCCCACATCTCTTTTCCTGCCTCTGATTCCCCGCCTCGGATTCCCCGCATCTGATACCCCTCCTCTCTTTCACTGCGTCTATTTCCACGCCTCTTTCTCTGCCTCTCTTTCCCCACATCTCTTTTCTGCCCTCTGATTCCCCACCTCTGATTCCACGCCTCTGATTCCCCGCCTCTGATTCCCTGCCTCCGATTCCCTGCTTCAGAGTCCCTGGCTCTTTCCATGCCTCTCTTTCCCCACATTTCTTTTCCCCCTTCTGATTCTCCCCCTTTCAATCTCAGCCTCTGATTTCCCACCTCAAATTCCCCGCCTCTGATTCCCCGACTCTGATTCCCCGCCTCTGCTTCCCCGCCTCTGCTTCCCCGCCTCTGCTTCCCCGCCTCTGATTCCCCGCCTCTGATTCCCCGCCTCTGATTCCCCGCCTCTGATTCCCCGCCTCTGATTCCCCGCCTCTGATTCCCCGCCTCTGAGTCCCCGCCTCTGATTCCCCGCCTCTGATTCCCCGCCTCTGATTTCCCGCCTCTGATTCCCCGCCTCTGATTCCCCGCCTCTGATTCCCCGCCTCTGATTCCCCGCCTCTGATTCCCCGCCTCTGATTCCCCGCCTCTCTTTCCCTGCCACTATTTTCGTGCCTCCTTCTCTGCCTCTCTTTTCCCACATCTCTTTCCCCGCCTCTGATTCCCTGCCTCCGATTCTCCGACTCTGTTTCCCTGCCTCCGATTCCCTGCTTCAGAGTCCCTGGCTCTTTCCATGCCTCTCTTTCCCCACATTTCTTTTCCCCCTTCTGATTCTCCCCCTTTCAATCTCAGCCTCTGATTCCCCACCTCAAATTCCCCGCCTCTGATTCCCCGACTCTGATTCCCCGCCTCTGCTTCCCCGCCTCTGCTTCCCCGCCTCTGATTCCCCGCCTCTGATTCCCCGCCTCTGATTCCCCGCCTCTGATTCCCCGCCTCTGATTCCCCGCCTCTGATTCCCCGCCTCTGATTCCCCGCCTCTGATTCCCCGCCTCTGATTTCCCGCCTCTGATTCCCCGCCTCTGATTCCCCGCCTCTGATTCCCCGCCTCTGATTCCCCGCCTCTGATTCCCCGCCTCTGATTCCCCGCCTCTGATTCCCCGCCTCTCTTTCCCTGCCACTATTTTCGTGCCTCCTTCTCTGCCTCTCTTTTCCCACATCTCTTTCCCCGCCTCTGATTCCCTGCCTCCGATTCCCCGCCTGTGATTCACCGCCTCTGATTCCCCGCCTCTGATTCCCCGCCTCTGATTCCCCGCCTCTCTTTCCCTGCCACTATTTTCGTGCCTCCTTCTCTGCCTCTCTTTTCCCACATCTCTTTCCCCGCCTCTGATTCCCCGCCTCTGATTCCCCGCCTCTGATTCCCCGCCTCTGATTCCCCGCCTCTGATTCCCCGCCTCTGATTCCCCGCCTCTGATTCCCCGCCTCTGATTCCCCGCCTCTCATTTCCCACCTCTCTTTCCGTGCCTCTTTCCCGGACTCTCTTTCCCCACATCTCTTTTCCTGCCTCTGATTCCCCGCCTCGGATTCCCCGCATCTGATACCCCTCCTCTCTTTCACTGCGTCTATTTCCACGCCTCTTTCTCTGCCTCTCTTTCCCCACATCTCTTTTCTGCCCTCTGATTCCCCACCTCTGATTCCACGCCTCCGTTCCTCTGCCTCTGATACCCCGCCTCTGATTCCCCGCCTCTGATTCCCCGCTTCTGATACCCCGCCTCTGATACCCCGCCTCTGATTCCCCGCCTCTGATTCCCCGCCTCTGATTCCCCGCCTCTGATTCCCCGCCTCTGATTCCCCGCCTCTGATTCCCCGCCTCTGATTCCCCGCCTCTGATTCCCCGCCTCTGATTCCCCGACTCTGATTCCCCGCCTCCGATTCCCCGCCTCTGATTCCCCCCCTCTGAATCCCCGCCTCTCTTTCCCTGCGTCTATTTCCGCGCCTCTTTCCCTGCCTCTCTTTCCCCACATCTCTTTTCCTGCCTCTGATTCCCCACCTCGGATTCCACGCCTCTGATTCCCCGCCTCAGATTCTCCACCTCTGATTCCCCACCTCTCATTTCCCACCTCTCTTTCCGTGCCTCTTTCCCCGCCTCTCTTTCCTTGCCTCTTTCCCTGCCTCTCTTTCTCCACATCTCTTTCCCCACCTCTGATTCCCCGCCTCGGATCCCCCGCATCTGATACCCCGCCTCTCTTTCCCTGCGTCTATTTCCACGCCTCTTTCTCTGCCTCTCTTTCCCCACATCTCTTTTCCGCCCTCTGATTCCCTGCCTCTGATTCCCTGCCTCTGATTCCCTGCCTCTGATTCCACGCCTCTGATTCCCTGCCTCTCTTTCCCTGCCACTATTTTCGTGCCTCCTTCTCTGCCTCTCTTTTCCCACATCTCATTTCCACCCTCTGATTCCCCACCTCTGATTCCACGCCGCCTTTTCTCCGCCTCTGATACACCTCCTCTGAGTCCAAGCCTCTGATTTCCCGCCTCTGATTCCCCGCCTCTGATTCCCCACCTCTGATTTCCCACCTCTCTTTCCGTGCCTCTTTCCCGGCCTCTCTTTCCCCACATCTCTTTTCCTGCCTCTGATTCCCCGCCTCGGATTCCCCGCATCTGATACCCCTCCTCTCTTTCACTGCGTCTATTTCCACGCCTCTTTCTCTGCCTCTCTTTCCCCACATCTCTTTTCTGCCCTCTGATTCCCTGCCTCTGATTCCCCGCCTCTGATTCCCCGCCTCTGATTCCCCGCCTCTGATTCCCCGCCTCTGATTCCCCGCCTCTGATTCCCCGCCTCTGATTCTCCTCCTCTGATTCTCCTCCTCTGATTCCCCGCCTCTGATTCCACGACTCTGATTCCCCGACTCCGATTCCCCACCTTAGATTCCCCGCCTCTGTTTCCACGCCTCTGATTCCCCGCCTCTGATTCCCCGCCTCTGATTCCTTGCCTCGGATTGCACACATCTGATACCCCGCCTCTCTTTCTCTGCCTCTCTTTCCCCACATCTCTTTTCCGTCCTCTGATTCCCCGCTTCTGATTCCCCGCTTCTGATTCCCCGCCTCCATTTCTCCGACTCTGATTCCCTTCCTCTGTTTTCCTGCCACCGATTCCCTGCCTCCGATTCCCTGCTTCAGAGTCCCTGGCTCTTTCCCTGCCCTTCTTTCCCCACATCTCTTTTCCCCCCTCTGATTCACCCTCTTTTAATTTCAGCCTCTGATTCCCCGCCTCTGGTTCCCCGCCTGTGATTCCCCGCCTGTGATTCCCCGCCTCTCTTTTCCTGCCACTATTTTCGTGCCTCTTTCTCTGCCTCTCTTTTCCCACATCTCTTTTCCGTCCTCTGATTCCCCGCTTCTGATTCCCCGCTTCTGATTCCCCGCCTCCATTTCTCCGACTCTGATTCCCTTCCTCTGTTTCCCTGCCACCGATTCCCTGCCTCCGATTCCCTGCTTCAGAGTCCCTGGCTCTTTCCCTGGCTCTTTCCCTGCCCTTCTTTCCCCACATCTCTTTTCCCCCCTCTGATTCACCCTCTTTTAATTTCAGCCTCTGATTCCCCCCCTCTGATTCCCCGCCTCTGATTCCCCGCCTCTGATTCCCCGCCTCTGATTCCCCGCCTCTGATTCCCCGCCTCTGATTCCCCGCCTCTGATTCCCCGCCTCTCTTTCCCTGCCACTATTTTCGTGCCTCCTTCTCTGCCTCTCTTTTCCCACATCTCTTTTCCACCCTCTGATTCCCCGCCTCTGATTCCCCGCCTCTGATTCCCCGCTTCTGATTCACCGCCTCTTATTCCCTGCCTCTCTTTCCCTGCCACTATTTTCGTGCCTCCTTCTCTGCCTCTCTTTTCCCACATCTCATTTCCGCCCTCTGATTCCCCACCTCTGATTCCACGCCGCCTTTTCTCCGCCTCTGATACACCTCCTCTGAGTCCAAGCCTCTGATTCCCCGCCTCTGATTCCCCGCCTCTGATTCCCCGCCTCTGATTCCCCGCCTCTGATTCCCCGCCTCTGATTCCCCGACTCTGATTCCCCGCCTCTGATTCCACGCCTCTGATTCCCCGCCTCTGATTCCCCGCCTCTGATTCCTTGCCTCGGATTGCACACATCTGATAACCCGCCTCTCTTTCTCTGCCTCTCTTTCGCCACATCTCTTTTCCGTCCTCTGATTCCCCGCTTCTGATTCCTCGCTTCTGATTCCCCGCCTCCATTTCTCCGACTCTGATTCCCTTCCTCTGTTTTCCTGCCTCCGATTCCCTGCCTCCGATTCCCTGCTTCAGAGTCCCTGGCTCTTTCCCTGCCCTTCTTTCCCCACATCTCTTTTCCCCCCTCTGATTCACCCTCTTTTAATTTCAGCCTGTGATTCCCCGCCTCTGATTCCCCGCCTCTCTTTCCCTGCCACTATTTTCGTGCCTCTTTCTCTGCCTCTCTTTTCCCACATCTCATTTCCGCCCACTGATTCCCCGCCTCTGATTCCCCGCCTCTGATTCCCCGCCTCTGATTCCCCGCCTCTGATTCCCCGCCTCTGATTCCCCGCCTCTGATTCCCCTCATCTGATTCCCTGCCTCTGAATCCCCACCTCTGATTCCCCGCCTCTATTTCCTTGCCTCTTTCCCTGCCTCTCTTTCCCCACATCTCTTTCCCCGCCTTGAATTCCCCACATCTGATACCCCGCCTCTCTTTCCCTGCGTCTATTTCCGCGCCTCTTTCCCTGCCTCTCTTTCCCCACATCTCTTTTCCGCCCTCTGATTCCCCGCTTCTGATTCCCCGCCTCCGTTCTCCGACTCTGTTTCCCTGCCTCCGATTCCCTGCTTGAGAGTCCCTGGCTCTTTCCCTGGCTCTTTCCCTGCCCTTGTTTCCCCACATCTCTTTTCCCCCCTCTGATTCACCCCCTTTTAATTTCAGCCTCTGATTCCCCGCCTGTGGTTCCCCGCCTCTGATTCCCCGCCTCTCTTTCCCTGCCACTATTTTCGTGCCTCTTTCTCTGCCTCTCTTTTCCCACATCTCATTTCCGCCCACTGATTCCCCGCCTCTGATTCCCCGCCTCTGATTCTCCGCCTCTGATTCCCCGCCTCTGATTCCCCGCCTCTGATTCCCCGCCTCTGATTCCCCGACTCTGATTCCCCGACACTGATTCCCCGACTCTGATTCCCCGACTCTGATTCCCCGACTCCGATTCCCTGTTTCAGAGTCTCTGACTCTTTCCCCGCCTCCCTTTCGCCGCCTCTCTTTTCCCACACCTCTATTCCCCCCCTCTGATTCCACGCCTCTGATTCCCCGCCTCTGATTCCCTGCCTCTGGATCTCCGCCTCTGATTCCCTGCCTCTGATTCCCCACCTCTATTTCCTTGCCTCTTTCCCTGCCTCTCTTTCCCCACACCTCTTTCCCCACATCTCTTTCCCCGCCTCTGATTCCCCGCCTTGAATTCCCCACATCTGATACTCCGCCTCTCTTTCCCTGCGTCTATTTCCGCGCCTCTTTCCCTGCCTCTCTTTCCCCACATCTCTTTTCCACCCTCTGATTCCCCGCTTCTGATTCCCCGCCTCCGTTTCTCCGACTCTGTTTCCCTGCCTCCGATTCCCTGCTTCAGAGTCCCTGGCTCTTTCCATGCCTCTCTTTCCCCACATTTCTTTTCCCCCTTCTGATTCTCCCCCTTTCAATCTCAGCCTCTGATTTCCCACCTCAGAATCCCCACCTCAAATTCCCCGCCTCTGATTCCCCGACTCTGATTCCCCGCCTCTGCTTCCCCGCCTCTGCTTCCCCGCCTCTGATTCCCCGCCTCTGATTGCCCGCCTCTGATTTCCTGCCTCTGATTCCCCGCCTCTGATTCCCCGCCTCTGATTCCCCGCCTCTGATTCCCCGCCTCTGATTCCCCGCCTCTCTTTCCCTGCCACTATTTTCGTGCCTCCTTCTCTGCCTCTCTTTTCCCACATCTCTTTCCCCGCCTCTGATTCCCTGCCTCCGATTCCCCGCCTCAGATAATACGACTCTGATTCCCCGCCTCTGATTCCCCGCCTGTGATTCACCGCCTCTGATTTCCTGCCTCTCTTTCCGTGCCTCTTTCCCGGCCTCTCTTTCCCCACATCTCTTTTCCTGCCTCTGATGCCCCGCCTCGGATTCCACGCCTCTGATTCCCCGCCTCAGATTTTCCACTTCAGATTCCCCACATCTGATACCCCGCCTCTCTTTCCCTGCGTCTATTTCCGCGCCTCTTTCCCTGCCTCTCTTTCCCCACATCTCTTTCCCCGCCTCTGATTCCCCGCCTCGGATTCCCCACATCTGATACCCCGCCTCTCTTTCCCTGCGTCTATTTCCGCGCCTCTTTCCCTGCCTCTCTTTTCCCACATCTCTTTCCCCGCCTCTGATTCCCCGCCTCTGATTCCCCGCCTCTGATTCCACGCATCTGATTCCCCGCCTCTCATTCCCCGCCCCTGATTCCCCGCCTCTCTTTCCCTGCCACTATTTTTGTGCCTCTTTCCCTGCCTCTGTTTTCCCACATCTCTTTCCCCGCCTCTGATTCCCCGCCTCAGATTCCCCGCCTCTGAAACCACGACTCTGATTCCCCGCCTCTGATTCCCCGCCTCTGATTCCCCGCCTCTGATTCCCTGCCTCTGATTCCCTGCCTCTGATTCCCCGACTCTGATTCCCCGCCTCTGATTCCCCACCTCTGATTCCCCGACTCTGATTCCCTGACACTGATTCCCCGACTCTGATTCCCCGACTCTGATTCCCCGACTCAGATTCCCTGTTTCAGAGTCTCTGACTCTTTCCCCGCCTCCCTTTCGCCGCCTCTCTTTTCCCACATCTCTATTCCCCCCTCTGATTCCACGCCTCTGATTCCCCGCCTCAGATTCGCCGCCTCAGATTCCCTGCCTCTGGATCTCCGCCTCTGATTCCCTGCCTCTGATTCCCCACCTCTATTTCCTTGCCTCTTTCCCTGCCTCTCTTTCCCCACATCTCTTTCCCCGCCTCTGATTCCCCGCCTTGAATTCCCCACATCTGATACTCCGCCTCTCTTTCCCTGCGTCTATTTCCGCGCCTCTTTCCCTGCCTCTCTTTCCCCACATCTCTTTTCCACCCTCTGATTCCCCGCTTCTGATTCCCCGCCTCCGTTTCTCCGACTCTGTTTCCCTGCCTCCGATTCCCTGCTTCAGAGTCCCTGGCTCTTTCCATGCCTCTCTTTCCCCACATTTCTTTTCCCCCTTCTGATTCTCCCCCTTTCAATCTCAGCCTCTGATTTCCCACCTCAGAATCCCCACCTCAAATTCCCCGCCTCTGATTCCCCGCCTCTGCTTCCCCGCCTCTGCTTCCCCGCGTCTGCTTCCCCGCCTCTGCTTCCCCGCCTCTGATTCCCCGCCTCTGATTCCCCGCCTCTGATTTCCCGCCTCTGTTTCCCCGCCTCTGATTCCCCGCCTCTGATTCCCCGCCTCTGATTCCCCGCCTCTGATTCCCCGCCTCTGATTCCCCGCCTCTGATTCCCTGCCTCTCTTTCCCTGCCACTATTTTCGTGCCTCCTTCTCTGCCTCTCTTTTCCCACATCTCTTTCCCCGCCTCTGATTCCCTGCCTCCGATTCCCCGCCTCAGATAATACGACTCTGATTCCCCGCCTCTGATTCCCCGCCTGTGATTCACCGCCTCTGATTTCCTGCCTCTCTTTCCGTGCCTCTTTCCCGGCCTCTCTTTCCCCACATCTCTTTTCCTGCCTCTGATGCCCCGCCTCGGATTCCACGCCTCTGATTCCCCGCCTCAGATTTTCCACCTCAGATTCCCCACATCTGATACCACGACTCTCTTTCCCTGCGTCTATTTCCGCGCCTCTTTCCCCGCCTCTCTTTTCCCACATCTCTTTCCCCGCCTCTGATTCCCCGCCTCTGATTCCCCGCCTCTGATACCATGACTCTGATTCCCCGCCTCTGATTCCCCGCCTCTGATACCACGACTCTGATTCCCCGCCTCTCATTTCCCACCTCTCTTTCCGTGCCTCTTTCCCCGCCTCTCTTTCCTTGCCTCTTTCCCTGCCTCTCTTTCTCCACATCTCTTTCCCCACCTCTGATTCCCCGCCTCGGATCCCCCACATCTGATACCCTGCCTCTCTTTCCCTGCGTCTATTTCCACGCCTCTTTCTCTGCCTCTCTTTCCCCACATCTCTTTTCCGCCCTCTGATTCCCCGCCACTGATTCCCCGCCTCTGATTCCCCGCCTCTGATTCCCCGCCTCTGATTCCCCACCTCTGATTTCCCGCCTCTCTTTCCGTGCCTCTCTCCCGGACTCTCTTTCCCCACATCTCTTTTCCTGCCTCTGATTCCCCGCCTCGGATTCCCCGCATCTGATACCCCTCCTCTCTTTCACTGCGTCTATTTCCACGCCTCTTTCTCTGCCTCTCTTTCCCCACATCTCTTTTCTGCCCTCTGATTCCCCACCTCTGATTCCACGCCTCTGATTCCCCGCCTCTGATTCCCTGCCTCCGATTCCCTGCTTCAGAGTCCCTGGCTCTTTCCATGCCTCTCTTTCCCCACATTTCTTTTCCCCCTTCTGATTCTCCCCCTTTCAATCTCAGCCTCTGATTTCCCACCTCAAATTCCCCGCCTCTGATTCCCCGACTCTGATTCCCCGCCTCTGCTTCCCCGCCTCTGCTTCCCCGCCTCTGCTTCCCCGCCTCTGAATCCCCGCCTCTGATTCCCCGCCTCTGATTCCCCGCCTCTGATTCCCCGCCTCTGATTCCCCGCCTCTGATTCCCCGCCTCTGAGTCCCCGCCTCTGATTCCCCGCCTCTGATTCCCCGCCTCTGATTTCCCGCCTCTGATTCCCCGCCTCTGATTCCCCGCCTCTGATTCCCCGCCTCTGATTCCCCGCCTCTGATTCCCCGCCTCTGATTCCCCGCCTCTCTTTCCCTGCCACTATTTTCGTGCCTCCTTCTCTGCCTCTCTTTTCCCACATCTCTTTCCCCGCCTCTGATTCCCTGCCTCCGATTCTCCGACTCTGTTTCCCTGCCTCCGATTCCCTGCTTCAGAGTCCCTGGCTCTTTCCATGCCTCTCTTTCCCCACATTTCTTTTCCCCCTTCTGATTCTCCCCCTTTCAATCTCAGCCTCTGATTCCCCACCTCAAATTCCCCGCCTCTGATTCCCCGACTCTGATTCCCCGCCTCTGCTTCCCCGCCTCTGCTTCCCCGCCTCTGATTCCCCGCCTCTGATTCCCCGCCTCTGATTCCCCGCCTCTGATTCCCCGCCTCTGATTCCCCGCCTCTGATTCCCCGCCTCTGATTCCCCGCCTCTGATTCCCCGCCTCTGATTTCCCGCCTCTGATTCCCCGCCTCTGATTCCCCGCCTCTGATTCCCCGCCTCTGATTCCCCGCCTCTGATTCCCCGCCTCTGATTCCCCGCCTCTGATTCCCCGCCTCTCTTTCCCTGCCACTATTTTCGTGCCTCCTTCTCTGCCTCTCTTTTCCCACATCTCTTTCCCCGCCTCTGATTCCCTGCCTCCGATTCCCCGCCTGTGATTCACCGCCTCTGATTCCCCGCCTCTGATTCCCCGCCTCTGATTCCCCGCCTCTCTTTCCCTGCCACTATTTTCGTGCCTCCTTCTCTGCCTCTCTTTTCCCACATCTCTTTCCCCGCCTCTGATTCCCCGCCTCTGATTCCCCGCCTCTGATTCCCCGCCTCTGATTCCCCGCCTCTGATTCCCCGCCTCTGATTCCCCGCCTCTGATTCCCCGCCTCTGATTCCCCGCCTCTCATTTCCCACCTCTCTTTCCGTGCCTCTTTCCCGGACTCTCTTTCCCCACATCTCTTTTCCTGCCTCTGATTCCCCGCCTCGGATTCCCCGCATCTGATACCCCTCCTCTCTTTCACTGCGTCTATTTCCACGCCTCTTTCTCTGCCTCTCTTTCCCCACATCTCTTTTCTGCCCTCTGATTCCCCACCTCTGATTCCACGCCTCCGTTCCTCTGCCTCTGATACCCCGCCTCTGATTCCCCGCCTCTGATTCCCCGCTTCTGATACCCCGCCTCTGATACCCCGCCTCTGATTCCCCGCCTCTGATTCCCCGCCTCTGATTCCCCGCCTCTGATTCCCCGCCTCTGATTCCCCGCCTCTGATTCCCCGCCTCTGATTCCCCGCCTCTGATTCCCCGCCTCTGATTCCCCGACTCTGATTCCCCGCCTCCGATTCCCCGCCTCTGATTCCCCCCCTCTGAATCCCCGCCTCTCTTTCCCTGCGTCTATTTCCGCGCCTCTTTCCCTGCCTCTCTTTCCCCACATCTCTTTTCCTGCCTCTGATTCCCCACCTCGGATTCCACGCCTCTGATTCCCCGCCTCAGATTCTCCACCTCTGATTCCCCACCTCTCATTTCCCACCTCTCTTTCCGTGCCTCTTTCCCCGCCTCTCTTTCCTTGCCTCTTTCCCTGCCTCTCTTTCTCCACATCTCTTTCCCCACCTCTGATTCCCCGCCTCGGATCCCCCGCATCTGATACCCCGCCTCTCTTTCCCTGCGTCTATTTCCACGCCTCTTTCTCTGCCTCTCTTTCCCCACATCTCTTTTCCGCCCTCTGATTCCCTGCCTCTGATTCCCTGCCTCTGATTCCCTGCCTCTGATTCCACGCCTCTGATTCCCTGCCTCTCTTTCCCTGCCACTATTTTCGTGCCTCCTTCTCTGCCTCTCTTTTCCCACATCTCATTTCCACCCTCTGATTCCCCACCTCTGATTCCACGCCGCCTTTTCTCCGCCTCTGATACACCTCCTCTGAGTCCAAGCCTCTGATTTCCCGCCTCTGATTCCCCGCCTCTGATTCCCCACCTCTGATTTCCCACCTCTCTTTCCGTGCCTCTTTCCCGGCCTCTCTTTCCCCACATCTCTTTTCCTGCCTCTGATTCCCCGCCTCGGATTCCCCGCATCTGATACCCCTCCTCTCTTTCACTGCGTCTATTTCCACGCCTCTTTCTCTGCCTCTCTTTCCCCACATCTCTTTTCTGCCCTCTGATTCCCTGCCTCTGATTCCCCGCCTCTGATTCCCCGCCTCTGATTCCCCGCCTCTGATTCCCCGCCTCTGATTCCCCGCCTCTGATTCCCCGCCTCTGATTCTCCTCCTCTGATTCTCCTCCTCTGATTCCCCGCCTCTGATTCCACGACTCTGATTCCCCGACTCCGATTCCCCACCTTAGATTCCCCGCCTCTGTTTCCACGCCTCTGATTCCCCGCCTCTGATTCCCCGCCTCTGATTCCTTGCCTCGGATTGCACACATCTGATACCCCGCCTCTCTTTCTCTGCCTCTCTTTCCCCACATCTCTTTTCCGTCCTCTGATTCCCCGCTTCTGATTCCCCGCTTCTGATTCCCCGCCTCCATTTCTCCGACTCTGATTCCCTTCCTCTGTTTTCCTGCCACCGATTCCCTGCCTCCGATTCCCTGCTTCAGAGTCCCTGGCTCTTTCCCTGCCCTTCTTTCCCCACATCTCTTTTCCCCCCTCTGATTCACCCTCTTTTAATTTCAGCCTCTGATTCCCCGCCTCTGGTTCCCCGCCTGTGATTCCCCGCCTGTGATTCCCCGCCTCTCTTTTCCTGCCACTATTTTCGTGCCTCTTTCTCTGCCTCTCTTTTCCCACATCTCTTTTCCGTCCTCTGATTCCCCGCTTCTGATTCCCCGCTTCTGATTCCCCGCCTCCATTTCTCCGACTCTGATTCCCTTCCTCTGTTTCCCTGCCACCGATTCCCTGCCTCCGATTCCCTGCTTCAGAGTCCCTGGCTCTTTCCCTGGCTCTTTCCCTGCCCTTCTTTCCCCACATCTCTTTTCCCCCCTCTGATTCACCCTCTTTTAATTTCAGCCTCTGATTCCCCCCCTCTGATTCCCCGCCTCTGATTCCCCGCCTCTGATTCCCCGCCTCTGATTCCCCGCCTCTGATTCCCCGCCTCTGATTCCCCGCCTCTGATTCCCCGCCTCTCTTTCCCTGCCACTATTTTCGTGCCTCCTTCTCTGCCTCTCTTTTCCCACATCTCTTTTCCACCCTCTGATTCCCCGCCTCTGATTCCCCGCCTCTGATTCCCCGCTTCTGATTCACCGCCTCTTATTCCCTGCCTCTCTTTCCCTGCCACTATTTTCGTGCCTCCTTCTCTGCCTCTCTTTTCCCACATCTCATTTCCGCCCTCTGATTCCCCACCTCTGATTCCACGCCGCCTTTTCTCCGCCTCTGATACACCTCCTCTGAGTCCAAGCCTCTGATTCCCCGCCTCTGATTCCCCGCCTCTGATTCCCCGCCTCTGATTCCCCGCCTCTGATTCCCCGCCTCTGATTCCCCGACTCTGATTCCCCGCCTCTGATTCCACGCCTCTGATTCCCCGCCTCTGATTCCCCGCCTCTGATTCCTTGCCTCGGATTGCACACATCTGATAACCCGCCTCTCTTTCTCTGCCTCTCTTTCGCCACATCTCTTTTCCGTCCTCTGATTCCCCGCTTCTGATTCCTCGCTTCTGATTCCCCGCCTCCATTTCTCCGACTCTGATTCCCTTCCTCTGTTTTCCTGCCTCCGATTCCCTGCCTCCGATTCCCTGCTTCAGAGTCCCTGGCTCTTTCCCTGCCCTTCTTTCCCCACATCTCTTTTCCCCCCTCTGATTCACCCTCTTTTAATTTCAGCCTGTGATTCCCCGCCTCTGATTCCCCGCCTCTCTTTCCCTGCCACTATTTTCGTGCCTCTTTCTCTGCCTCTCTTTTCCCACATCTCATTTCCGCCCACTGATTCCCCGCCTCTGATTCCCCGCCTCTGATTCCCCGCCTCTGATTCCCCGCCTCTGATTCCCCGCCTCTGATTCCCCGCCTCTGATTCCCCTCATCTGATTCCCTGCCTCTGAATCCCCACCTCTGATTCCCCGCCTCTATTTCCTTGCCTCTTTCCCTGCCTCTCTTTCCCCACATCTCTTTCCCCGCCTTGAATTCCCCACATCTGATACCCCGCCTCTCTTTCCCTGCGTCTATTTCCGCGCCTCTTTCCCTGCCTCTCTTTCCCCACATCTCTTTTCCGCCCTCTGATTCCCCGCTTCTGATTCCCCGCCTCCGTTCTCCGACTCTGTTTCCCTGCCTCCGATTCCCTGCTTGAGAGTCCCTGGCTCTTTCCATGCCTCTCTTTCCCTACATATCTTTTCCCCCTTCTGATTCTCTCCCTTTGAATCTCATCCTCGGATTCCCCACCTCAGATTCCCCACCTCAGATTCCCTGCCTCAGAATCCCCACCTCAGATTCCCCGCCTCTGATTCCCCGCCTCTGATTCCCCGCCTCTGCTTCCCCGCCTCTGATTCCCCGCCTCTGATTCCCCGCCTCCATTTCTCCCACTCTGATTCCCTTCCTCTGTTTCCCTGCCTCCGATTCCCTGCTTCAGAGTCCCTGGCTCTTTCCCTGGCTCTTTCCCTGCCCTTCTTTCCCCACATCTCTTTACCCCCCTCTGATTCACCCCCTTTTAATTTCAGCCTCTGATTCCCCGCCTGTGGTTCCCCGCCTCTGATTCCCCGCCTCTCTTTCCCTGCCACTATTTTCGTGCCTCTTTCGCCGCCTCTCTTTTCCCACATCTCTATTTCCCCCTCTGATTCCCCGCCTCTGATTCCCCGCCTCTGATTCCCCGCCTCTGATTCCCCGCCTCTGATTCCCCGCCTCTGATTCCCCGCCTCTGATTCCCCGCCTCTGATTCCCCGCCTCTGATTCCCCGCCTCTGATTCCCCGCCTCTCTTTCCCTGCCACTATTTTCGTGCCTCATTCTCTGCCTCTCTTTTCCCACATCTCTTTCCCCGCCTCTGATTCCCCGCCTCAGATTCCCCACCTCAGATAATACGACTCTGATTCCCCGCCTCTCATATCCCACCTCTCTTTCCGTGCCTCTTTCCCCGCCTCTCTTTCCTTGCCTCTTTCCCTGCCTCTCTTTCTCCACATCTCTTTCCCCACCTCTGATTCCCCGCCTCGGATCCCCCACATCTGATACCCCGCCTCTCTTTCCCTGCGTCTATTTCCACGCCTCTTTCTCTGCCTCTCTTTCCCCACATCTCTTTTCCGCCCTCTGATTCCCCGCCTCTGATTCCCCGCCTCTGATTTCCCGCCTCTGATTCCCCGCCTCTATTCCCTGCCTCTCTTTCCCTGCCACTATTTTCGTGCCTCCTTCTCTGCCACTCTTTTCCCACATCTCATTTCCGCCCTCTGATTCCCCACCTCTGATTCCACGCCGCCTTTTCTCCGCCTCTGATACACCTCCTCTGAGTCCAAGCCTCTGATTCCCCGCCTCTGATTCCCCGCCTCTGATTCCCCACCTCTGATTTCCCACCTCTCTTTCCGTGCCTCTTTCCCGGCCTCTCTTTCCCCACATCTCTTTTCCTGCCTCTGATTCCCCGCCTCGGATTCCCCGCATCTGATACCCCTCCTCTCTTTCACTGCGTCTATTTCCACGCCTCTTTCTCTGCCTCTCTTTCCCCACATCTCTTTTCTGCCCTCTGATTCCCCACCTCTGATTCCCCGCCTCTGATTCCCCGCCTCTGATTCCCCTCCTCTGATTCCCCGACTCTGATTCCCCGCCTCTGATTCTCCTCCTCTGATTCTCCTCCTCTGATTCCCCGCCTCTGATTCCCCGCCTCTGATTCTCCTCCTCTGATTCCCCGCCTCTGATTCCCCGCCTCTGATTCCCCGCCTCTGATTCCCCGCCTCTGATTCCTTGCCTCGGATTGCACACATCTGATACCCCGCCTCTCTTTCTCTGCCTCTCTTTCCCCACATCTCTTTTCCGTCCTCTGATTCCCCGCTTCTGATTCCCCGCTTCTGATTCCCCGCCTCCATTTCTCCGACTCTGATTCCCTTCCTTTGTTTCCCTGCCACCGATTCCCTGCCTCCGATTCCCTGCTTCAGAGTCCCTGGCTCTTTCCCTGGCTCTTTCCCTGCCCTTCTTTCCCCACATCTCTTTTCCCCCCTCTGATTCACCCTCTTTTAATTTCAGCCTCTGATTCCCCGCCTCTGGTTCCCCGCCTGTGATTCCCCGCCTGTGATTCCCCGCCTCTCTTTCCGTGCCACTATTTTCGTGCCTCCTTCTCTGCCTCTCTTTTCCCACATCTCTTTTCCGCCATCTGATTCCCCGCCTCTGATTCCCCGCCTCTGATTCACCGCCT
Organism: Narcine bancroftii; assembly: GCF_036971445.1. Taxonomy (NCBI): domain Eukaryota; kingdom Metazoa; phylum Chordata; class Chondrichthyes; order Torpediniformes; family Narcinidae; genus Narcine; species Narcine bancroftii. Next base: position 1,151,377 of record NW_027211811.1, on the reverse strand, counting down.
CTGATTCCCTGCCTCTCTTTCCCTGCCACTATTTTCGTGCCTCCTTCTCTTCCTCTCTTTTCCCACATCTCATTTCCGCCCTCTGATTCCCCACCTCTGATTCCACGCCGCCTTTTCTCCGCCTCTGATACACCTCCTCTGAGTCCAAGCCTCTGATTCCCCGCCTCTGATTCCCCGCCTCTGATTCCCCGCCTCTGATTCCCCGCCTCTGATTCCCCACCTCTGATTTCCCGCCTCTCTTTCCGTGCCTCTCTCCCGGCCTCTCTTTCCCCACATCTCTTTTCCTGCCTCTGATTCCCCGCCTCGGATTCCCCGCATCTGATACCCCTCCTCTCTTTCACTGCGTCTATTTCCACGCCTCTTTCTCTGCCTCTCTTTCCCCACATCTCTTTTCTGCCCTCTGATTCCCCACCTCTGATTCCACGCCTCCGTTCCTCTGCCTCTGATACCCCGCCTCTGATACCCCGCCTCTGATACCCCGCCTCTGATTCCCCGCCTCTGATTCCCCGCCTCTGATTCCCCGCCTCTGATTCCCCTCCTCTGATTCCCCGACTCTGATTCCCCGCCTCTGATTCCACGCCTCTGATTCCCCGCCTCTGATTCCCCGCTTCTGATTCCTCGCTTCTGATTCCCCGCCTCCATTTCTCCGACTCTGATTCCCTTCCTCTGTTTTCCTGCCTCCGATTCCCTGCCTCCGATTCCCTGCTTCAGAGTCCCTGGCTCTTTCCCTGCCCTTCTTTCCCCACATCTCTTTTCCCCCCTCTGATTCACCCTCTTTTAATTTCAGCCTCTGATTCCCCGCCTCTGGTTCCCCGCCTGTGATTCCCCGCCTCTGATTCCCCGCCTCTCTTTCCCTGCCACTATTTTCGTGCCTCTTTCTCTGCCTCTCTTTTCCCACATCTCATTTCCGCCCACTGATTCTCCGCCTCTGATTCCCTGCCTCTGATTCCACGCCTCTGATTCCCCGACAGACTCCCCACCTCAGATTTTCTGCCTCTGATTCCCCTCATCTGATTCCCTGCCTCTGAATCCCCACCTCTGATTCCCCGCCTCTATTTCCTTGCCTCTTTCCCTGCCTCTCTTTCCCCACATCTCTTTCCCCGCCTTGAATTCCCCACATCTGATACCCCGCCTCTCTTTCCCTGCGTCTATTTCCGCGCCTCTTTCCCTGCCTCTCTTTCCCCACATCTCTTTTCCGCCCTCTGATTCCCCGCTTCTGATTCCCCGCCTCCGTTCTCCGACTCTGTTTCCCTGCCTCCGATTCCCTGCTTCAGAGTCCCTGGCTCTTTCCATGCCTCTCTTTCCCTACATATCTTTTCCCCCTTCTGATTCTCTCCCTTTGAATCTCATCCTCGGATTCCCCACCTCAGATTCCCCACCTCAGATTCCCTGCCTCAGAATCCCCACCTCAGATTCCCCGCCTCTGATTCCCCGCCTCTGATTCCCCGCCTCTGCTTCCCCGCCTCTGATTCCCCGCCTCTGATTCCCCGCCTCCATTTCTCCCACTCTGATTCCCTTCCTCTGTTTCCCTGCCTCCGATTCCCTGCTTCAGAGTCCCTGGCTCTTTCCCTGGCTCTTTCCCTGCCCTTCTTTCCCCACATCTCTTTTCCCCCCTCTGATTCACCCCCTTTTAATTTCAGCCTCTGATTCCCCGCCTGTGGTTCCCCGCCTCTGATTCCCCGCCTCTCTTTCCCTGCCACTATTTTCGTGCCTCTTTCTCTGCCTCTCTTTTCCCACATCTCATTTCCGCCCACTGATTCCCCGCCTCTGATTCCCCGCCTCTGATTCTCCGCCTCTGATTCCCCGCCTCTGATTCCCCGCCTCTGATTCCCCGCCTCTGATTCCCCGCCTCTGATTCCCTGCCTCTGATTCCCCGCCTCTGATTCCCCGACTCTGATTCCCCGACACTGATTCCCCGCCTCTGATTCCCCACCTCTGATTCCCCGACTCTGATTCCCCGACACTGATTCCCCGACTCTGATTCCCCGACTCTGATTCCCCGACTCCGATTCCCTGTTTCAGAGTCTCTGACTCTTTCCCCGCCTCCCTTTCGCCGCCTCTCTTTTCCCACATCTCTATTCCCCCCTCTGATTCCACGCCTCTGATTCCCCGCCTCAGATTCCCCGCCTCAGATTCCCTGCCTCTGGATCTCCGCCTCTGATTCCCTGCCTCTGATTCCCCACCTCTATTTCCTTGCCTCTTTCCCTGCCTCTCTTTCCCCACATCTCTTTCCCCACATCTCTTTCCCCGCCTCTGATTCCCCGCCTTGAATTCCCCACATCTGATACTCCGCCTCTCTTTCCCTGCGTCTATTTCCGCGCCTCTTTCCCTGCCTCTCTTTCCCCACATCTCTTTTCCACCCTCAAATTAGCCGCTTCTGATTCCCCGCCTCCGTTTCTCCGACTCTGTTTCCCTGCCTCCGATTCCCTGCTTCAGAGTCCCTGGCTCTTTCCATGCCTCTCTTTCCCCACATTTCTTTTCCCCCTTCTGATTCTCCCCCTTTCAATCTCAGCCTCTGATTTCCCACCTCAGAATCCCCACCTCAAATTCCCCGCCTCTGATTCCCCGACTCTGATTCCCCGCCTCTGCTTCCCCGCCTCTGCTTCCCCGCCTCTGATTCCCCGCCTCTGATTGCCCGCCTCTGATTTCCCGCCTCTGATTCCCCGCCTCTGATTCCCCGCCTCTGATTCCCCGCCTCTGATTCCCCGCCTCTGATTCCCCGCCTCTGATTCCCCGCCTCTCTTTCCCTGCCACTATTTTCGTGCCTCCTTCTCTGCCTCTCTTTTCCCACATCTCTTTCCCCGCCTCTGATTCCCTGCCTCCGATTCCCCGCCTGTGATTCACCGCCTCTGATTTCCTGCCTCTCTTTCCGTGCCTCTTTCCCGGCCTCTCTTTCCCCACATCTCTTTTCCTGCCTCTGATGCCCCGCCTCGGATTCCACGCCTCTGATTCCCCGCCTCAGATTTTCCACTTCAGATTCCCCACATCTGATACCCCGCCTCTCTTTTCCTGCGTCTATTTCCGCGCCTCTTTCCCTGCCTCTCTTTCCCCACATCTCTTTCCCCGCCTCTGATTCCCCGCCTCGGATTCCCCACATCTGATACCCCGCCTCTCTTTCCCTGCGTCTATTTCCGCGCCTCTTTCCCTGCCTCTCTTTTCCCACATCTCTTTCCCCGCCTCTGATTCCCCGCCTCTGATTCCCCGACTCTGATTCCCCGCCTCTGAATCCCCACCTCTGATTGCCCAACTCTGATTCCCTGACACTGATTCCCCGACTCTGATTCCCCGACTCTGATTCCCCGACTCAGATTCGCCGCCTCAGATTCCCTGCCTCTGGATCTCCGCCTCTGATTCCCTGCCTCTGATTCCCCACCTCTATTTCCTTGCCTCTTTCCCTGCCTCTCTTTCCCCACATCTCTTTCCCCGCCTCTGATTCCCCGCCTTGAATTCCCCACAACTGATACTCCGCCTCTCTTTCCCTGCGTCTATTTCCGTGCCTCTTTCCCCGCCTCTCTTTCCTTGCCTCTTTCCCTGCCTCTCTTTCTCCACATCTCTTTCCCCACCTCTGATTCCCCGCCTCGGATCCCCCACATCTGATACCCTGCCTCTCTTTCCCTGCGTCTATTTCCACGCCTCTTTCTCTGCCTCTCTTTCCCCACATCTCTTTTCCGCCCTCTGATTCCCCGCCTCTGATTTCCCGCCTCTGATTCCCCGCCTCTGATTCCCTGCCTCTCTTTCCCTGCCACTATTTTCGTGCCTCCTTCTCTGCCTCTCTTTTCCCACATCTCATTTCCGCCCTCTGATTCCCCACCTCTGATTCCACGCCGCCTTTTCTCCGCCTCTGATACACCTCCTCTGAGTCCAAGCCTCTGATTCCCCGCCTCTGATTCCCCGCCTCTGATTCCCCACCTCTGATTTCCCACCTCTCTTTCCGTGCCTCTTTCCCGGCCTCTCTTTCCCCACATCTCTTTTCTGCCCTCTGATTCCCCACCTCTGATTCCCCGCCTCTGATTCCCCGCCTCTGATTCCCCTCCTCTGATTCCCCGACTCTGATTCCCCGCCTCTGATTCCCCGCCTCTGATTCCACGACTCTGATTCCCCGACTCCGATTCCCCACCTTAGATTCCCCGCCTCTGATTCCACGCCTCTGATTCCCCGCCTCTGATTCCCCGCCTCTGATTCCTTGCCTCGGATTGCACACATCTGATACCCCGCCTCTCTTTCTCTGCCTCTCTTTCCCCACATCTCTTTTCCGTCCTCTGATTCCCCGCTTCTGATTCCCCGCTTCTGATTCCCCGCCTCCATTTCTCCGACTCTGATTCCCTTCCTCTGTTTCCCTGCCACCGATTCCCTGCCTCCGATTCCCTGCTTCAGAGTCCCTGGCTCTTTCCCTGGCTCTTTCCCTGCCCTTCTTTCCCCACATCTCTTTTCCCCCCTCTGATTCACCCTCTTTTAATTTCAGCCTCTGATTCCCCGCCTCTGGTTCCCCGCCTGTGATTCCCCGCCTCTGATTCCCTGCCTCTCTTTCCCTGCCACTATTTTCGTGCCTCATTCTCTGCCTCTCTTTTCCCACATCTCTTTCCCCACCTCTGATTCTCCGACTCTGATTCCCTGACACTGATTCCCCGACTCTGATTCCCCGACTCTGATTCCCCGACTCAGATTCCCTGTTTCAGAGTCTCTGACTCTTTCCCCGCCTCCCTTTCGCCGCCTCTCTTTTCCCACATCTCTATTCCCCCCTCTGATTCCACGCCTCTGATTCCCCGCCTCAGATTCGCCGCCTCAGATTCCCTGCCTCTGGATCTCCGCCTCTGATTCCCTGCCTCTGATTCCCCACCTCTATTTCCTTGCCTCTTTCCCTGCCTCTCTTTCCCCACATCTCTTTCCCCGCCTCTGATTCCCCGCCTTGAATTCCCCACATCTGATACTCCGCCTCTCTTTCCCTGCGTCTATTTCCGCGCCTCTTTCCCTGCCTCTCTTTCCCCACATCTCTTTTCCACCCTCTGATTCCCCGCTTCTGATTCCCCGCCTCCGTTTCTCCGACTCTGTTTCCCTGCCTCCGATTCCCTGCTTCAGAGTCCCTGGCTCTTTCCATGCCTCTCTTTCCCCACATTTCTTTTCCCCCTTCTGATTCTCCCCCTTTCAATCTCAGCCTCTGATTTCCCACCTCAGAATCCCCACCTCAAATTCCCCGCCTCTGATTCCCCGCCTCTGCTTCCCCGCCTCTGCTTCCCCGCGTCTGCTTCCCCGCCTCTGCTTCCCTGCCTCTGCTTCCCCGCCTCTGATTCCCCGCCTCTGATTCCCCGCCTCTGATTCCCCGCCTCTGATTCCCCGCCTCTGATTCCCCGCCTCTGATTCCCCGCCTCTGATTCCCCGCCTCTCTTTCCCTGCCACTATTTTCGTGCCTCATTCTCTGCCTCTCTTTTCCCACATCTCTTTCCCCGCCTCTGATTCCCCGCCTCAGATTCCCCACCTCAGATAATACGACTCTGATTCCCCGCCTCTCATTTCCCACCTCTGTTTCCGTGCCTCTTTCCCCGCCTCTCTTACCTTGCCTCTTTCCCTGCCTCTCTTTCTCCACATCTCTTTCCCCACCTCTGATTCCCCGCCTCGGATCCCCCACATCTGATACCCCGCCTCTCTTTCACTGCGTCCATTTCCACGCCTCTTTCTCTGCCTCTCTTTCCCCACATCTCTTTTCTGCCCTCTGATTCCCCACCTCTGATTCCACGCCTCCGTTCCTCTTCCTCTGATACCCCGCCTCTTATACCCCGCCTCTAATACCCCGCCTCTGATTCCCCGCCTCTGATTCCCCGCCTCTGATTCCCCGCCTCTGATTCCCCGCCTCTGATTCCCCGCCTCTGATTCCCCGCCTCTGATTCCCCGCCTCTGATTCCCCGCCTCTGATTCCCCGCCTCTGATTCCCCGCCTCTGATTCCCCGCCTCTGATTCCCCGCCTCTGATTCCCCGCCTCTGATTCCCCGCCTCTGATTCCCCGCCTCTGATTCCCTGACTCTGATTCCCCGCCTCTGATTCCACGACTCTGATTCCCCGACTCCGATTCCCCACCTTAGATTCCACGCCTCTGATTCCTTGCCTCGGATTGCACACATCTGATAACCCGCCTCTCTTTCTCTGCCTCTCTTTCGCCACATCTCTTTTCCGTCCTCTGATTCCCCGCTTCTGATTCCCCGCTTCTGATTCCCCGCCTCCATTTCTCCGACTCTGATTCCCTTCCTCTGTTTTCCTGCCTCCGATTCCCTGCCTCCGATTCCCTGCTTCAGAGTCCCTGGCTCTTTCCCTGGCTCTTTCCCTGCCCTTCTTTCCCCACATCTCTTTTCCCCCCTCTGGTTCACCCTCTTTTAATTTCAGCCTCTGATTCCCCGCCTCTGGTTCCCCGCCTCTGATTCTCCGCCTCTGATTCCCTGCCTCTGATTCCCCGCCTCTGATTCCCCGCCTCTGATTCCCCGCCTCTGATACCATGACTCTGATTCCCTGCTTCAGAGTCTCTGACTCTTTCCCCGCCTCCCTTTCGCCGCCTCTCTTTTCCCACATCTCTATTCCCCCCTCTGATTCCACGCCTCTGATTCCCCGACAGACTCCCCACCTCAGATTCCCTGCCTCAGATTCACTGCCTCTGATTCCCCCCCTCTGATTCCCTGCCTCTGAATCCCCACCTCTGATTCCCCGCCTCTATTTCCTTGCCTCTTTCCCTGCCTCTCTTTCCCCACATCTCTTTCCCCGCCTTGAATTCCCCACATCTGATACCCCGCCTCTCTTTCCCTGCGTCTATTTCCGCGCCTCTTTCCCTGCCTCTCTTTCCCCACATCTCTTTTCCGCCCTCTGATTCCCCGCTTCTGATTCCCCGCCTCCGTTCTCCGACTCTGTTTCCCTGCCTCCGATTCCCTGCTTCAGAGTCCCTGGCTCTTTCCATGCCTCTCTTTCCCTACATATGTTTTCCCCCTTCTGATTCTCTCCCTTTGAATCTCAGCCTCGGATTCCCCACCTCAGATTCCCCACCTCAGATTCCCTGCCTCAGAATCCCCACCTCAGATTCCCCGCCTCTGATTCCCCGCCTCTGATTCCCCGCCTCTGCTTCCCCGCCTCTGCTTCCCCGCCTCTGCTTCCCCGCCTCTGAATCCCCGCCTCTGATTCCCCGCCTCCATTTCTCCCACTCTGATTCCCTTCCTCTGTTTCCCTGCCTCCGATTCCCTGCTTCAGAGTCCCTGGCTCTTTCCCTGGCTCTTTCCCTGCCCTTCTTTCCCCACATCTCTTTTCCCCCCTCTGATTCACCCCCTTTTAATTTCAGCCTCTGATTCCCCGCCTGTGGTTCCCCGCCTCTGATTCCCCGCCTCTCTTTCCCTGCCACTATTTTCGTGCCTCTTTCTCTGCCTCTCTTTTCCCACATCTCATTTCCGCCCACTGATTCCCCGCCTCTGATTCCCCGCCTCTGATTCTCCGCCTCTGATTCCCTGCCTCTGATTCCCCGCCTCTGATTCCCCGCCTCTGATTCCCCAACTCTGATTCCCCGACTCCGATTCCCTGCTTCAGAGTCTCTGACTCTTTCCCCGCCTCCCTTTCGCCGCCTCTCTTTTCCCACATCTCTATTCCCCCCTCTGATTCCACGCCTCTGATTCCCCGACAGACTCCCCACCTCAGATTCCCTGCCTCAGATTCCCTGCCTCTGATTCCCCCCCTCTGATTCCCTGCCTCTGAATCCCCACCTCTGATTCCCCGCCTCTATTTCCTTGCCTCTTTCCCTGCCTCTCTTTCCCCACATCTCTTTCCCCGCCTTGAATTCCCCACATCTGATACCCCGCCTCTCTTTCCCTGCGTCTATTTCCGCTCCTCTTTCCCTGCCTCTCTTTCCCCACATCTCTTTTCCGCCCTCTGATTCCCCGCTTCTGATTTCCCGCCTCCGTTCTCCGACTCTGTTTCCCTGCCTCCGATTCCCTGCTTCAGAGTCCCTGGCTCTTTCCATGCCTCTCTTTCCCTACATATGTTTTCCCCCTTCTGATTCTCTCCCTTTGAATCTCAGCCTCGGATTCCCCACCTCAGATTCCCCACCTCAGATTCCCTGCCTCAGAATCCCCACCTCAGATTCCCCGCCTCTGATTCCCCGCCTCTGATTCCCCGCCTCTGCTTCCCCGCCTCTGCTTCCCCGCCTCTGAATCCCCGCCTCTGATTCCCCGCCTCCATTTCTCCCACTCTGATTCCCTTCCTCTGTTTCCCTGCCTCCGATTCCCTGCTTCAGAGTCCCTGGCTCTTTCCCTGGCTCTTTCCCTGCCCTTCTTTCCCCACATCTCTTTTCCCCCCTCTGATTCACCCCCTTTTAATTTCAGCCTCTGATTCCCCGCCTGTGGTTCCCCGCCTCTGATTCCCCGCCTCTCTTTCCCTGCCACTATTTTCGTGCCTCTTTCTCTGCCTCTCTTTTCCCACATCTCATTTCCGCCCACTGATTCCCCGCCTCTGATTCCCCGCCTCTGATTCTCCGCCTCTGATTCCCTGCCTCTGATTCCCCGACTCTGATTCCCCGCCTCTGATTCCCCACCTCTGATTCCACGCCTCCGTTCCTCTTCCTCTGATACCCCGCCTCTTATACCCCGCCTCTGATACCCCGCCTCTGATTCCCCGCCTCTGATTCCCCGCCTCTGATTCCCCGCCTCTGATTCCCCGCCTCTGATTCCCCGCCTCTGATTCCCCTCCTCTGATTCCCCGCCTCTGATTCCCCGCCTCTGATTCCCCGCCTCTGATTCCCCGCCTCTGATTCCCCGCCTCTGATTCCCCGCCTCTGATTCCCTGCCTCTCTTTCCCTGCCACTATTTTCGTGCCTCCTTCTCTGCCTCTCTTTTCCCACATCTCATTTCCGCCCTCTGATTCCCCACCTCTGATTCCACGCCGCCTTTTCTCCGCCTCTGATACACCTCCCCTGAGTCCAAGCCTCTGATTCCCCGCCTCTGATTCCCTGCCTCTGATTCCCCGCCTCTGATTCCCCACCTCTGATTTCCCGCCTCTCTTTCCGTGCCTCTTTCCTGGCCTCTCTTTCCCCACATCTCTTTTCCTGCCTCTGATTCCCCGCCTCGGATTCCCCGCATCTGATACCCCTCCTCGCTTTCACTGCGTCTATTTCCACGCCTCTTTCTCTGCCTCTCTTTTCCCACATCTCATTTCCGCCCACTGATTCCCCGCCTCTGATTCCCCGCCTCTGATTCCCCGCCTCTGATTCCCCGCCTCTGATTCTCCGCCTCTGATTCCCTGCCTCTGATTCCCCGCCTCTGATTCCCCGCCTCCATTTCTCCGACTCCGATTCCCTGCTTCAGAGTCTCTGACTCTTTCCCCGCCTCCCTTTCGCTGCCTCTCTTTTCCCACATCTCTATTCCCCCCTCTGATTCCCCGCCTCTGATTCCCCGCCTCTGCTTCCCCGCCTCTGATTCCCCGCCTCTGATTCCCCGCCTCTGATTCCCCGCCTCTGATTCCCCGCCTCTGATTCCCCGCCTCTGATTCCCCACCTCTGATTTCCCGCCTCTCTTTCCGTGCCTCTTTCCCGGACTCTCTTTCCCCACATCTCTTTTCCTGCCTCTGATTCCCCGCCTCTCATTTCCCACCTCTCTTTCCGTGCCTCTTTCCCCGCCTCTCTTTCCTTGCCTCTTTCCCTGCCTCTCTTTCTCCACCTCTCTTTCCCCACCTCTGATTCCCTGCCTCGGATCCCCCACATCTGATACCCCGCCTCTCTTTCCCTGCGTCTATTTCCATGCCTCTTTCTCTGCCTCTCTTTCCCCACATCTCTTTTCCGCCCTCTGATTCCCCGCCTCTGATTTCCCGCCTCTGATTCCCCGCCTCTGATTCCCTGCCTCTCTTTCCCTGCCACTATTTTCGTGCCTCCTTCTCTGCCTCTCTTTTCCCACATCTCATTTCCGCCCTCTGATTCCCCACCTCTGATTCCCCGCCTCTGATTCCCCGCCTCTGATTCCCCACCTCTGATTTCCCACCTCTCTTTCCGTGCCTCTTTCCCGGCCTCTCTTTCCCCACATCTCTTTTCCTGCCTCTGATTCCCCGCCTCGGATTCCCCGCATCTGATACCCCTCCTCTCTTTCACTGCGTCTATTTCCACGCCTCTTTCTCTGCCTCTCTTTCCCCACATCTCTTTTCTGCCCTCTGATTCCCCACCTCTGATTCCCCGCCTCTGATTCCCCGCCTCTGATTCCCCGCCTCTGATTCCCCGCCTCTGATTCCCCGCCTCTTATTCCCCTCCTCTGATTCCCCGACTCTGATTCCCCGCCTCTGATTCCCCGCCTCTGATTCCCCGCCTCTGATTCCCCGCCTCTGATTCCTTGCCTCGGATTGCACACATCTGATACCCCGCCTCTCTTTCTCTGCCTCTCTTTCCCCACATCTCTTTTCCGTCCTCTGATTCCCCGCTTCTGATTCCCCGCTTCTGATTCCCCGCCTCCATTTCTCCGATTCTGATTCCCTTCCTCTGTTTCCCTGCCACCGATTCCCTGCCTCCGATTCCCTGCTTCAGAGTCCCTGGCTCTTTCCCTGGCTCTTTCCCTGCCCTTCTTTCCCCACATCTCTTTTCCCCCCTCTGATTCACCCTCTTTTAATTTCAGCCTCTGATTCCCCGCCTCTGGTTCCCCGCCTGTGATTCCCCGCCTCTGATTCCCTGCCTCTCTTTCCCTGCCACTATTTTCGTGCCTCATTCTCTGCCTCTCTTTTCCCACATCTCTTTCCCCACCTCTGATTCCCCGACTCTGATTCCCCGACTCTGATTCCCTGACACTGATTCCCCGCCTCTGATTCCCCGCCTCTGATTCTCCGCCTCTGATTCCCCGCCTCTGCTTCCCCGCCTCTGCTTCCCCGCCTCTGATTGCCCGCCTCTGATTTCCCGCCTCTGATTCCCCGCCTCTGATTCCCCGCCTCTGATTCCCCGCCTCTGATTCCCCGCCTCTGATTCCCTGCCTCTCTTTCCCTGCCACTATTTTCGTGCCTCCTTCTCTGCCTCTCTTTTCCCACATCTCTTTCCCCGCCTCTGATTCCCTGCCTCCGATTCCCCGCCTCAGATAATACGACTCTGATTCCCCGCCTCTGATTCCCCGCCTGTGATTCACCGCCTCTGATTTCCTGCCTCTCTTTCCGTGCCTCTTTCCCGGCCTCTCTTTCCCCACATCTCTTTTCCTGCCTCTGATGCCCCGCCTCGGATTCCACGCCTCTGATTCCCCGCCTCAGATTTTCCACCTCAGATTCCCCACATCTGATACCCCGCCTCTCTTTCCCTGCGTCTATTTCCGCGCCTCTTTCCCTGCCTCTCTTACCCCACATCTCTTTCCCCGCCTCTGATTCCCCGCCTCGGATTCCCCACATCTGATACCCCGCCTCTCTTTCCCTGCGTCTATTTCCGCGCCTCTTTCCCTGCCTCTCTTTTCCCACATCTCTTTCCCCGCCTCTGATTCCCCGCCTCAGATTCCCCGCCTCTGATACCATGACTCTGATTCCCCGCCTCTGATTCCCCGCCTCTGATTCCACGCCTCTGATTCCCCGCCTCTCATTCCCCGCCCCTGATTCCCCGCCTCTCTTTCCCTGCCACTATTTTTGTGCCTCCTTCTCTGCCTCTCTTTTCCCACTTCTCTTTCCCCGCCTCTGTTTCCCTGCCTCCGATTCCCCGCCTCAGATAATACGACTCTGATTCCCCGCCTCTGATTCCCCGCCTCTGATTCACCGCCTCTGATTTCCTGCCTCTCTTTCCGTGCCTCTTTCCCGGCCTCTCTTTCCCCACATCTCTTTTCCTGCCTCTGATGCCCCGCCTCGGATTCCACGCCTCTGATTCCCCGCCTCAGATTTTCCACTTCAGATTCCCCACATCTGATACCCCGCCTCTCTTTCCCTGCGTCTATTTCCGCGCCTCTTTCCCTTCCTCTCTTTCCCCACATCTCTTTCCCCGCCTCTGATTCCCCGCCTCGGATTCCCCACATCTGATACCCCGCCTCTCTTTCCCTGCGTCTATTTCCGCGCCTCTTTCCCTGCCTCTCTTTTCCCACATCTCTTTCCCCGCCTCCGATTCCCCGCCTCTGATACCATGACTCTGATTCCCCGCCTCTGATTCCCCGCCTCTGATTCCACGCATCTGATTCCCCGCCTCTCATTCCCCGCCCCTGATTCCCCGCCTCTCTTTCCCTGCCACTATTTTTGTGCCTCTTTCCCTGCCTCTCTTTTCCCACATCTCTTTCCCCGCCTCTGATTCCCCGCCTCAGATTCCCCGACTCTGATTCCCCGCCTCTGATTCCCCACCTCTGATTCCCCGACTCTGATTCCCTGACACTGATTCCCCGACTCTGATTCCCCAACTCTGATTCCCCGACTCAGATTCCCTGTTTCAGAGTCTCTGACTCTTTCCCCGCCTCCCTTTCGCCGCCTCTCTTTTCCCACATCTCTATTCCCCCCTCTGATTCCACGCCTCTGATTCCCCGCCTCAGATTCGCCGCCTCAGATTCCCTGCCTCTGGATCTCCGCCTCTGATTCCCTGCCTCTGATTCCCCACCTCTATTTCCTTGCCTCTTTCCCTGCCTCTCTTTCCCCACATCTCTTTCCCCGCCTCTGATTCCCCGCCTTGAATTCCCCACATCTGATACTCCGCCTCTCTTTCCCTGCGTCTATTTCCGCGCCTCTTTCCCTGCCTCTCTTTCCCCACATCTCTTTTCCACCCTCTGATTCCCCGCTTCTGATTCCCCGCCTCCGTTTCTCCGACTCTGTTTCCCTGCCTCCGATTCCCTGCTTCAGAGTCCCTGGCTCTTTCCATGCCTCTCTTTCCCCACATTTCTTTTCCCCCTTCTGATTCTCCCCCTTTCAATCTCAGCCTCTGATTTCCCACCTCAGAATCCCCACCTCAAATTCCCCGCCTCTGATTCCCCGCCTCTGCTTCCCCGCCTCTGCTTCCCCGCCTCTTCTTCCCCGCCTCTGCTTCCCCGCCTCTGATTCCCCGCCTCTGATTCCCCGCCTCTGATTTCCCACCTCTGATTCCCCGCCTCTGATTCCCCGCCTCTGATTCCCCGCCTCTGATTCCCCGCCTCTGATTCCCCGCCTCTGATTCCCTGCCTCTCTTTCCCTGCCACTATTTTCGTGCCTCCTTCTCTGCCTCTCTTTTCCCACATCTCTTTCCCCGCCTCTGATTCCCTGCCTCCGATTCCCCGCCTCAGATAATACGACTCTGATTCCCCGCCTCTGATTCCCCGCCTGTGATTCACCGCCTCTGATTTCCTGCCTCTCTTTCCGTGCCTCTTTCCCGGCCTCTCTTTCCCCACATCTCTTTTCCTGCCTCTGATGCCCCGCCTCGGATTCCACGCCTCTGATTCCCCGCCTCAGATTTTCCACCTCAGATTCCCCACATCTGATACCCCGCCTCTCTTTCCCCGCCTCTCTTTCCTTGCCTCTTTCCCTGCCTCTCTTTCTCCACATCTCTTTCCCCACCTCTGATTCCCCGCCTCGGATCCCCCACATCTGATACCCTGCCTCTCTTTCCCTGCGTCTATTTCCACGCCTCTTTCTCTGCCTCTCTTTCCCCACATCTCTTTTCCGCCCTCTGATTCCCCGCCTCTGATTCCCTGCCTCTGATTCCCCGCCTCTGATTCCCCACCTCTGATTTCCCGCCTCTCTTTCCGTGCCTCTTTCCCGGCCTCTCTTTCCCCACATCTCTTTTCCGTCCTCTGATTCCCCGCTTCTGATTCCCCGCTTCTGATTCCCCGCCTCCATTTCTCCGACTCTGATTCCCTTCCTCTGTTTCCCTGCCACCGATTCCCTGCCTCCGATTCCCTGCTTCAGAGTCCCTGGCTCTTTCCCTGGCTCTTTCCCTGCCCTTCTTTCCCCACATCTCTTTTCCCCCCTCTGATTCACCCTCTTTTAATTTCAGCCTCTGATTCCCCGCCTCTGGTTCCCCGCCTGTGATTCCCCGCCTCTGATTCCCTGCCTCTCTTTCCCTGCCACTATTTTTGTGCCTCATTCTCTGCCTCTCTTTTCCCACATCTCTTTCCCCACCTCTGATTCTCCGACTCTGATTCCCTGACACTGATTCCCCGACTCTGATTCCCCGACTCTGATTCCCCGACTCAGATTCCCTGTTTCAGAGTCTCTGACTCTTTCCCCGCCTCCCTTTCGCCGCCTCTCTTTTCCCACATCTCTATTCCCCCCTCTGATTCCACGCCTCTGATTCCCCGCCTCAGATTCGCCGCCTCAGATTCCCTGCCTCTGGATCTCCGCCTCTGATTCCCTGCCTCTGATTCCCCACCTCTATTTCCTTGCCTCTTTCCCTGCCTCTCTTTCCCCACATCTCTTTCCCCGCCTCTGATTCCCCGCCTTGAATTCCCCACATCTGATACTCCGCCTCTCTTTCCCTGCGTCTATTTCCGCGCCTCTTTCCCTGCCTCTCTTTCCCCACATCTCTTTTCCACCCTCTGATTCCCCGCTTCTGATTCCCCGCCTCCGTTTCTCCGACTCTGTTTCCCTGCCTCCGATTCCCTGCTTCAGAGTCCCTGGCTCTTTCCATGCCTCTCTTTACCCACATTTCTTTTCCCCCTTCTGATTCTCCCCCTTTCAATCTCAGCCTCTGATTTCCCACCTCAGAATCCCCACCTCAAATTCCCCGCCTCTGATTCCCCGCCTCTATTTCCTTGCCTCTTTCCCTGCCTCTCTTTCCCCACATCTCTTTCCCCGCCTTGAATTCCCCACATCTGATACCCCGCCTCTCTTTCCCTGCGTCTATTTCCGCGCCTCTTTCCCTGCCTCTCTTTCCCCACATCTCTTTTCCGCCCTCTGATTCCCCGCCTCTGATTCCCCACCTCAGATTCCCCGCATCTGATTCCACGCCTCTGATTCCCCGCCTCTGATTCCACGCCTCTGATTCCCTGCCTCGGATTGCAAACATCTGATACCCCGCGTCTCTTTCTCTGCCTCTCTTTCCCCACATGTCTTTTCCGTCCTCTGATTCCCCTCTTCTGATTCCCCGCTTCTGATTCCACGCCTCCATTTTTCCGACTCTGATTCCCTTCCTCTGTTTCCCTGCCTCCGATTCCCTGCTTCAGAGTCCCTGACTCTTTCCCTGCCCTTCTTTCCCCACATCTCTTTTCCCCCCTCTGATTCACCCTCATTTAATTTCAGCCTCTGATTCTCCGCCTCTGATTCTCTGCCTCTGATTCCCCACCTCTGATTCCCCGCCTCTGATTCCCCGCCTCTGATTCCCCGCCTCTGATTCCCCGCCTCTGATTCCCCGCCTCTGATTCCCCGCCTCTGATTCCCCCCCTCTGAATCCCCGCCTCTGATTCCCCGCCTCTGATTCCCCGCCTCTGATTCCCCGACTCTGATTCCCCGACTCTGATTCCCCGCTTCTGATTCCCCGCCTCTGATTCTCCGCCTCTGATTCCCCGCCTCTGATTCCTCGCCTCTGATTCCCCGCCTCTGATTCCCCGCATCTGATACCCCTCCTCTCTTTCACTGCGTCTATTTCCACGCCTCTTTCTCTGCCTCTCTTTCCCTACATCTCTTTTCCGCCCTCTGATACCCCGCCTCTGATTCCCCGCCTCTGATTCCCTGCCTCTGATTCCCCACCTCTGATTCCCCTCCTCTGATTCCCCGCCTCTGATTCCCCGCCTCTGATTCCCCGCCTCTGATTCCCCGCCTCTGATTCCCCGCCTCTGATTCCCCGCCTCTGATTCCCCGCCTCTGATTCCCCGCCTCTGATTCCCCGCCTCTGATTCCCCGCCTCTGATTCCCCGCCTCTGATTCCCCGCCTCTGATTCCCCGCCTCTGATTCCCCACCTCTGATTCCCCTCCTCTGATTCCCCGCCTCTGATTCCCCGCCTCTGATTCCCCGCCTCTGATCCCTCGCCTCTGATTTCACGCCTCTCTTTCCGTGCCTCTTTCCCGGCCTCTCTTTCCCCACATCTCTTTTCCTGCCTCTGATTCCCCGCCTCGGATTCCCCGCCTCTGATTCCCCGCCTCTGATTCCCCTCCTCTGATTCCCCGCCTCTGATTCCCCGCCTCTGATTCCCCTCCTCTGATTCCCCTCCTCTGATTCCCCGCATCTGATTCCACGCCTCTGATTCCCCGCCTCGGATTCCCCTCCTCTGATTCCCCGCATCTGATACGACGACTCTGATTCCCCACCTCTAATTCCCCGCCTCTGATTCCCCGCCTCTGATTCCCCGCCTCTGATTCCCCGCCTCTGATTCCCCTCCTCTGATTCCCCTCCTCTGATTCCCCGCATCTGATTCCACGCCTCTGATTCCCCGCCTCTGATTCCACGCCTCTGATTCCCTGCCTCGGATTGCAAACATCTGATACCCCGCGTCTCTTTCTCTGCCTCTCTTTCCCCACATGTCTTTTCCGTCCTCTGATTCCCCTCTTCTGATTCCCCGCTTCTGATTCCACGCCTCCATTTTTCCGACTCTGATTCCCTTCCTCTGTTTCCCTGCCTCCGATTCCCTGCTTCAGAGTCCCTGACTCTTTCCCTGCCCTTCTTTCCCCACATCTCTTTTCCCCCCTCTGATTCACCCTCATTTAATTTCAGCCTCTGATTCCCCGCCTCTGGTTCCCCGCCTCTGATACCCCGCCTCTGATTCCCCGCCTGTCTTTCCCTGCCACTATTTTCGTGCCTCTTTCTCTGCCTCTCTTTTCCCACATCTCATTTCCGCTCACTGATTCCCCGCCTCTGATTCCCCGCCTCTGATTCCCCGCCTCTGATTCCCCGCCTCTGATTCCCCGCCTCCGTTCTCCGACGCTGTTTACCTGCCTCCGATTACCTGCTTCAGAGTCCCTGGCTCCTTCCATGCCTCTCTTTCCCTACATATCTTTTCCCCCTTCTGATTCTCCCCCTTTGAATCTCAGCCTCGGATTCCCCACCTCAGATTCCCCACCTCAGATTCCCTGCCTCAGAATCCCCACCTCAGATTCCCCGCCTCTGATTCCCCGCCTCTGATTCCCCGCCTCTGCTTCCCCGCCTCTGATTCCCCGCTTCTGATTCCCCGCCTATATTTCTCCGACTCTGATTCCCTTACTCTGTTTCCCTGCCTCCGATTCCCTGCTTCAGAGTCCCTGGCTCTTTCCCTGGCTCTTTCCCTGCCCTTGTTTCCCCACATCTCTTTTCCCCCCTCTGATTCACCCCCTTTTAATTTCAGCCTCTGATTCCCCGCCTGTGGTTCCCCGACTCTGATTCCCCGCCTCTGATTCCCTGCCTCTGGTTCCACGACTCTGATTCCCCGACTTCGATTCCCCGCCTCTGATTCCACGCCTCTGATTCCCCGCCTCTGATTCCCCGCCTCTGATTCCTTGCCTCGGATTGCACACATCTGATAACCCGCCTCTCTTTCTCTGCCTCTCTTTCGCCACATCTCTTTTCCGTCCTCTGATTCCCCGCCTCTGGTTCCCCGCCTCTGATTCCCCGCCTCTCTTTCCCTGCCACTGTTTTCGTGCCTCTTTCTCTGCCTCTCTTTTCCCACATCTCATTTCCGCCCACTGATTCCCCGCCTCTGATTCCCCGCCTCTGATTCCCCGCCTCTGATTCCCCGCCTCTGATTCCCCGCCTCTGATTCCCCGCCTCTGATTCTCCGCCTCTGATTTCCTGCCTCTGATTCCCCGCCTCTGATTCCCCGCCTCCATTTCTCCGACTCCGATTCCCTGCTTCAGAGTCTCTGACTCTTTCCCCGCCTCCCTTTCGCCGCCTCTCTTTTCCCACATCTCTATTCCCCCCTCTGATTCCCCGCGTCTGATTCCCCGCCTCTGCTTCCCCGCCTCTGATTCCCCGCCTCTGATTCCCCGCCTCTGATTCCCCGCCTCTGATTCCCCGCCTCTGATTCCCCGCCTCTGATTCCCCGCCTCTGATTCCCTGCCTCTCTTTCCCTGCCACTATTTTCGTCCCTCATTCTCTGCCACTCTTTTCCCACATCTCTTTCCCCGCCTCTGATTCCCCGCCTCAGATTCCCCACCTCAGATAATACGACTGATTCCCCGCCTCTCATTTCCCACCTCTCTTTCCGTGCCTCTTTCCCCGCCTCTCTTACCTTGCCTCTTTCCCTGCCACTCTTTCTCCACATCTCTTTCCCCACCTCTGATTCCCCGCCTCGGATCCCCCACATCTGATACCCCGCCTCTCTTTCCCTGCGTCTATTTCCACGCCTCTTTCTCTGCCTCTCTTTCCCCACATCTCTTTTCCCCCCTCTGATTCACCCCCTTTTAATTTCAGCCTCTGATTCCCCGCCTCTGATTCCCCGCCTCTCTTTCCCTGCCACTATTTTCGTGCCTCTTTCTCTGCCTCTCTTTTCCCACATCTCATTTCCGCCCACTGATTCCCCGCCTCTGATTCCCCGCCTCTGATTCCCCGCCTCTGATTCTCTGCCTCTGATTCCCCGCCTCTGATTCCCCGCCTCTGATTCCCCGCCTCTGATTCCCCGCCTCTGATTCCCCGCCTCTGATTCCCCGCCTCTGATTCCCCGCCTCTGATTCCCCGCCTCTGATTCCCCGACTCCGATTCCCTGCTTCAGAGTCTCTGACTCTTTCCCCGCCTCCCTTTCGCCGCCTCTCTTTTCCCACATCTCTATTCCCCCCTCTGATTCCACGCCTCTGATTCCCCGACTCAGATTCCCCACCTCAGATTCCCTGCCTCAGATTCCCTGCCTCTGATTCCCCCCCTCTGATTCCCTGCCTCTGAATCCCCACCTCTGATTCCCCGCCTCTATTTCCTTGCCTCTTTCCCTGCCTCTCTTTCCCCACATCTCTTTCCCCGCCTTGAATTCCCCACATCTGATACCCCGCCTCTCTTTCCCTGCGTCTATTTCCGCGCCTCTTTCCCTGCCTCTCTTTCCCCACATCTATTTTCCGCCCTCTGATTCCCCGCTTCTGATTCCCCGCCTCCGTTCTCCGACGCTGTTTACCTGCCTCCGATTACCTGCTTCAGAGTCCCTGGCTCCTTCCATGCCTCTCTTTCCCTACATATCTTTTCCCCCTTCTGATTCTCCCCCTTTGAATCTCAGCCTCGGATTCCCCACCTCAGATTCCCCACATCAGATTCCCTGCCTCAGAATCCCCACCTCAGATTCCCCGCCTCTGATTCCCCGCCTCTGATTCCCCGCCTCTGCTTCCCCGCCTCTGATTCCCCGCTTCTGATTTCCCGCCTATATTTCTCCGACTCTGATTCCCTTCCTCTGTTTCCCTGCCTCCGATTCCCTGCTTCAGAGTCCCTGGCTCTTTCCCTGGCTCTTTCCCTGCCCTTCTTTCCCCACATCTCTTTTCCCCCCTCTGATTCACCACCTTTTAATTTCAGCCTCTGATTCCCCGCCTGTGGTTCCCGGCCTCTGATTCCCCGCCTCTCTTTCCCTGCCACTATTTTCGTGCCTCTTTCTCTGCCTCTCTTTTCCCACATCTCATTTCCGCCCACTGATTCCCCGCCTCTGATTCCCCGCCTCTGATTCTCCGCCTCTGATTCCCCGCCTCTGATTCCCCGCCCCTGATTCCCCGCCTCTCTTTCCCTGCCACTATTTTTGTGCCTCTTTCCCTGCCTCTCTTTCCCCACATCTCTTTCCCCACATCTCTTTCCCCGCCTCTGATTCCCCGCCTCTGATTCCCCGCCTCGGATTCCCCGCCCCTGATTCCCCGCCTCTCTTTCCCTGCCACTATTTTTGTGCCTCTTTCCCTGCCTCTCTTTTCCCACATCTCTTTCCCCGCCTCTGATTCCCCGCCTCAGATTCCCCGCCTCTGAAACCACGACTCTGATTCCCCGCCTCTGATTCCCCGCCTCTGATTCCCTGCCTCTGATTCCCTGCCTCTGATTCCCCGACTCTGATTCCCCGCCTCTGATTCCCCACCTCTGATTCCCCGACTCTGATTCCCTGACACTGATTCCCCGACTCTGATTCCCCGACTCAGATTCCCTGTTTCAGAGTCTCTGACTCTTTCCCCGCCTCCCTTTCGCCGCCTCTCTTTTCCCACATCTCTATTCCCCCCTCTGATTCCACGCCTCTGATTCCCCGCCTCAGATTCGCCGCCTCAGATTCACTGCCTCTGGATCTCCGCCTCTATTTCCTTGCCTCTTTCCCTGCCTCTCTTTCCCCACATCTCTTTCCCCGCCTCTGATTCCCCGCCTTGAATTCCCCACATCTGATACTCCGCCTCTCTTTCCCTGCGTCTATTTCCGCGCCTCTTTCCCTGCCTCTCTTTCCCCACATCTCTTTTCCACCCTCTGATTCCCCGCTTCTGATTCCCCGCCTCCGTTTCTCCGACTCTGTTTCCCTGCCTCCGATTCCCTGCTTCAGAGTCCCTGGCTCTTTCCATGCCTCTCTTTCCCCACATTTCTTTTCCCCCTTCTGATTCTCCCCCTTTCAATCTCAGCCTCTGATTTCCCACCTCAGAATCCCCACCTCAAATTCCCCGCCTCTGATTCCCCGCCTCTGCTTCCCCGCCTCTGCTTCCCCGCGTCTGCTTCCCCGCCTCTGCTTCCCCGCCTCTGCTTCCCCGCCTCTGATTCCCCGCCTCTGATTCCCCGCCTCTGATTTCCCGCCTCTGTTTCCCCGCCTCTGATTCCCCGCCTCTGATTCCCCGCCTCTGATTCCCCGCCTCTGATTCCCCGCCTCTGATTCCCCGCCTCTGATTCCCTGCCTCTCTTTCCCTGCCACTATTTTCGTGCCTCCTTCTCTGCCTCTCTTTTCCCACATCTCTTTCCCCGCCTCTGATTCCCTGCCTCCGATTCCCCGCCTCAGATAATACGACTCTGATTCCCCGCCTCTGATTCCCCGCCTGTGATTCACCGCCTCTGATTTCCTGCCTCTCTTTCCGTGCCTCTTTCCCGGCCTCTCTTTCCCCACATCTCTTTTCCTGCCTCTGATGCCCCGCCTCGGATTCCACGCCTCTGATTCCCCGCCTCAGATTTTCCACCTCAGATTCCCCACATCTGATACCCCGCCACTCTTTCCCTGCGTCTATTTCCGCGCCTCTTTCCCCGCCTCTCTTTTCCCACATCTCTTTCCCCGCCTCTGATTCCCCGCCTCTGATTCCCCGCCTCTGAAACCACGACTCTGATTCCCCGCTTCTGATACCACGACTCTGATTCCCCGCCTCTGATTCCCCGCCTCTCATTTCCCACCTCTCTTTCCGTGCCTCTTTCCCCACCTCTCTTTCCTTGCCTCTTTCCCAGCCTCTCTTTCCCCACATCTCTTTTCCGCCCTCTGATTCCCCGCCTCTGATTTCCCGCCTCTGATTCCCCGCCTCTGATTCCCTGCCTCTCTTTCCCTGCCACTATTTTCGTGCCTCCTTCTCTGCCTCTCTTTTCCCACATCTCATTTCCGCCCTCTGATTCCCCACCTTTGATTCCACGCCGCCTTTTCTCCGCCTCTGATACACCTCCTCTGAGTCCAAGCCTCTGATTCCCCGCCTCTGATTCCCCGCCTCTGATTCCCCACCTCTGATTTCCCACCTCTCTTTCCGTGCCTCTTTCCCGGCCTCTCTTTCCCCACATCTCTTTTCCTGCCTCTGATTCCCCGCCTCTGATTCCCCACCTCTGATTTCCCGCCTCTCTTTCCGTGCCTCTTTCCCGGCCTCTCTTTCCCCACATCTCTTTTCCTGCCTCTGATTCCCCGCCTCTGATTCCCCGCCTCTGATTCCCCGCCTCTGATTCCCCGCCTCTGATTCCCCGCCTCTGATTCTCCGCCTCTGATTCCCTGCCTCTGATTCCCCGCCTCTGATTCCCCGCCTCCATTTCTCCGACTCCGATTCCCTGCTTCAGAGTCTCTGACTCTTTCCCCGCCTCCCTTTCGCCGCCTCTCTTTTCCCACATCTCTATTCCCCCCTCTGATTCCCCGCCTCTGATTCCCCGCCTCTGATTCCCCGCCTCTGCTTCCCCGCCTCTGATTCCCCGCCTCTGATTCCCCGCCTCTGATTCCCCGCCTCTGATTCCCCGCCTCTGATTCCCCGCCTCTGATTCCCCGCCTCTGATTCCCCGCCTCTGATTCCCCGCCTCTGATTCCCTGCCTCTCTTTCCCTGCCACTATTTTCGTGCCTCATTCTCTGCCTCTCTTTTCCCACATCTCTTTCCCCGCCTCTGATTCCCCGCCTCAGATTCCCCACCTCAGATAATACGACTCAGATTCCCCGCCTCTCATTTCCCACCTCTCTTTCCGTGCCTCTTTCCCCGCCTCTCTTTCCTTGCCTCTTTCCCTGCCTCTCTTTCTCCACATCTCTTTCCCCACCTCTGATTCCCCGCCTCGGATCCCCCACATCTGATACCCCGCCTCTCTTTCCCTGCGTCTATTTCCACGCCTCTTTCTCTGCCTCTCTTTCCCCACATCTCTTTTCCGCCCTCTGATTCCCCGCCTCTGATTTCCCGCCTCTGATTCCCCGCCTCTGATTCCCTGCCTCTCTTTCCCTGCCACTATTTTCGTTCCTCCTTCTCTGCCACTCTTTTCCCACATCTCATTTCCGCCCTCTGATTCCCCGCCTCTGCTTCCCCGCCTCTGATTCCCCGCCTCTGATTCCCCGCCTCCATTTCTCCCACTCTGATTCCCTTCCTCTGTTTCCCTGCCTCCGATTCCCTGCTTCAGAGTCCCTGGCTCTTTCCCTGGCTCTTTCCCTGCCCTTCTTTCCCCACATCTCTTTTCCCCCCTCTGATTCACCACCTTTTAATTTCAGCCTCTGATTCCCCGCCTGTGGTTCCCGGCCTCTGATTCCCCGCCTCTCTTTCCCTGCCACTATTTTCGTGCCTCTTTCTCTGCCTCTCTTTTCCCACATCTCATTTCCGCCCACTGATTCCCCGCCTCTGATTCCCCGCCTCTGATTCTCCGCCTCTGATTCCCCGCCTCTGATTCCCCGCCCCTGATTCCCCGCCTCTCTTTCCCTGCCACTATTTTTGTGCCTCTTTCCCTGCCTCTCTTTCCCCACATCTCTTTCCCCACATCTCTTTCCCCGCCTCTGATTCCCCGCCTCGGATTCCCCGCCTCGGATTCCCCGCCTCGGATTCCCCGCCCCTGATTCCCCGCCTCTCTTTCCCTGCCACTATTTTTGTGCCTCTTTCCCTGCCTCTCTTTTCCCACATCTCTTTCCCCGCCTCTGATTCCCCGCCTCAGATTCCCCGCCTCTGAAACCACGACTCTGATTCCCCGCCTCTGATTCCCCGCCTCTGATTCCCCGCCTCTGATTCCCTGCCTCTGATTCCCTGCCTCTGATTCCCCGCCTCTGATTCCCCGCCTCTGATTCCCCGACTCTGATTCCCTGACACTGATTCCCCGACTCTGATTCCCCGACTCAGATTCCCTGTTTCAGAGTCTCTGACTCTTTCCCCGCCTCCCTTTCGCCGCCTCTCTTTTCCCACATCTCTATTCCCCCCTCTGATTCCACGCCTCTGATTCCCCGCCTCAGATTCGCCGCCTCAGATTCACTGCCTCTGGATCTCCGCCTCTATTTCCTTGCCTCTTTCCCTGCCTCTCTTTCCCCACATCTCTTTCCCCGCCTCTGATTCCCCGCCTTGAATTCCCCACATCTGATACTCCGCCTCTCTTTCCCTGCGTCTATTTCCGCGCCTCTTTCCCTGCCTCTCTTTCCCCACATCTCTTTTCCACCCTCTGATTCCCCGCTTCTGATTCCCCGCCTCCGTTTCTCCGACTCTGTTTCCCTGCCTCCGATTCCCTGCTTCAGAGTCCCTGGCTCTTTCCATGCCTCTCTTTCCCCACATTTCTTTTCCCCCTTCTGATTCTCCCCCTTTCAATCTCAGCCTCTGATTTCCCACCTCAGAATCCCCACCTCAAATTCCCCGCCTCTGATTCCCCGCCTCTGCTTCCCCGCCTCTGCTTCCCCGCGTCTGCTTCCCCGCCTCTGCTTCCCCGCCTCTGCTTCCCCGCCTCTGATTCCCCGCCTCTGATTCCCCGCCTCTGATTTCCCGCCTCTGTTTCCCCGCCTCTGATTCCCCGCCTCTGATTCCCCGCCTCTGATTCCCCGCCTCTGATTCCCCGCCTCTGATTCCCCGCCTCTGATTCCCTGCCTCTCTTTCCCTGCCACTATTTTCGTGCCTCCTTCTCTGCCTCTCTTTTCCCACATCTCTTTCCCCGCCTCTGATTCCCTGCCTCCGATTCCCCGCCTCAGATAATACGACTCTGATTCCCCGCCTCTGATTCCCCGCCTGTGATTCACCGCCTCTGATTTCCTGCCTCTCTTTCCGTGCCTCTTTCCTGGCCTCTCTTTCCCCACATCTCTTTTCCTGCCTCTGATGCCCCGCCTCGGATTCCACGCCTCTGATTCCCCGCCTCAGATTTTCCACCTCAGATTCCCCACATCTGATACCCCGCCTCTCTTTCCCTGCGTCTATTTCCGCGCCTCTTTCCCCGCCTCTCTTTTCCCACATCTCTTTCCCCGCCTCTGATTCCCCGCCTCTGATTCCCCGCCTCTGAAACCACGACTCTGATTCCCCGCTTCTGATACCACGACTCTGATTCCCCGCCTCTGATTCCCCGCCTCTCATTTCCCACCTCTCTTTCCGTGCCTCTTTCCCCACCTCTCTTTCCTTGCCTCTTTCCCAGCCTCTCTTTCCCCACATCTCTTTTCCGCCCTCTGATTCCCCGCCTCTGATTTCCCGCCTCTGATTCCCCGCCTCTGATTCCCTGCCTCTCTTTCCCTGCCACTATTTTCGTGCCTCCTTCTCTGCCTCTCTTTTCCCACATCTCATTTCCGCCCTTTGATTCCCCACCTTTGATTCCACGCCGCCTTTTCTCCGCCTCTGATACACCTCCTCTGAGTCCAAGCCTCTGATTCCCCGCCTCTGATTCCCCGCCTCTGATTCCCCACCTCTGATTTCCCACCTCTCTTTCCGTGCCTCTTTCCCGGCCTCTCTTTCCCCACATCTCTTTTCCTGCCTCTGATTCCCTGCCTCGGATTCCCCGCATCTGATACCCCTCCTCTCTTTCACTGCGTCTATTTCCACGCCTCTTTCTCTGCCTCTCTTTCCCCACATCTCTTTTCTGCCCTCTGATTCCCCACCTCTGATTCCCCGCCTCTGATTCCCCGCCTCTGATTCCCCGCCTCTGATTCCCCGACTCTGATTCCCCGACTCTGATTCCCCGCCTCTGATTCCACGACTCTGATTCCCCGACTCTGATTCCCCGCCTCTGATTCCACGCCTCTGATTCCTTGCCTCGGATTGCACACATCTGATACCCCGTCTCTCTTTCTCTGCCTCTCTTTCCCCACATCTCTTTTCCGTCCTCTGATTCCCCGCTTCTGATTCCCCGCTTCTGATTCCCCGCCTCCATTTCTCCTACTCTGATTCCCTTCCTCTGTTTCCCTGCCACCGATTCCCTGCCTCCGATTCCCTGCTTCAGAGTCCCTGGCTCTTTCCCTGGCTCTTTCCCTGCCCTTCTTTCCCCACATCTCTTTTCCCCCCTCTGATTCACCCTCTTTTAATTTCAGTCTCTGATTCCCCGCCTCTGGTTCCCCGCCTGTGATTCCCCGCCTCTGATTCCCTGCCACTATTTTCGTGCCTCTCTTTTCCCACATCTCTATTCCCCCCCTCTGATTCCCCGCCTCTGATTCCCCGCCTCTGATTCCCCGCCTCTGATTCCCCGCCTCTGATTCCCCGCCTCTGATTCCCCGACTCTGATTCCCCGCCTCTCTTTCCCCGCCTCTCTTTCCCTGCCACTATTTTCGTGCCTCCTTCTCTGCCTCTCTTTTCCCACATCTCTTTTCCGCCCTCTGATTCCCCGCCTCTGATTCACCGCCTCTGATTCCCTGCCTCTCTTTCCCTGCCACTATTTTCGTGCCTCCTTCTCTGCCTCTCTTTTCCCACATCTCATTTCCGCCCTCTGATTCCCAACCTCTGATTCCACGCCGCCTTTTCTCCGCCTCTGATACACCTCCTCTGAGTCCAAGCCTCTGATTCCCCGCCTCTGATTCCCCGCCTCTGATTCCCCGCCTCTGATTCCCCACCTCTGATTTCCTGCCTCTCTTTCCGTGCCTCTCTCCCGGACTCTCTTTCCCCACATCTCTTTTCCTGCCTCTGATTCCCCGCCTCGGATTCCCCGCATCTGATACCCCTCCTCTCTTTCACTGCGTCTATTTCCACGCCTCTTTCTCTGCCTCTCTTTCCCCACATCTCTTTTCTGCCCTCTGATTCCCCACCTCTGATTCCATGCCTCCGTTCCTCTGCCTCTGATACCCCGCCTCTGATACCCCGCCTCTGATTCCCCGCCTCTGATTCCCCGCCTCTGATTCCCCGCCTCTGATTCCCCGCCTCTGATTCCCCGCCTCTGATTCCCCGCCTCTGATTCCCCTCCTCTGATTCCCCGCCTCTGATTCCACGCCTCTGATTCCCCGCCTCTGATTCCTTGCCTCGGATTGCACACATCTGATACCCCGCCTCTCTTTCTCTGCCTCTCTTTCGCCACATCTCTTTTCCGTCCTCTTATTCCCCGCTTCTGATTCCTCGCTTCTGATTCCCCGCCTCCATTTCTCCGACTCTGATTCCCTTCCTCTGTTTTCCTGCCTCCGATTCCCTGCCTCCGATTCCCTGCTTCAGAGTCCCTGGCTCTTTCCCTGGCTCTTTCCCTGCCCTTCTTTCCCCACATCTCTTTTCCCCCCTCTGATTCACCCTCTTTTAATTTCAGCCTCTGATTCCCCGCCTCTGGTTCCCCGCCTGTGATTCCCCGCCTCTGATTCCCCGCCTCTCTTTCCCTGCCACTATTTTCGTGCCTCTTTCTCTGCCTCTCTTTTCCCACATCTCATTTCCGCCCACTGATTCCCCGCCTCTGATTCCCCGCCTCTGATTCCCCGCCTCTGATTCCCCGCCTCTGATTCCCCGCCTCTGATTCCCCGCCTCTGATTCCCCGCCTCTGATTCTCCGCCTCTGATTCCCCGCCTCTGATTCCCCGCCTCTGATTCCCCGCCTCTGATTCCCCGCCTCTGATTCCCCGACTCTGATTCCCCGACTCTGATTCCCCGACTCCGATTCCCTGCTTCAGTCCCTGGCTCTTTCCCCGCCTCTCCATTCCCACATCTCTCTTCCCACCTCTGAATCCCCGCCTCTGAATCCCCGCCTGATTCCCCGCCTCAGATTCCCCACCTCAGATTCCCCGTCTCTGATTCCACGCCTCTGATTCCACGCCTCTGATTCCCCGCCTCTGATTCCCCGCCTCTGATTCCCCGCCTCGGATTCCCCGCCTCGGATTCCCCGCCTCGGATTGCCCGCCTCGGATTCCCCGCCTCGGATTCCCCGCCTCGGATTCCCCACATCTGATACCCCGCCTCTCTTTCCCTGCGTCTATTTCCGCGCCTCTTTCCCTGCCTCTCTTTCCCCATATCTCTTTTCCGCCCTCTGATTCCCCGCCTCTGATTCCCCGCCTCTGATTCTCCGCCTCTGATTCTCCGCCTCTGATTCCCCGCCTCTGATTCCCCTCCTCAGATTCCCCGCCTCTGATACCATGACTCTGATTCCCCGCGTCTGATTCCCCACCTCTGATTCCCCACCCCTGATTCCCCGCCTCTCTTTCCCTGCCACTATTTTTGTGCCTCCTTCTCTGCCTCTCTTTTCCCACATCTCTTTCCCCGCCTCTGATTCCCCGCCTCTGATTCCCCGCCTCTGATTCCCCGCCTCTGATTCCCCACCCCTGATTCCCCGCCTCTCTTGCCCTGCCACTATTTTTGTGCCTCCTTCTCTGCCTCTCTTTTCCCACATTTCTTTCCCAGCCTATGATTCCCTGCCTCAGATTCCCCGCCTCTGATTTCCCACCTCTCTTTCCGTGCCTCTTTCCCCGCCTCTCTTTCCTTGCCTCCTTCCCTGCCTCTCTTTCTCCACTCTTTCCCCACCTCTGATTCCCCGCCTCAGATCCCCCACATCTGATACCCTGCCTCTCTTTCCCTGCGTCTATTTCCGCGCCTCTTTCTCTGCCTCTCTTTCCCCACATCTCTTTTCCGCCCTCTGATTCTCCGCTTCTGATTCCCCACCTCCGTTTCTCCGACTCTGATTCCCTGCCTCTGTTTCCCTACCTCCGATTCCCTGTTTCAGCGTCTCTGCCTCTTTCCCGGCTTCTATTTCCCCACATCTCTTTTCCCCCCTCTGATTCACCCCCTTTGAATCTCAGCCTTTGATTCACCACCTCAGATTCCTTACCTGTAATTCCCCGCCTCTGATTCCCCGCCTATGATTCCCCGCCTCTGATTCCCCGCCTCTGATTCCCCACCTCTATTTCCTTGCCTCTTTCCCTGCCTCTCTTTCCCCACATCTCTTTTCCGCCCTCTGATTCCCCGCCTCTGATTCCCCGCCTCTGAATCCCCGCCTCTGATTTCCCACCTCTCTTTCCGTGCCTCTTTCCCCGCCTCTCTTTCCTTGCCTCTTTCCCTGCCTCTCTTTCTCCACATCTCTTTCCCCACCTCTGATTCCCCGCCTCAGATCCCCCACATCTGATACCCCGCCTCTCTTTCCCTGCGTCTATTTCCGCGCCTCTTTCCCTGCCTCTCTTTCCCCACATCTCTTTTCCGCCCTCTGATTCCCCGCCTCTGATTCCCCACCTCAGATTCCCCGCATCTGATTCCACGCCTCTGATTCCCCGCCTCTGATTCCACGCCTCTGATTCCCTGCCTCGGATTGCAAACATCTGATACCCCGCGTCTCTTTCTCTGCCTCTCTTTCCCCACATGTCTTTTCCGTCCTCTGATTCCCCTCTTCTGATTCCCCGCTTCTGATTCCACGCCTCCATTTTTCCGACTCTGATTCCCTTCCTCTGTTTCCCTGCCTCCGATTCCCTGCTTCAGAGTCCCTGACTCTTTCCCTGCCCTTCTTTCCCCACATCTCTTTTCCCCCCTCTGATTCACCCTCATTTAATTTCAGCCTCTGATTCTCCGCCTCTGATTCTCTGCCTCTGATTCCCCACCTCTGATTGCCCGCCTCTGATTGCCCGCCTCTGATTCCCCGCCTCTGATTCCCCGCCTCTGATTCCCCGCCTCTGATTCCCCGCCTCTGATTCCCCGCCTCTGATTCCCCCCCTCTGAATCCCCGCCTCTGATTCCCCGCCTCTGATTCCCCTGCCTCTATTTCCTTGCCTCTTTCCCCGCCTCTCTTTCCCCACATCTCTTTCCCCGCCTCTGATTCCCCGCCTCGGATTCCCCACATCTGATACCCCGCCTCTCTTTCCCTGCGTCTATTTCCGCGCCTCTTTCCCTGCTTCTCTTTCCCCACATCTCTTTTCCGCCCTCTGATTCCCCGCTTCTGATTCCCCGCCCCTGATTCCCCGCCTCTCTTTCTCTGCCACTATTTTTGTGCCTCCTTCTCTGCCTCTCTTTTCCCACATCTCTTTCCCAGCCTCTGATTCCCCGCCTCAGATTCCCTGCCTCTGATACCACGACTCTGATTCCCCGCCTCTGATTCCCCGCCTCTGATTTCCCACCTCTCTTACCTTGCCTCTTTCCCTGCCTCTCTTTCTCCACATCTCTTTCCCCACCTCTGATTCCCCGCCTCAGATCCCCCACATCTGATACCCCGCCTCTCTTTCCCTGCGTCTATTTCCGCGCCTCTTTCCCTGCCTCTCTTTCCCCACATCTCTTTTCCGCCCTCTGATTCCCCGCCTCTGATTCCCCGCCTCTGATTCCCCGCCTCTGATTCCCCGCCTCTGATTCCCCGCCTCTGATTCCCCGCCTCTGATTCCCCGACTCTGATTCCCCGACTCTGATTCCCCGACTCTGATTCCCCGACTCCGATTCCCTGCTTCAGAGTCTCTGACTCTTTCCCCGCCTCCCTTTCGCCGCCTCTCTTTTCCCACATCTCTATTCCCCCATCTGATTCCCCGCTTCTGATTCCCCGCCTCTGATTCTCCGCCTCTGATTCCCCGCCTCTGATTCCTCGCCTCTGATTCCCCGCCTCTGATTCCCCGCATCTGATACCCCTCCTCTCTTTCACTGCGTCTATTTCCACGCCTCTTTCTCTGCCTCTCTTTCCCTACATCTCTTTTCCGCCCTCTGATACCCCGCCTCTGATTCCCCGCCTCTGATTCCCTGCCTCTGATTCCCCACCTCTGATTCCCCTCCTCTGATTCCCCGCCTCTGATTCCCCGCCTCTGATTCCCCGCCTCTGATTCCCCGCCTCTGATTCCCCGCCTCTGATTCCCCGCCTCTGATTCCCCGCCTCTGATTCCCCGCCTCTGATTCCCCGCCTCTGATTCCCCGCCTCTGATTCCCCGCCTCTGATTCCCCGCCTCTGATTCCCCGCCTCTGATTCCCCACCTCTGATTCCCCTCCTCTGATTCCCCGCCTCTGATTCCCCGCCTCTGATTCCCCGCCTCTGATCCCTCGCCTCTGATTTCACGCCTCTCTTTCCGTGCCTCTTTCCCGGCCTCTCTTTCCCCACATCTCTTTTCCTGCCTCTGATTCCCCGCCTCGGATTCCCCGCCTCTGATTCCCCGCCTCTGATTCCCCTCCTCTCATTCCCCGCCTCTGATTCCCCGCCTCTGATTCCCCTCCTCTGATTCCCCTCCTCTGATTCCCCGCATCTGATTCCACGCCTCTGATTCCCCGCCTCGGATTCCCCTCCTCTGATTCCCCGCATCTGATACGACGACTCTGATTCCCCACCTCTAATTCCCCGCCTCTGATTCCCCGCCTCTGATTCCCCGCCTCTGATTCCCCGCCTCTGATTCCCTGCCTCGGATTGCAAACATCTGATACCCCGCGTCTCTTTCTCTGCCTCTCTTTCCCCACATGTCTTTTCCGTCCTCTGATTCCCCTCTTCTGATTCCCCGCTTCTGATTCCACGCCTCCATTTTTCCGACTCTGATTCCCTTCCTCTGTTTCCCTGCCTCCGATTCCCTGCTTCAGAGTCCCTGACTCTTTCCCTGCCCTTCTTTCCCCACATCTCTTTTCCCCCCTCTGATTCACCCTCATTTAATTTCAGCCTCTGATTCCCCGCCTCTGGTTCCCCGCCTCTGATACCCCGCCTCTGATTCCCCGCCTGTCTTTCCCTGCCACTATTTTCGTGCCTCTTTCTCTGCCTCTCTTTTCCCACATCTCATTTCCGCTCACTGATTCCCCGCCTCTGATTCCCCGCCTCTGATTCCCCGCCTCTGATTCCCCGCCTCTGATTCCCCGCCTCCGTTCTCCGACGCTGTTTACCTGCCTCCGATTACCTGCTTCAGAGTCCCTGGCTCCTTCCATGCCTCTCTTTCCCTACATATCTTTTCCCCCTTCTGATTCTCCCCCTTTGAATCTCAGCCTCGGATTCCCCACCTCAGATTCCCCACCTCAGATTCCCTGCCTCAGAATCCCCACCTCAGATTCCCCGCCTCTGATTCCCCGCCTCTGATTCCCCGCCTCTGCTTCCCCGCCTCTGATTCCCCGCTTCTGATTCCCCGCCTATATTTCTCCGACTCTGATTCCCTTACTCTGTTTCCCTGCCTCCGATTCCCTGCTTCAGAGTCCCTGGCTCTTTCCCTGGCTCTTTCCCTGCCCTTGTTTCCCCACATCTCTTTTCCCCCCTCTGATTCACCCCCTTTTAATTTCAGCCTCTGATTCCCCGCCTGTGGTTCCCCGACTCTGATTCCCCGCCTCTGATTCCCTGCCTCTGGTTCCACGACTCTGATTCCCCGACTTCGATTCCCCGCCTCTGATTCCACGCCTCTGATTCCCCGCCTCTGATTCCCCGCCTCTGATTCCTTGCCTCGGATTGCACACATCTGATAACCCGCCTCTCTTTCTCTGCCTCTCTTTCGCCACATCTCTTTTCCGTCCTCTGATTCCCCGCCTCTGGTTCCCCGCCTCTGATTCCCCGCCTCTCTTTCCCTGCCACTGTTTTCGTGCCTCTTTCTCTGCCTCTCTTTTCCCACATCTCATTTCCGCCCACTGATTCCCCGCCTC
Source organism: Narcine bancroftii (assembly GCF_036971445.1). Lineage (NCBI taxonomy): Eukaryota > Metazoa > Chordata > Chondrichthyes > Torpediniformes > Narcinidae > Narcine > Narcine bancroftii. The sequence continues at coordinate 1,119,529 of NW_027211811.1, read as the reverse complement.
TGATTCCCCGCCTCTGATTCCCCGCCTCTGATTCCCCGCCTCTGATTCCCCGCCTCTGATTCCCCGCCTCTGATTCCCCGCCTCTGATTCCCCGCCTCTGATTCTCCGCCTCTGATTTCCTGCCTCTGATTCCCCGCCTCTGATTCCCCGCCTCCATTTCTCCGACTCCGATTCCCTGCTTCAGAGTCTCTGACTCTTTCCCCGCCTCCCTTTCGCCGCCTCTCTTTTCCCACATCTCTATTCCCCCCTCTGATTCCCCGCGTCTGATTCCCCGCCTCTGCTTCCCCGCCTCTGATTCCCCGCCTCTGATTCCCCGCCTCTGATTCCCCGCCTCTGATTCCCCGCCTCTGATTCCCCGCCTCTGATTCCCTGCCTCTCTTTCCCTGCCACTATTTTCGTCCCTCATTCTCTGCCACTCTTTTCCCACATCTCTTTCCCCGCCTCTGATTCCCCGCCTCAGATTCCCCACCTCAGATAATACGACTGATTCCCCGCCTCTCATTTCCCACCTCTCTTTCCGTGCCTCTTTCCCCGCCTCTCTTACCTTGCCTCTTTCCCTGCCACTCTTTCTCCACATCTCTTTCCCCACCTCTGATTCCCCGCCTCGGATCCCCCACATCTGATACCCCGCCTCTCTTTCCCTGCGTCTATTTCCACGCCTCTTTCTCTGCCTCTCTTTCCCCACATCTCTTTTCCCCCCTCTGATTCACCCCCTTTTAATTTCAGCCTCTGATTCCCCGCCTCTGATTCCCCGCCTCTCTTTCCCTGCCACTATTTTCGTGCCTCTTTCTCTGCCTCTCTTTTCCCACATCTCATTTCCGCCCACTGATTCCCCGCCTCTGATTCCCCGCCTCTGATTCCCCGCCTCTGATTCTCTGCCTCTGATTCCCCGCCTCTGATTCCCCGCCTCTGATTCCCCGCCTCTGATTCCCCGCCTCTGATTCCCCGCCTCTGATTCCCCGCCTCTGATTCCCCGCCTCTGATTCCCCGCCTCTGATTCCCCGCCTCTGATTCCCCGACTCCGATTCCCTGCTTCAGAGTCTCTGACTCTTTCCCCGCCTCCCTTTCGCCGCCTCTCTTTTCCCACATCTCTATTCCCCCCTCTGATTCCACGCCTCTGATTCCCCGACTCAGATTCCCCACCTCAGATTCCCTGCCTCAGATTCCCTGCCTCTGATTCCCCCCCTCTGATTCCCTGCCTCTGAATCCCCACCTCTGATTCCCCGCCTCTATTTCCTTGCCTCTTTCCCTGCCTCTCTTTCCCCACATCTCTTTCCCCGCCTTGAATTCCCCACATCTGATACCCCGCCTCTCTTTCCCTGCGTCTATTTCCGCGCCTCTTTCCCTGCCTCTCTTTCCCCACATCTATTTTCCGCCCTCTGATTCCCCGCTTCTGATTCCCCGCCTCCGTTCTCCGACGCTGTTTACCTGCCTCCGATTACCTGCTTCAGAGTCCCTGGCTCCTTCCATGCCTCTCTTTCCCTACATATCTTTTCCCCCTTCTGATTCTCCCCCTTTGAATCTCAGCCTCGGATTCCCCACCTCAGATTCCCCACATCAGATTCCCTGCCTCAGAATCCCCACCTCAGATTCCCCGCCTCTGATTCCCCGCCTCTGATTCCCCGCCTCTGCTTCCCCGCCTCTGATTCCCCGCTTCTGATTTCCCGCCTATATTTCTCCGACTCTGATTCCCTTCCTCTGTTTCCCTGCCTCCGATTCCCTGCTTCAGAGTCCCTGGCTCTTTCCCTGGCTCTTTCCCTGCCCTTCTTTCCCCACATCTCTTTTCCCCCCTCTGATTCACCACCTTTTAATTTCAGCCTCTGATTCCCCGCCTGTGGTTCCCGGCCTCTGATTCCCCGCCTCTCTTTCCCTGCCACTATTTTCGTGCCTCTTTCTCTGCCTCTCTTTTCCCACATCTCATTTCCGCCCACTGATTCCCCGCCTCTGATTCCCCGCCTCTGATTCTCCGCCTCTGATTCCCCGCCTCTGATTCCCCGCCCCTGATTCCCCGCCTCTCTTTCCCTGCCACTATTTTTGTGCCTCTTTCCCTGCCTCTCTTTCCCCACATCTCTTTCCCCACATCTCTTTCCCCGCCTCTGATTCCCCGCCTCGGATTCCCCGCCTCGGATTCCCCGCCCCTGATTCCCCGCCTCTCTTTCCCTGCCACTATTTTTGTGCCTCTTTCCCTGCCTCTCTTTTCCCACATCTCTTTCCCCGCCTCTGATTCCCCGCCTCAGATTCCCCGCCTCTGAAACCACGACTCTGATTCCCCGCCTCTGATTCCCCGCCTCTGATTCCCCGCCTCTGATTCCCTGCCTCTGATTCCCTGCCTCTGATTCCCCGACTCTGATTCCCCGCCTCTGATTCCCCACCTCTGATTCCCCGACTCTGATTCCCTGACACTGATTCCCCGACTCTGATTCCCCGACTCAGATTCCCTGTTTCAGAGTCTCTGACTCTTTCCCCGCCTCCCTTTCGCCGCCTCTCTTTTCCCACATCTCTATTCCCCCCTCTGATTCCACGCCTCTGATTCCCCGCCTCAGATTCGCCGCCTCAGATTCACTGCCTCTGGATCTCCGCCTCTATTTCCTTGCCTCTTTCCCTGCCTCTCTTTCCCCACATCTCTTTCCCCGCCTCTGATTCCCCGCCTTGAATTCCCCACATCTGATACTCCGCCTCTCTTTCCCTGCGTCTATTTCCGCGCCTCTTTCCCTGCCTCTCTTTCCCCACATCTCTTTTCCACCCTCTGATTCCCCGCTTCTGATTCCCCGCCTCCGTTTCTCCGACTCTGTTTCCCTGCCTCCGATTCCCTGCTTCAGAGTCCCTGGCTCTTTCCATGCCTCTCTTTCCCCACATTTCTTTTCCCCCTTCTGATTCTCCCCCTTTCAATCTCAGCCTCTGATTTCCCACCTCAGAATCCCCACCTCAAATTCCCCGCCTCTGATTCCCCGCCTCTGCTTCCCCGCCTCTGCTTCCCCGCGTCTGCTTCCCCGCCTCTGCTTCCCCGCCTCTGCTTCCCCGCCTCTGATTCCCCGCCTCTGATTCCCCGCCTCTGATTTCCCGCCTCTGTTTCCCCGCCTCTGATTCCCCGCCTCTGATTCCCCGCCTCTGATTCCCCGCCTCTGATTCCCCGCCTCTGATTCCCCGCCTCTGATTCCCTGCCTCTCTTTCCCTGCCACTATTTTCGTGCCTCCTTCTCTGCCTCTCTTTTCCCACATCTCTTTCCCCGCCTCTGATTCCCTGCCTCCGATTCCCCGCCTCAGATAATACGACTCTGATTCCCCGCCTCTGATTCCCCGCCTGTGATTCACCGCCTCTGATTTCCTGCCTCTCTTTCCGTGCCTCTTTCCCGGCCTCTCTTTCCCCACATCTCTTTTCCTGCCTCTGATGCCCCGCCTCGGATTCCACGCCTCTGATTCCCCGCCTCAGATTTTCCACCTCAGATTCCCCACATCTGATACCCCGCCTCTCTTTCCCTGCGTCTATTTCCGCGCCTCTTTCCCCGCCTCTCTTTTCCCACATCTCTTTCCCCGCCTCTGATTCCCCGCCTCTGATTCCCCGCCTCTGAAACCACGACTCTGATTCCCCGCTTCTGATACCACGACTCTGATTCCCCGCCTCTGATTCCCCGCCTCTCATTTCCCACCTCTCTTTCCGTGCCTCTTTCCCCACCTCTCTTTCCTTGCCTCTTTCCCAGCCTCTCTTTCCCCACATCTCTTTTCCGCCCTCTGATTCCCCGCCTCTGATTTCCCGCCTCTGATTCCCCGCCTCTGATTCCCTGCCTCTCTTTCCCTGCCACTATTTTCGTGCCTCCTTCTCTGCCTCTCTTTTCCCACATCTCATTTCCGCCCTCTGATTCCCCACCTTTGATTCCACGCCGCCTTTTCTCCGCCTCTGATACACCTCCTCTGAGTCCAAGCCTCTGATTCCCCGCCTCTGATTCCCCGCCTCTGATTCCCCACCTCTGATTTCCCACCTCTCTTTCCGTGCCTCTTTCCCGGCCTCTCTTTCCCCACATCTCTTTTCCTGCCTCTGATTCCCCGCCTCTGATTCCCCACCTCTGATTTCCCGCCTCTCTTTCCGTGCCTCTTTCCCGGCCTCTCTTTCCCCACATCTCTTTTCCTGCCTCTGATTCCCCGCCTCTGATTCCCCGCCTCTGATTCCCCGCCTCTGATTCCCCGCCTCTGATTCCCCGCCTCTGATTCTCCGCCTCTGATTCCCTGCCTCTGATTCCCCGCCTCTGATTCCCCGCCTCCATTTCTCCGACTCCGATTCCCTGCTTCAGAGTCTCTGACTCTTTCCCCGCCTCCCTTTCGCCGCCTCTCTTTTCCCACATCTCTATTCCCCCCTCTGATTCCCCGCCTCTGATTCCCCGCCTCTGATTCCCCGCCTCTGCTTCCCCGCCTCTGATTCCCCGCCTCTGATTCCCCGCCTCTGATTCCCCGCCTCTGATTCCCCGCCTCTGATTCCCCGCCTCTGATTCCCCGCCTCTGATTCCCCGCCTCTGATTCCCCGCCTCTGATTCCCCGCCTCTGATTCCCTGCCTCTCTTTCCCTGCCACTATTTTCGTGCCTCATTCTCTGCCTCTCTTTTCCCACATCTCTTTCCCCGCCTCTGATTCCCCGCCTCAGATTCCCCACCTCAGATAATACGACTCAGATTCCCCGCCTCTCATTTCCCACCTCTCTTTCCGTGCCTCTTTCCCCGCCTCTCTTTCCTTGCCTCTTTCCCTGCCTCTCTTTCTCCACATCTCTTTCCCCACCTCTGATTCCCCGCCTCGGATCCCCCACATCTGATACCCCGCCTCTCTTTCCCTGCGTCTATTTCCACGCCTCTTTCTCTGCCTCTCTTTCCCCACATCTCTTTTCCGCCCTCTGATTCCCCGCCTCTGATTTCCCGCCTCTGATTCCCCGCCTCTGATTCCCTGCCTCTCTTTCCCTGCCACTATTTTCGTTCCTCCTTCTCTGCCACTCTTTTCCCACATCTCATTTCCGCCCTCTGATTCCCCGCCTCTGCTTCCCCGCCTCTGATTCCCCGCCTCTGATTCCCCGCCTCCATTTCTCCCACTCTGATTCCCTTCCTCTGTTTCCCTGCCTCCGATTCCCTGCTTCAGAGTCCCTGGCTCTTTCCCTGGCTCTTTCCCTGCCCTTCTTTCCCCACATCTCTTTTCCCCCCTCTGATTCACCACCTTTTAATTTCAGCCTCTGATTCCCCGCCTGTGGTTCCCGGCCTCTGATTCCCCGCCTCTCTTTCCCTGCCACTATTTTCGTGCCTCTTTCTCTGCCTCTCTTTTCCCACATCTCATTTCCGCCCACTGATTCCCCGCCTCTGATTCCCCGCCTCTGATTCTCCGCCTCTGATTCCCCGCCTCTGATTCCCCGCCCCTGATTCCCCGCCTCTCTTTCCCTGCCACTATTTTTGTGCCTCTTTCCCTGCCTCTCTTTCCCCACATCTCTTTCCCCACATCTCTTTCCCCGCCTCTGATTCCCCGCCTCGGATTCCCCGCCTCGGATTCCCCGCCCCTGATTCCCCGCCTCTCTTTCCCTGCCACTATTTTTGTGCCTCTTTCCCTGCCTCTCTTTTCCCACATCTCTTTCCCCGCCTCTGATTCCCCGCCTCAGATTCCCCGCCTCTGAAACCACGACTCTGATTCCCCGCCTCTGATTCCCCGCCTCTGATTCCCCGCCTCTGATTCCCTGCCTCTGATTCCCTGCCTCTGATTCCCCGACTCTGATTCCCCGCCTCTGATTCCCCACCTCTGATTCCCCGACTCTGATTCCCTGACACTGATTCCCCGACTCTGATTCCCCGACTCAGATTCCCTGTTTCAGAGTCTCTGACTCTTTCCCCGCCTCCCTTTCGCCGCCTCTCTTTTCCCACATCTCTATTCCCCCCTCTGATTCCACGCCTCTGATTCCCCGCCTCAGATTCGCCGCCTCAGATTCACTGCCTCTGGATCTCCGCCTCTATTTCCTTGCCTCTTTCCCTGCCTCTCTTTCCCCACATCTCTTTCCCCGCCTCTGATTCCCCGCCTTGAATTCCCCACATCTGATACTCCGCCTCTCTTTCCCTGCGTCTATTTCCGCGCCTCTTTCCCTGCCTCTCTTTCCCCACATCTCTTTTCCACCCTCTGATTCCCCGCTTCTGATTCCCCGCCTCCGTTTCTCCGACTCTGTTTCCCTGCCTCCGATTCCCTGCTTCAGAGTCCCTGGCTCTTTCCATGCCTCTCTTTCCCCACATTTCTTTTCCCCCTTCTGATTCTCCCCCTTTCAATCTCAGCCTCTGATTTCCCACCTCAGAATCCCCACCTCAAATTCCCCGCCTCTGATTCCCCGCCTCTGCTTCCCCGCCTCTGCTTCCCCGCGTCTGCTTCCCCGCCTCTGCTTCCCCGCCTCTGCTTCCCCGCCTCTGATTCCCCGCCTCTGATTCCCCGCCTCTGATTTCCCGCCTCTGTTTCCCCGCCTCTGATTCCCCGCCTCTGATTCCCCGCCTCTGATTCCCCGCCTCTGATTCCCCGCCTCTGATTCCCCGCCTCTGATTCCCTGCCTCTCTTTCCCTGCCACTATTTTCGTGCCTCCTTCTCTGCCTCTCTTTTCCCACATCTCTTTCCCCGCCTCTGATTCCCTGCCTCCGATTCCCCGCCTCAGATAATACGACTCTGATTCCCCGCCTCTGATTCCCCGCCTGTGATTCACCGCCTCTGATTTCCTGCCTCTCTTTCCGTGCCTCTTTCCCGGCCTCTCTTTCCCCACATCTCTTTTCCTGCCTCTGATGCCCCGCCTCGGATTCCACGCCTCTGATTCCCCGCCTCAGATTTTCCACCTCAGATTCCCCACATCTGATACCCCGCCTCTCTTTCCCTGCGTCTATTTCCGCGCCTCTTTCCCCGCCTCTCTTTTCCCACATCTCTTTCCCCGCCTCTGATTCCCCGCCTCTGATTCCCCGCCTCTGAAACCACGACTCTGATTCCCCGCTTCTGATACCACGACTCTGATTCCCCGCCTCTGATTCCCCGCCTCTCATTTCCCACCTCTCTTTCCGTGCCTCTTTCCCCACCTCTCTTTCCTTGCCTCTTTCCCAGCCTCTCTTTCCCCACATCTCTTTTCCGCCCTCTGATTCCCCGCCTCTGATTTCCCGCCTCTGATTCCCCGCCTCTGATTCCCTGCCTCTCTTTCCCTGCCACTATTTTCGTGCCTCCTTCTCTGCCTCTCTTTTCCCACATCTCATTTCCGCCCTCTGATTCCCCACCTTTGATTCCACGCCGCCTTTTCTCCGCCTCTGATACACCTCCTCTGAGTCCAAGCCTCTGATTCCCCGCCTCTGATTCCCCGCCTCTGATTCCCCGCCTCTGATTCCCCACCTCTGATTTCCCACCTCTCTTTCCGTGCCTCTTTCCCGGCCTCTCTTTCCCCACATCTCTTTTCCTGCCTCTGATTCCGTGCCTCGGATTCCCCGCATCTGATACCCCTCCTCTCTTTCACTGCGTCTATTTCCACGCCTCTTTCTCTGCCTCTCTTTCCCCACATCTCTTTTCTGCCCTCTGATTCCCCACCTCTGATTCCCCGCCTCTGATTCCCCGCCTCTGATTCCCCGCCTCTGATTCCCCGACTCTGATTCCCCGACTCTGATTCCCCGCCTCTGATTCCACGACTCTGATTCCCCGACTCTGATTCCCCGCCTCTGATTCCACGCCTCTGATTCCTTGCCTCGGATTGCACACATCTGATACCCCGTCTCTCTTTCTCTGCCTCTCTTTCCCCACATCTCTTTTCCGTCCTCTGATTCCCCGCTTCTGATTCCCCGCTTCTGATTCCCCGCCTCCATTTCTCCTACTCTGATTCCCTTCCTCTGTTTCCCTGCCACCGATTCCCTGCCTCCGATTCCCTGCTTCAGAGTCCCTGGCTCTTTCCCTGGCTCTTTCCCTGCCCTTCTTTCCCCACATCTCTTTTCCCCCCTCTGATTCACCCTCTTTTAATTTCAGTCTCTGATTCCCCGCCTCTGGTTCCCCGCCTGTGATTCCCCGCCTCTGATTCCCTGCCACTATTTTCGTGCCTCTCTTTTCCCACATCTCTATTCCCCCCCTCTGATTCCCCGCCTCTGATTCCCCGCCTCTGATTCCCCGCCTCTGATTCCCCGCCTCTGATTCCCCGCCTCTGATTCCCCGACTCTGATTCCCCGCCTCTCTTTCCCCGCCTCTCTTTCCCTGCCACTATTTTCGTGCCTCCTTCTCTGCCTCTCTTTTCCCACATCTCTTTTCCGCCCTCTGATTCCCCGCCTCTGATTCACCGCCTCTGATTCCCTGCCTCTCTTTCCCTGCCACTATTTTCGTGCCTCCTTCTCTGCCTCTCTTTTCCCACATCTCATTTCCGCCCTCTGATTCCCAACCTCTGATTCCACGCCGCCTTTTCTCCGCCTCTGATACACCTCCTCTGAGTCCAAGCCTCTGATTCCCCGCCTCTGATTCCCCGCCTCTGATTCCCCGCCTCTGATTCCCCACCTCTGATTTCCTGCCTCTCTTTCCGTGCCTCTCTCCCGGACTCTCTTTCCCCACATCTCTTTTCCTGCCTCTGATTCCCCGCCTCGGATTCCCCGCATCTGATACCCCTCCTCTCTTTCACTGCGTCTATTTCCACGCCTCTTTCTCTGCCTCTCTTTCCCCACATCTCTTTTCTGCCCTCTGATTCCCCACCTCTGATTCCATGCCTCCGTTCCTCTGCCTCTGATACCCCGCCTCTGATACCCCGCCTCTGATTCCCCGCCTCTGATTCCCCGCCTCTGATTCCCCGCCTCTGATTCCCCGCCTCTGATTCACCGCCTCTGATTCCCCGCCTCTGATTCCCCGTCTCTGATTCCCCGCCTCTGATTCCACGCCTCTGATTCCCCGCCTCTGATTCCTTGCCTCGGATTGCACACATCTGATACCCCGCCTCTCTTTCTCTGCCTCTCTTTCGCCACATCTCTTTTCCGTCCTCTGATTCCCCGCTTCTGATTCCTCGCTTCTGATTCCCCGCCTCCATTTCTCCGACTCTGATTCCCTTCCTCTGTTTTCCTGCCTCCGATTCCCTGCCTCCGATTCCCTGCTTCAGAGTCCCTGGCTCTTTCCCTGGCTCTTTCCCTGCCCTTCTTTCCCCACATCTCTTTTCCCCCCTCTGATTCACCCTCTTTTAATTTCAGCCTCTGATTCCCCGCCTCTGGTTCCCCGCCTGTGATTCCCCGCCTCTGATTCCCCGCCTCTCTTTCCCTGCCACTATTTTCGTGCCTCTTTCTCTGCCTCTCTTTTCCCACATCTCATTTCCGCCCACTGATTCCCCGCCTCTGATTCCCCGCCTCTGATTCCCCGCCTCTGATTCCCCGCCTCTGATTCCCCGCCTCTGATTCCCCGCCTCTGATTCCCCGCCTCTGATTCTCCGCCTCTGATTCCCCGCCTCTGATTCCCCGCCTCTGATTCCCCGACTCTGATTCCCCGACTCCGATTCCCTGCTTCAGAGTCTCTGACTCTTTCCCCGCCTCCCTTTCGCCGCCTCTCTTTTCCCACATCTCTATTCCCCCCTCTGATTCCCTGCCTCTGATTCCCCTCATCTGATTCCCTGCCTCTGAATCCCCACCTCTGATTCCCCGCCTCTATTTCCTTGCCTCTTTCCCTGCCTCTCTTTCCCCACATCTCTTTCCCCGCCTTGAATTCCCCACATCTGATACCCCGCCTCTCTTTCCCTGCGTCTATTTCCGCGCCTCTTTCCCTGCCTCTCTTTCCCCATATCTCTTTTCCGCCCTCTGATTCCCCGCTTCTGATTCCCCGCCTCCGTTCTCCGACTCTGTTTCCCTGCCTCCGATTCCCTGCTTCAGAGTCCCTGGCTCTTTCCATGCCTCTCTTTCCCTACATATCTTTTCCCCCTTCTGATTCTCTCCCTTTGAATCTCATCCTCGGATTCCCCACCTCAGATTCCCCACCTCAGATTCCCTGCCTCAGAATCCCCACCTCAGATTCCCCGCCTCTGATTCCCCGCCTCTGATTCCCCGCCTCTGCTTCCCCGCCTCTGATTCCCCGCCTCTGATTCCCCGCCTCCATTTCTCCCACTCTGATTCCCTTCCTCTGTTTCCCTGCCTCCGATTCCCTGCTTCAGAGTCCCTGGCTCTTTCCCTGGCTCTTTCCCTGCCCTTGTTTCCCCACATCTCTTTTCCCCCCTCTGATTCACCCCCTTTTAATTTCAGCCTCTGATTCCCCGCCTGTGGTTCCCCGCCTCTGATTCCCCGCCTCTCTTTCCCTGCCACTATTTTCGTGCCTCTTTCTCTGCCTCTCTTTTCCCACATCTCATTTCCGCCCACTGATTCCCCGCCTCTGATTCCCCGCCTCTGATTCTCCGCCTCTGATTCCCCGCCTCTGATTCCCCGCCTCTGATTCCCCGCCTCTGATTCCCCGACTCTGATTCCCCGACACTGATTCCCCGACTCTGATTCCCCGACTCTGATTCCCCGACTCCGATTCCCTGTTTCAGAGTCTCTGACTCTTTCCCCGCCTCCCTTTCGCCGCCTCTCTTTTCCCACACCTCTATTCCCCCCCTCTGATTCCACGCCTCTGATTCCCCGCCTCTGATTCCCTGCCTCTGGATCTCCGCCTCTGATTCCCTGCCTCTGATTCCCCACCTCTATTTCCTTGCCTCTTTCCCTGCCTCTCTTTCCCCACACCTCTTTCCCCACATCTCTTTCCCCGCCTCTGATTCCCCGCCTTGAATTCCCCACATCTGATACTCCGCCTCTCTTTCCCTGCGTCTATTTCCGCGCCTCTTTCCCTGCCTCTCTTTCCCCACATCTCTTTTCCACCCTCTGATTCCCCGCTTCTGATTCCCCGCCTCCGTTTCTCCGACTCTGTTTCCCTGCCTCCGATTCCCTGCTTCAGAGTCCCTGGCTCTTTCCATGCCTCTCTTTCCCCACATTTCTTTTCCCCCTTCTGATTCTCCCCCTTTCAATCTCAGCCTCTGATTTCCCACCTCAGAATCCCCACCTCAAATTCCCCGCCTCTGATTCCCCGACTCTGATTCCCCGCCTCTGCTTCCCCGCCTCTGCTTCCCCGCCTCTGATTCCCCGCCTCTGATTGCCCGCCTCTGATTTCCTGCCTCTGATTCCCCGCCTCTGATTCCCCGCCTCTGATTCCCCGCCTCTGATTCCCCGCCTCTGATTCCCCGCCTCTCTTTCCCTGCCACTATTTTCGTGCCTCCTTCTCTGCCTCTCTTTTCCCACATCTCTTTCCCCGCCTCTGATTCCCTGCCTCCGATTCCCCGCCTCAGATAATACGACTCTGATTCCCCGCCTCTGATTCCCCGCCTGTGATTCACCGCCTCTGATTTCCTGCCTCTCTTTCCGTGCCTCTTTCCCGGCCTCTCTTTCCCCACATCTCTTTTCCTGCCTCTGATGCCCCGCCTCGGATTCCACGCCTCTGATTCCCCGCCTCAGATTTTCCACTTCAGATTCCCCACATCTGATACCCCGCCTCTCTTTCCCTGCGTCTATTTCCGCGCCTCTTTCCCTGCCTCTCTTTCCCCACATCTCTTTCCCCGCCTCTGATTCCCCGCCTCGGATTCCCCACATCTGATACCCCGCCTCTCTTTCCCTGCGTCTATTTCCGCGCCTCTTTCCCTGCCTCTCTTTTCCCACATCTCTTTCCCCGCCTCTGATTCCCCGCCTCTGATTCCCCGCCTCTGATTCCACGCATCTGATTCCCCGCCTCTCATTCCCCGCCCCTGATTCCCCGCCTCTCTTTCCCTGCCACTATTTTTGTGCCTCTTTCCCTGCCTCTGTTTTCCCACATCTCTTTCCCCGCCTCTGATTCCCCGCCTCAGATTCCCCGCCTCTGAAACCACGACTCTGATTCCCCGCCTCTGATTCCCCGCCTCTGATTCCCCGCCTCTGATTCCCTGCCTCTGATTCCCTGCCTCTGATTCCCCGACTCTGATTCCCCGCCTCTGATTCCCCACCTCTGATTCCCCGACTCTGATTCCCTGACACTGATTCCCCGACTCTGATTCCCCGACTCTGATTCCCCGACTCAGATTCCCTGTTTCAGAGTCTCTGACTCTTTCCCCGCCTCCCTTTCGCCGCCTCTCTTTTCCCACATCTCTATTCCCCCCTCTGATTCCACGCCTCTGATTCCCCGCCTCAGATTCGCCGCCTCAGATTCCCTGCCTCTGGATCTCCGCCTCTGATTCCCTGCCTCTGATTCCCCACCTCTATTTCCTTGCCTCTTTCCCTGCCTCTCTTTCCCCACATCTCTTTCCCCGCCTCTGATTCCCCGCCTTGAATTCCCCACATCTGATACTCCGCCTCTCTTTCCCTGCGTCTATTTCCGCGCCTCTTTCCCTGCCTCTCTTTCCCCACATCTCTTTTCCACCCTCTGATTCCCCGCTTCTGATTCCCCGCCTCCGTTTCTCCGACTCTGTTTCCCTGCCTCCGATTCCCTGCTTCAGAGTCCCTGGCTCTTTCCATGCCTCTCTTTCCCCACATTTCTTTTCCCCCTTCTGATTCTCCCCCTTTCAATCTCAGCCTCTGATTTCCCACCTCAGAATCCCCACCTCAAATTCCCCGCCTCTGATTCCCCGCCTCTGCTTCCCCGCCTCTGCTTCCCCGCGTCTGCTTCCCCGCCTCTGCTTCCCCGCCTCTGATTCCCCGCCTCTGATTCCCCGCCTCTGATTTCCCGCCTCTGTTTCCCCGCCTCTGATTCCCCGCCTCTGATTCCCCGCCTCTGATTCCCCGCCTCTGATTCCCCGCCTCTGATTCCCCGCCTCTGATTCCCTGCCTCTCTTTCCCTGCCACTATTTTCGTGCCTCCTTCTCTGCCTCTCTTTTCCCACATCTCTTTCCCCGCCTCTGATTCCCTGCCTCCGATTCCCCGCCTCAGATAATACGACTCTGATTCCCCGCCTCTGATTCCCCGCCTGTGATTCACCGCCTCTGATTTCCTGCCTCTCTTTCCGTGCCTCTTTCCCGGCCTCTCTTTCCCCACATCTCTTTTCCTGCCTCTGATGCCCCGCCTCGGATTCCACGCCTCTGATTCCCCGCCTCAGATTTTCCACCTCAGATTCCCCACATCTGATACCACGACTCTCTTTCCCTGCGTCTATTTCCGCGCCTCTTTCCCCGCCTCTCTTTTCCCACATCTCTTTCCCCGCCTCTGATTCCCCGCCTCTGATTCCCCGCCTCTGATACCATGACTCTGATTCCCCGCCTCTGATTCCCCGCCTCTGATACCACGACTCTGATTCCCCGCCTCTCATTTCCCACCTCTCTTTCCGTGCCTCTTTCCCCGCCTCTCTTTCCTTGCCTCTTTCCCTGCCTCTCTTTCTCCACATCTCTTTCCCCACCTCTGATTCCCCGCCTCGGATCCCCCACATCTGATACCCTGCCTCTCTTTCCCTGCGTCTATTTCCACGCCTCTTTCTCTGCCTCTCTTTCCCCACATCTCTTTTCCGCCCTCTGATTCCCCGCCACTGATTCCCCGCCTCTGATTCCCCGCCTCTGATTCCCCGCCTCTGATTCCCCACCTCTGATTTCCCGCCTCTCTTTCCGTGCCTCTCTCCCGGACTCTCTTTCCCCACATCTCTTTTCCTGCCTCTGATTCCCCGCCTCGGATTCCCCGCATCTGATACCCCTCCTCTCTTTCACTGCGTCTATTTCCACGCCTCTTTCTCTGCCTCTCTTTCCCCACATCTCTTTTCTGCCCTCTGATTCCCCACCTCTGATTCCACGCCTCTGATTCCCCGCCTCTGATTCCCTGCCTCCGATTCCCTGCTTCAGAGTCCCTGGCTCTTTCCATGCCTCTCTTTCCCCACATTTCTTTTCCCCCTTCTGATTCTCCCCCTTTCAATCTCAGCCTCTGATTTCCCACCTCAAATTCCCCGCCTCTGATTCCCCGACTCTGATTCCCCGCCTCTGCTTCCCCGCCTCTGCTTCCCCGCCTCTGCTTCCCCGCCTCTGATTCCCCGCCTCTGATTCCCCGCCTCTGATTCCCCGCCTCTGATTCCCCGCCTCTGATTCCCCGCCTCTGATTCCCCGCCTCTGAGTCCCCGCCTCTGATTCCCCGCCTCTGATTCCCCGCCTCTGATTTCCCGCCTCTGATTCCCCGCCTCTGATTCCCCGCCTCTGATTCCCCGCCTCTGATTCCCCGCCTCTGATTCCCCGCCTCTGATTCCCCGCCTCTCTTTCCCTGCCACTATTTTCGTGCCTCCTTCTCTGCCTCTCTTTTCCCACATCTCTTTCCCCGCCTCTGATTCCCTGCCTCCGATTCTCCGACTCTGTTTCCCTGCCTCCGATTCCCTGCTTCAGAGTCCCTGGCTCTTTCCATGCCTCTCTTTCCCCACATTTCTTTTCCCCCTTCTGATTCTCCCCCTTTCAATCTCAGCCTCTGATTCCCCACCTCAAATTCCCCGCCTCTGATTCCCCGACTCTGATTCCCCGCCTCTGCTTCCCCGCCTCTGCTTCCCCGCCTCTGATTCCCCGCCTCTGATTCCCCGCCTCTGATTCCCCGCCTCTGATTCCCCGCCTCTGATTCCCCGCCTCTGATTCCCCGCCTCTGATTCCCCGCCTCTGATTCCCCGCCTCTGATTTCCCGCCTCTGATTCCCCGCCTCTGATTCCCCGCCTCTGATTCCCCGCCTCTGATTCCCCGCCTCTGATTCCCCGCCTCTGATTCCCCGCCTCTGATTCCCCGCCTCTCTTTCCCTGCCACTATTTTCGTGCCTCCTTCTCTGCCTCTCTTTTCCCACATCTCTTTCCCCGCCTCTGATTCCCTGCCTCCGATTCCCCGCCTGTGATTCACCGCCTCTGATTCCCCGCCTCTGATTCCCCGCCTCTGATTCCCCGCCTCTCTTTCCCTGCCACTATTTTCGTGCCTCCTTCTCTGCCTCTCTTTTCCCACATCTCTTTCCCCGCCTCTGATTCCCCGCCTCTGATTCCCCGCCTCTGATTCCCCGCCTCTGATTCCCCGCCTCTGATTCCCCGCCTCTGATTCCCCGCCTCTGATTCCCCGCCTCTGATTCCCCGCCTCTCATTTCCCACCTCTCTTTCCGTGCCTCTTTCCCGGACTCTCTTTCCCCACATCTCTTTTCCTGCCTCTGATTCCCCGCCTCGGATTCCCCGCATCTGATACCCCTCCTCTCTTTCACTGCGTCTATTTCCACGCCTCTTTCTCTGCCTCTCTTTCCCCACATCTCTTTTCTGCCCTCTGATTCCCCACCTCTGATTCCACGCCTCCGTTCCTCTGCCTCTGATACCCCGCCTCTGATTCCCCGCCTCTGATTCCCCGCTTCTGATACCCCGCCTCTGATACCCCGCCTCTGATTCCCCGCCTCTGATTCCCCGCCTCTGATTCCCCGCCTCTGATTCCCCGCCTCTGATTCCCCGCCTCTGATTCCCCGCCTCTGATTCCCCGCCTCTGATTCCCCGCCTCTGATTCCCCGACTCTGATTCCCCGCCTCCGATTCCCCGCCTCTGATTCCCCCCCTCTGAATCCCCGCCTCTCTTTCCCTGCGTCTATTTCCGCGCCTCTTTCCCTGCCTCTCTTTCCCCACATCTCTTTTCCTGCCTCTGATTCCCCACCTCGGATTCCACGCCTCTGATTCCCCGCCTCAGATTCTCCACCTCTGATTCCCCACCTCTCATTTCCCACCTCTCTTTCCGTGCCTCTTTCCCCGCCTCTCTTTCCTTGCCTCTTTCCCTGCCTCTCTTTCTCCACATCTCTTTCCCCACCTCTGATTCCCCGCCTCGGATCCCCCGCATCTGATACCCCGCCTCTCTTTCCCTGCGTCTATTTCCACGCCTCTTTCTCTGCCTCTCTTTCCCCACATCTCTTTTCCGCCCTCTGATTCCCTGCCTCTGATTCCCTGCCTCTGATTCCCTGCCTCTGATTCCACGCCTCTGATTCCCTGCCTCTCTTTCCCTGCCACTATTTTCGTGCCTCCTTCTCTGCCTCTCTTTTCCCACATCTCATTTCCACCCTCTGATTCCCCACCTCTGATTCCACGCCGCCTTTTCTCCGCCTCTGATACACCTCCTCTGAGTCCAAGCCTCTGATTTCCCGCCTCTGATTCCCCGCCTCTGATTCCCCACCTCTGATTTCCCACCTCTCTTTCCGTGCCTCTTTCCCGGCCTCTCTTTCCCCACATCTCTTTTCCTGCCTCTGATTCCCCGCCTCGGATTCCCCGCATCTGATACCCCTCCTCTCTTTCACTGCGTCTATTTCCACGCCTCTTTCTCTGCCTCTCTTTCCCCACATCTCTTTTCTGCCCTCTGATTCCCTGCCTCTGATTCCCCGCCTCTGATTCCCCGCCTCTGATTCCCCGCCTCTGATTCCCCGCCTCTGATTCCCCGCCTCTGATTCCCCGCCTCTGATTCTCCTCCTCTGATTCTCCTCCTCTGATTCCCCGCCTCTGATTCCACGACTCTGATTCCCCGACTCCGATTCCCCACCTTAGATTCCCCGCCTCTGTTTCCACGCCTCTGATTCCCCGCCTCTGATTCCCCGCCTCTGATTCCTTGCCTCGGATTGCACACATCTGATACCCCGCCTCTCTTTCTCTGCCTCTCTTTCCCCACATCTCTTTTCCGTCCTCTGATTCCCCGCTTCTGATTCCCCGCTTCTGATTCCCCGCCTCCATTTCTCCGACTCTGATTCCCTTCCTCTGTTTTCCTGCCACCGATTCCCTGCCTCCGATTCCCTGCTTCAGAGTCCCTGGCTCTTTCCCTGCCCTTCTTTCCCCACATCTCTTTTCCCCCCTCTGATTCACCCTCTTTTAATTTCAGCCTCTGATTCCCCGCCTCTGGTTCCCCGCCTGTGATTCCCCGCCTGTGATTCCCCGCCTCTCTTTTCCTGCCACTATTTTCGTGCCTCTTTCTCTGCCTCTCTTTTCCCACATCTCTTTTCCGTCCTCTGATTCCCCGCTTCTGATTCCCCGCTTCTGATTCCCCGCCTCCATTTCTCCGACTCTGATTCCCTTCCTCTGTTTCCCTGCCACCGATTCCCTGCCTCCGATTCCCTGCTTCAGAGTCCCTGGCTCTTTCCCTGGCTCTTTCCCTGCCCTTCTTTCCCCACATCTCTTTTCCCCCCTCTGATTCACCCTCTTTTAATTTCAGCCTCTGATTCCCCCCCTCTGATTCCCCGCCTCTGATTCCCCGCCTCTGATTCCCCGCCTCTGATTCCCCGCCTCTGATTCCCCGCCTCTGATTCCCCGCCTCTGATTCCCCGCCTCTCTTTCCCTGCCACTATTTTCGTGCCTCCTTCTCTGCCTCTCTTTTCCCACATCTCTTTTCCACCCTCTGATTCCCCGCCTCTGATTCCCCGCCTCTGATTCCCCGCTTCTGATTCACCGCCTCTTATTCCCTGCCTCTCTTTCCCTGCCACTATTTTCGTGCCTCCTTCTCTGCCTCTCTTTTCCCACATCTCATTTCCGCCCTCTGATTCCCCACCTCTGATTCCACGCCGCCTTTTCTCCGCCTCTGATACACCTCCTCTGAGTCCAAGCCTCTGATTCCCCGCCTCTGATTCCCCGCCTCTGATTCCCCGCCTCTGATTCCCCGCCTCTGATTCCCCGCCTCTGATTCCCCGACTCTGATTCCCCGCCTCTGATTCCCCGCCTCTGATTCCTTGCCTCGGATTGCACACATCTGATAACCCGCCTCTCTTTCTCTGCCTCTCTTTCGCCACATCTCTTTTCCGTCCTCTGATTCCCCGCTTCTGATTCCTCGCTTCTGATTCCCCGCCTCCATTTCTCCGACTCTGATTCCCTTCCTCTGTTTTCCTGCCTCCGATTCCCTGCCTCCGATTCCCTGCTTCAGAGTCCCTGGCTCTTTCCCTGCCCTTCTTTCCCCACATCTCTTTTCCCCCCTCTGATTCACCCTCTTTTAATTTCAGCCTGTGATTCCCCGCCTCTGATTCCCCGCCTCTCTTTCCCTGCCACTATTTTCGTGCCTCTTTCTCTGCCTCTCTTTTCCCACATCTCATTTCCGCCCACTGATTCCCCGCCTCTGATTCCCCGCCTCTGATTCCCCGCCTCTGATTCCCCGCCTCTGATTCCCCGCCTCTGATTCCCCGCCTCTGATTCCCCTCATCTGATTCCCTGCCTCTGAATCCCCACCTCTGATTCCCCGCCTCTATTTCCTTGCCTCTTTCCCTGCCTCTCTTTCCCCACATCTCTTTCCCCGCCTTGAATTCCCCACATCTGATACCCCGCCTCTCTTTCCCTGCGTCTATTTCCGCGCCTCTTTCCCTGCCTCTCTTTCCCCACATCTCTTTTCCGCCCTCTGATTCCCCGCTTCTGATTCCCCGCCTCCGTTCTCCGACTCTGTTTCCCTGCCTCCGATTCCCTGCTTGAGAGTCCCTGGCTCTTTCCATGCCTCTCTTTCCCTACATATCTTTTCCCCCTTCTGATTCTCTCCCTTTGAATCTCATCCTCGGATTCCCCACCTCAGATTCCCCACCTCAGATTCCCTGCCTCAGAATCCCCACCTCAGATTCCCCGCCTCTGATTCCCCGCCTCTGATTCCCCGCCTCTGCTTCCCCGCCTCTGATTCCCCGCCTCTGATTCCCCGCCTCCATTTCTCCCACTCTGATTCCCTTCCTCTGTTTCCCTGCCTCCGATTCCCTGCTTCAGAGTCCCTGGCTCTTTCCCTGGCTCTTTCCCTGCCCTTCTTTCCCCACATCTCTTTACCCCCCTCTGATTCACCCCCTTTTAATTTCAGCCTCTGATTCCCCGCCTGTGGTTCCCCGCCTCTGATTCCCCGCCTCTCTTTCCCTGCCACTATTTTCGTGCCTCTTTCGCCGCCTCTCTTTTCCCACATCTCTATTTCCCCCTCTGATTCCCCGCCTCTGATTCCCCGCCTCTGATTCCCCGCCTCTGATTCCCCGCCTCTGATTCCCCGCCTCTGATTCCCCGCCTCTGATTCCCCGCCTCTGATTCCCCGCCTCTGATTCCCCGCCTCTGATTCCCCGCCTCTCTTTCCCTGCCACTATTTTCGTGCCTCATTCTCTGCCTCTCTTTTCCCACATCTCTTTCCCCGCCTCTGATTCCCCGCCTCAGATTCCCCACCTCAGATAATACGACTCTGATTCCCCGCCTCTCATATCCCACCTCTCTTTCCGTGCCTCTTTCCCCGCCTCTCTTTCCTTGCCTCTTTCCCTGCCTCTCTTTCTCCACATCTCTTTCCCCACCTCTGATTCCCCGCCTCGGATCCCCCACATCTGATACCCCGCCTCTCTTTCCCTGCGTCTATTTCCACGCCTCTTTCTCTGCCTCTCTTTCCCCACATCTCTTTTCCGCCCTCTGATTCCCCGCCTCTGATTCCCCGCCTCTGATTTCCCGCCTCTGATTCCCCGCCTCTATTCCCTGCCTCTCTTTCCCTGCCACTATTTTCGTGCCTCCTTCTCTGCCACTCTTTTCCCACATCTCATTTCCGCCCTCTGATTCCCCACCTCTGATTCCACGCCGCCTTTTCTCCGCCTCTGATACACCTCCTCTGAGTCCAAGCCTCTGATTCCCCGCCTCTGATTCCCCGCCTCTGATTCCCCACCTCTGATTTCCCACCTCTCTTTCCGTGCCTCTTTCCCGGCCTCTCTTTCCCCACATCTCTTTTCCTGCCTCTGATTCCCCGCCTCGGATTCCCCGCATCTGATACCCCTCCTCTCTTTCACTGCGTCTATTTCCACGCCTCTTTCTCTGCCTCTCTTTCCCCACATCTCTTTTCTGCCCTCTGATTCCCCACCTCTGATTCCCCGCCTCTGATTCCCCGCCTCTGATTCCCCTCCTCTGATTCCCCGACTCTGATTCCCCGCCTCTGATTCTCCTCCTCTGATTCTCCTCCTCTGATTCCCCGCCTCTGATTCCCCGCCTCTGATTCTCCTCCTCTGATTCCCCGCCTCTGATTCCCCGCCTCTGATTCCCCGCCTCTGATTCCCCGCCTCTGATTCCTTGCCTCGGATTGCACACATCTGATACCCCGCCTCTCTTTCTCTGCCTCTCTTTCCCCACATCTCTTTTCCGTCCTCTGATTCCCCGCTTCTGATTCCCCGCTTCTGATTCCCCGCCTCCATTTCTCCGACTCTGATTCCCTTCCTTTGTTTCCCTGCCACCGATTCCCTGCCTCCGATTCCCTGCTTCAGAGTCCCTGGCTCTTTCCCTGGCTCTTTCCCTGCCCTTCTTTCCCCACATCTCTTTTCCCCCCTCTGATTCACCCTCTTTTAATTTCAGCCTCTGATTCCCCGCCTCTGGTTCCCCGCCTGTGATTCCCCGCCTGTGATTCCCCGCCTCTCTTTCCGTGCCACTATTTTCGTGCCTCCTTCTCTGCCTCTCTTTTCCCACATCTCTTTTCCGCCATCTGATTCCCCGCCTCTGATTCCCCGCCTCTGATTCACCGCCTCTGATTCCCTGCCTCTCTTTCCCTGCCACTATTTTCGTGCCTCCTTCTCTGCCTCTCTTTTCCCACATCTCATTTCCGCCCTCTGATTCCCCACCTCTGATTCCACGCCGCCTTTTCTCCGCCTCTGATACACCTCCTCTGAGTCCAAGCCTCTGATTCCCCGCCTCTGATTCCCCGCCTCTGATTCCCCGCCTCTGATTCCCCGCCTCTGATTCCCCACCTCTGATTTCCCGCCTCTCTTTCCGTGCCTCTCTCCCGGCCTCTCTTTCCCCACATCTCTTTTCCTGCCTCTGATTCCCCGCCTCGGATTCCCCGCATCTGATACCCCTCCTCTCTTTCACTGCGTCTATTTCCACGCCTCTTTCTCTGCCTCTCTTTCCCCACATCTCTTTTCTGCCCTCTGATTCCCCACCTCTGATTCCACGCCTCCGTTCCTCTGCCTCTGATACCCCGCCTCTGATACCCCGCCTCTGATACCCCGCCTCTGATTCCCCGCCTCTGATTCCCCGCCTCTGATTCCCCGCCTCTGATTCCCCTCCTCTGATTCCCCGACTCTGATTCCCCGCCTCTGATTCCACGCCTCTGATTCCCCGCCTCTGATTCCCCGCTTCTGATTCCTCGCTTCTGATTCCCCGCCTCCATTTCTCCGACTCTGATTCCCTTCCTCTGTTTTCCTGCCTCCGATTCCCTGCCTCCGATTCCCTGCTTCAAAGTCCCTGGCTCTTTCCCTGCCCTTCTTTCCCCACATCTCTTTTCCCCCCTCTGATTCACCCTCTTTTAATTTCAGCCTCTGATTCCCCGCCTCTGGTTCCCCGCCTGTGATTCCCCGCCTCTGATTCCCCGCCTCTCTTTCCCTGCCACTATTTTCGTGCCTCTTTCTCTGCCTCTCTTTTCCCACATCTCATTTCCGCCCACTGATTCTCCGCCTCTGATTCCCTGCCTCTGATTCCACGCCTCTGATTCCCCGACAGACTCCCCACCTCAGATTTTCTGCCTCTGATTCCCCTCATCTGATTCCCTGCCTCTGAATCCCCACCTCTGATTCCCCGCCTCTATTTCCTTGCCTCTTTCCCTGCCTCTCTTTCCCCACATCTCTTTCCCCGCCTTGAATTCCCCACATCTGATACCCCGCCTCTCTTTCCCTGCGTCTATTTCCGCGCCTCTTTCCCTGCCTCTCTTTCCCCACATCTCTTTTCCGCCCTCTGATTCCCCGCTTCTGATTCCCCGCCTCCGTTCTCCGACTCTGTTTCCCTGCCTCCGATTCCCTGCTTCAGAGTCCCTGGCTCTTTCCATGCCTCTCTTTCCCTACATATCTTTTCCCCCTTCTGATTCTCTCCCTTTGAATCTCATCCTCGGATTCCCCACCTCAGATTCCCCACCTCAGATTCCCTGCCTCAGAATCCCCACCTCAGATTCCCCGCCTCTGATTCCCCGCCTCTGATTCCCCGCCTCTGCTTCCCCGCCTCTGATTCCCCGCCTCTGATTCCCCGCCTCCATTTCTCCCACTCTGATTCCCTTCCTCTGTTTCCCTGCCTCCGATTCCCTGCTTCAGAGTCCCTGGCTCTTTCCCTGGCTCTTTCCCTGCCCTTCTTTCCCCACATCTCTTTTCCCCCCTCTGATTCACCCCCTTTTAATTTCAGCCTCTGATTCCCCGCCTGTGGTTCCCCGCCTCTGATTCCCCGCCTCTCTTTCCCTGCCACTATTTTCGTGCCTCTTTCTCTGCCTCTCTTTTCCCACATCTCATTTCCGCCCACTGATTCCCCGCCTCTGATTCCCCGCCTCTGATTCTCCGCCTCTGATTCCCCGCCTCTGATTCCCCGCCTCTGATTCCCCGCCTCTGATTCCCCGCCTCTGATTCCCTGCCTCTGATTCCCCGCCTCTGATTCCCCGACTCTGATTCCCCGACACTGATTCCCCGCCTCTGATTCCCCACCTCTGATTCCCCGACTCTTATTCCCCGACACTGATTCCCCGACTCTGATTCCCCGACTCTGATTCCCTGACACTGATTCCCCGACTCTGATTCCCCGACTCTGATTACCCGACTCAGATTCCCTGTTTCAGAGTCTCTGACTCTTTCCCCGCCTCCCTTTCGCCGCCTCTCTTTTCCCACATCTCTATTCCCCCCTCTGATTCCACGCCTCTGATTCCCCGCCTCAGATTCGCCGCCTCAGATTCCCTGCCTCTGGATCTCCGCCTCTGATTCCCTGCCTCTGATTCCCCACCTCTATTTCCTTGCCTCTTTCCCTTCCTCTCTTTCCCCACATCTCTTTCCCCGCCTCTGATTCCCCGCCTTGAATTCCCCACATCTGATACTCCGCCTCTCTTTCCCTGCCACTATTTTCGTGCCTCCTTCTCTGCCTCTCTTTTCCCACATCTCTTTCCCCGCCTCTGATTACCCGCCTCTGATTCCCCGCCTGTGATTCACCGCCTCTGATTTCCTGCCTCTCTTTCCGTGCCTCTTTCCCGGCCTCTCTTTCCCCACATCTCTTTTCCTGCCTCTGATGCCCCGCCTCGGATTCCACGCCTCTGATTCCCCGCCTCAGATTTTCCACCTCAGATTCCCCACATCTGATACCCCGCCTCTCTTTCCCTGCGTCTATTTCCGCGCCTCTTTTCCTGCCTCTCTTTCCCCACATCTCTTTCCCCGCCTCTGATTCCCCGCCTCGGATTCCCCACATCTGATACCCCGCCTCTCTTTCCCTGCGTCTATTTCCGCGCCTCTTTCCCCGCCTCTCTTTTCCCACATCTCTTTCCCCGCCTCTGATTCCCCGCCTCTGATACCATGACTCTGATTCCCCGCCTCTGATTCCCCGCCTCTGAAACCACGACTCTGATTCCCCGCCTCTGATTCCTCGCCTCTGATTTCCCGCCTCTCTTTCCGTGCCTCTTTCCCGGCCTCTCTTTCCCCACATCTCTTTTCCTGCCTCTGATTCCCCGCCTCGGATTCCACGCCTCTCATTTCCCACCTCTCTTTCCGTGCCTCTTTCCCCGCCTCTCTTTCCTTGCCTCTTTCCCTGCCTCTCTTTCTCCACATCTCTTTCCCCACCTCTGATTCCCCGCCTCGGATCCCCCACATCTGATACCCTGCCTCTCTTTCCCTGCGTCTATTTCCACGCCTCTTTCTCTGCCTCTCTTTCCCCACATCTCTTTTCCGCCCTCTGATTACCCGCCTCTGATTCCCCGCCTCTGATTCCCTGCCTCTGATTCCCCGCCTCTGATTCCCCACCTCTGATTTCCCGCCTCTCTTTCCGTGCCTCTTTCCCGGCCTCTCTTTCCCCACATCTCTTTTCCTGCCTCTGATTCCCCGCCTCGGATTCCCCGCATCTGATACCCCTCCTCGCTTTCACTGCGTCTATTTCCACGCCTCTTTCTCTGCCTCTCTTTTCCCACATCTCATTTCCGCCCAATGATTCCCCGCCTCTGATTCCCCGCCTCTGATTCCCCGCCTCTGATTCCCCGCCTCCATTTCTCCGACTCCGATTCCCTGCTTCAGAGTCTCTGACTCTTTCCCCGCCTCCCTTTCGCCGCCTCTCTTTTCCCACATCTCTATTCCCCCCTCTGATTCCCCGCCTCTGATTCCCCGCCTCTGCTTCCCCGCCTCTGATTCCCCGCCTCTGATTCCCCGCCTCTGATTCCCCGCCTCTGATTCCCCGCCTCTGATTCCCCGCCTCTGATTCCCCGCCTCTGATTCCCCGCCTCTGATTCCCCGCCTCTGATTCCCCGCCTCAGATTCCCCACCTCAGATAATACGACTCTGATTCCCCGCCTCTCATTTCCTACCTCTCTTTCCGTGCCTCTTTCCCCGCCTCTCTTTCCTTGCCTCTTTCCCTGCCTCTCTTTCTCCACATCTCTTTCCCCACCTCTGATTCCCCGCCTCGGATCCCCCACATCTGATACCCCGCCTCTCTTTCCCTGCGTCTATTTCCACGCCTCTTTCTCTGCCTCTCTTTCCCCACATCTCTTTTCCGCCCTCTGATTCCCCGCCTCTGATTTCCCGCCTCTGATTCCCCGCCTCTGATTCCCTGCCTCTCTTTCCCTGCCACTATTTTCGTGCCTCCTTCTCTGCCACTCTTTTCCCACATCTCATTTCCGCCCTCTGATTCCCCACCTCTGATTCCACGCCGCCTTTTCTCCGCCTCTGATACACCTCCTCTGAGTCCAAGCCTCTGATTCCCCGCCTCTGATTCCCCGCCTCTGATTCCCCGACTCTGATTCCCCGCCTCTGATTCTCCTCCTCTGATTCTCCTCCTCTGATTCCCCGCCTCTGATTCCACGACTCTGATTCCCCGACTCCGATTCCCCACCTTAGATTCCCCGCCTCTGTTTCCACGCCTCTGATTCCCCGCCTCTGATTCCCCGCCTCTGATTCCTTGCCTCGGATTGCACACATCTGATACCCCGCCTCTCTTTCTCTGCCTCTCTTTCCCCACATCTCTTTTCCGTCCTCTGATTCCCCGCTTCTGATTCCCCGCTTCTGATTCCCCGCCTCCATTTCTCCGACTCTGATTCCCTTCCTCTGTTTCCCTGCCACCGATTCCCTGCCTCCGATTCCCTGCTTCAGAGTCCCTGGCTCTTTCCCTGGCTCTTTCCCTGCCCTTCTTTCCCCACATCTCTTTTCCCCCCTCTGATTCACCCTCTTTTAATTTCAGCCTCTGATTCCCCGCCTCTGGTTCCCCGCCTGTGATTCCCCGCCTGTGATTCCCCGCCTCTATTTCCCTGCCACTATTTTCGTGCCTCTTTCTCTGCCTCTCTTTTCCCACATCTCTATTCCCCCCTCTGATTCCCCGCCTCTGATTCCCCGCCTCTGATTCCCCGCCTCTTATTCACCGCCTCTGATTCCCTGCCTCTCTTTCCCTGCCACTATTTTCGTGCCTCCTTCTCTGCCTCTCTTTTCCCACATCTCATTTCCGCCCTCTGATTCCCCACCTCTGATTCCACGCCGCCTTTTCTCCGCCTCTGATACACCTCCTCTGAGTCCAAGCCTCTGATTCCCCGCCTCTGATTCCCCGCCTCTGATTCCCCGCCTCTGATTCCCCGCCTCTGATTCCCCACCTCTGATTTCCCGCATCTGATACCCCTCCTCTCTTTCACTGCGTCTATTTCCACGCCTCTTTCTCTGCCTCTCTTTCCCCACATCTCTTTTCTGCCCTCTGATTCCCCACCTCTGATTCCACGCCTCCGTTCCTCTGCCTCTGATACCCCGCCTCTGATACCCCGCCTCTGATACCCCGCCTCTGATTCCCCGCCTCTGATTCCCCGCCTCTGATTCCCCGCCTCTGATTCCCCTCCTCTGATTCCCCGACTCTGATTCCCCGCCTCTGATTCCACGCCTCTGATTCCTTGCCTCGGATTGCACACATCTGATAACCCGCCTCTCTTTCTCTGCCTCTCTTTCGCCACATCTCTTTTCCGTCCTCTGATTCCCCGCTTCTGATTCCTCGCTTCTGATTCCCCGCCTCCATTTCTCCGACTCTGATTCCCTTCCTCTGTTTTCCTGCCTCCGATTCCCTGCCTCCGATTCCCTGCTTCAGAGTCCCTGGCTCTTTCCCTGCCCTTCTTTCCCCACATCTCTTTTCCCCCCTCTGATTCACCCTCTTTTAATTTCAGCCTCTGATTCCCCGCCTCTGGTTCCCCGCCTGTGATTCCCCGCCTCTGATTCCCCGCCTCTCTTTCCCTGCCACTATTTTCGTGCCTCTTTCTCTGCCTCTCTTTTCCCACATCTCATTTCCGCCCACTGATTCCCCGCCTCTGATTCCCCGCCTCTGATTCCCCGCCTCTGATTCCCCGCCTCTGATTCCCCGCCTCTGATTCCCCGCCTCTGATTCCCCGCCTCTGATTCTCCGCCTCTGATTCCCTGCCTCTGATTCCCCGCCTCTGATTCCCCGACTCTGATTCCCCGACTCCGATTCCCTGCTTCAGAGTCTCTGACTCTTTCCCCGCCTCCCTTTCGCCGCCTCTCTTTTCCCACATCTCTATTCCCCCCTCTGATTCCACGCCTCTGATTCCCCGACAGACTCCCCACCTCAGATTCCCTGCCTCTGATACCCCTCATCTGATTCCCTGCCTCTGAATCCCCACCTCTGATTCCCCGCCTCTATTTCCTTGCCTCTTTCCCTGCCTCTCTTTCCCCACATCTCTTTCCCCGCCTTGAATTCCCCACATCTGATACCCCGCCTCTCTTTCCCTGCGTCTATTTCCGCGCCTCTTTCCCTGCCTCTCTTTCCCCACATCTCTTTTCCGCCCTCTGATTCCCCGCTTCTGATTCCCCGCCTCCGTTCTCCGACTCTGTTTCCCTGCCTCCGATTCCCTGCTTCAGAGTCCCTGGCTCTTTCCATGCCTCTCTTTCCCTACATATCTTTTCCCCCTTCTGATTCTCTCCCTTTGAATCTCATCCTCGGATTCCCCACCTCAGATTCCCCACCTCAGATTCCCTGCCTCAGAATCCCCACCTCAGATTCCCCGCCTCTGATTCCCCGCCTCTGATTCCCCGCCTCTGCTTCCCCGCCTCTGCTTCCCCGCCTCTGATTCCCCGCCTCTGATTCCCCGCCTCCATTTCTCCCACTCTGATTCCCTTCCTCTGTTTCCCTGCCTCCGATTCCCTGCTTCAGAGTCCCTGGCTCTTTCCCTGGCTCTTTCCCTGCCCTTCTTTCCCCACATCTCTTTTCCCCCCTCTGATTCACCCCCTTTTAATTTCAGCCTCTGATTCCCCGCCTGTGGTTCCCCGCCTCTGATTCCCCGCCTCTCTTTCCCTGCCACTATTTTCGTGCCTCTTTCTCTGCCTCTCTTTTCCCACATCTCATTTCCGCCCACTGATTCCCCGCCTCTGATTCCCCGCCTCTGATTCTCCGCCTCTGATTCCCCGCCTCTGATTCCCCGCCTCTGATTCCCCGCCTCTGATTCCCCGACTCTGATTCCCCGACTCTGATTCCCCGCCTCTGATTCCCCACCTCTGATTCCCCGACTCTGATTCCCCGACTCTGATTCCCCGACTCCGATTCCCTGTTTCAGAGTCTCTGACTCTTTCCCCGCCTCCCTTTCGCCGCCTCTCTTTTCCCACATCTCTATTCCCCCCTCTGATTCCACGCCTCTGATTCCCCGCCTCAGATTCCCCGCCTCTGATTCCCTGCCTCTGATTCCCCACCTCTATTTCCTTGCCTCTTTCCCTGCCTCTCTTTCCCCACATCTCTTTCCCCACATCTCTTTCCCCGCCTCTGATTCCCCGCCTCAGATTCGCCGCCTCAGATTCCCTGCCTCTGGATCTCCGCCTCTGATTCCCTGCCTCTGATTCCCCACCTCTATTTCCTTGCCTCTTTCCCTTCCTCTCTTTCCCCACATCTCTTTCCCCGCCTCTGATTCCCCGCCTTGAATTCCCCACATCTGATACTCCGCCTCTCTTTCCCTGCCACTATTTTCGTGCCTCCTTCTCTGCCTCTCTTTTCCCACATCTCTTTCCCTGCCTCTGATTCCCCGCCTCTGATTCCCCGCCTGTGATTCACCGCCTCTGATTTCCTGCCTCTCTTTCCGTGCCTCTTTCCCGGCCTCTCTTTCCCCACATCTCTTTTCCTGCCTCTGATGCCCCGCCTCGGATTCCACGCCTCTGATTCCCCGCCTCAGATTTTCCACCTCAGATTCCCCACATCTGATACCCCGCCTCTCTTTCCCTGCGTCTATTTCCGCGCCTCTTTCCCTGCCTCTCTTTCCCCACATCTCTTTCCCCGCCTCTGATTCCCCGCCTCGGAACCCCACATCTGATACCCTGCCTCTCTTTCCCTGCGTCTATTTCCGCGCCTCTTTCCCCGCCTCTCTTTTCCCACATCTCTTTCCCCGCCTCTGATTCCCCGCCTCTGATTCCCCGCCTCTGATACCATGACTCTGATTCCCCGCCTCTGATTCCCCGCCTCTGAAACCACGACTCTGATTCCCCGCCTCTGATTCCTCGCCTCTGATTTCCCGCCTCTCTTTCCGTGCCTCTTTCCCGGCCTCTCTTTCCCCACATCTCTTTTCCTGCCTCTGATTCCCCGCCTCGGATTCCACGCCTCTCATTTCCCACCTCTCTTTCCGTGCCTCTTTCCCCGCCTCTCTTTCCTTGCCTCTTTCCCTGCCTCTCTTTCTCCACATCTCTTTCCCCACCTCTGATTCCCCGCCTCGGATCCCCCACATCTGATACCCTGCCTCTCTTTCCCTGCGTCTATTTCCACGCCTCTTTCTCTGCCTCTCTTTCCCCACATCTCTTTTCCGCCCTCTGATTCCCCGCCTCTGATTCCCCGCCTCTGATTCCCTGCCTCTGATTCCCCGCCTCTGATTCCCCACCTCTGATTTCCCGCCTCTCTTTCCGTGCCTCTTTCCCGGCCTCTCTTTCCCCACATCTCTTTTCCTGCCTCTGATTCCCCGCCTCGGATTCCCCACATCTGATACCCTGCCTCTCTTTCCCTGCGTCTATTTCCACGCCTCTTTCTCTGCCTCTCTTTTCCCACATCTCATTTCCGCCCACTGATTCCCCGCCTCTGATTCCCCGCCTCTGATTCCCCGCCTCTGATTCCCCGCCTCTGATTCCCCGCCGCTGATTCTCCGCCTCTGATTCCCTGCCTCTGATTCCCCGCCTCTGATTCTCCGCCTCTGATTCCCCGCCTCTGATTCCCCGCCTCTGATTCCCCGCCTCTTCTTCCCCGCCTCTGATTCCCCGCCTCTGATTCCCCGCCTCTGATTCCCCGCCTCTGATTCCCCGCCTCTGATTCCCCGCCTCTGATTCCCCGCCTCTGATTCCCCGCCTCTGATTCCCCGCGTCTGAATCCCCGCCTCTGATTCCCCGCCTCTGATTCCCCGCCTCTGATTCCCCGCCTCTGATTCCCCGCCTCAGATAATACGACTCTGATTCCCCGCCTCTCATTTCCCACCTCTCTTTCCGTGCCTCTTTCCCCGCCTCTCTTTCCTTGCCTCTTTCCCTGCCTCTCTTTCTCCACATCTCTTTCCCCATCTCTGATTCCCCGCCTCGGATCCCCCACATCTGATACCCCGCCTCTCTTTCCCTGCGTCTATTTCCACGCCTCTTTCTCTGCCTCTCTTTCCCCACATCTCTTTTCCGCCCTCTGATTCCCCACCTCTGATTTCCCGCCTCTGATTCCCCGCCTCTGATTCCCTGCCTCTCTTTCCCTGCCACTATTTTCGTGCCTCCTTCTCTGCCACTCTTTTCCCACATCTCATTTCCGCCCTCTGATTCCCCACCTCTGATTCCACGCCGCCTTTTCTCCGCCTCTGATACACCTCCTCTGAGTCCAAGCCTCTGATTCCCCGCCTCTGATTCCCCACCTCTGATTCCCCGCCTCTGATTCCCCGCCTCTGATTCCCCGCCTCTGATTCCCCGCCTCTGATTCCCCTCCTCTGATTCCCCGCCTCTGATTCCCTGCCTCTGATTCCCCGCCTCTGATTCCCCGCCTCTGATTCCCCTCCTCTGATTCTCCTCCTCTGATTCCCCGCCTCTGATTCCACGACTCTGATTCCCCGACTCCGATTCCCCACCTTAGATTCCCCGCCTCTGTTTCCACGCCTCTGATTCCCCGCCTCTGATTCCCCGCCTCTGATTCCTTGCCTCGGATTGCACACATCTGATACCCCGCCTCTCTTTCTCTGCCTCTCTTTCCCCACATCTCTTTTCCGTCCTCTGATTCCCCGCTTCTGATTCCCCGCTTCTGATTCCCCGCCTCCATTTCTCCGACTCTGATTCCCTTCCTCTGTTTCCCTGCCACCGATTCCCTGCCTCCGATTCCCTGCTTCAGAGTCCCTGGCTCTTTCCCTGGCTCTTTCCCTGCCCTTCTTTCCCCACATCTCTTTTCCCCCCTCTGATTCACCCTCTTTTAATTTCAGCCTCTGATTCCCCGCCTCTGGTTCCCCTCCTGTGATTCCCCGCCTGTGATTCCCCGCCTCTCTTTCCCTGCCACTATTTTCGTGCCTCTTTCTCTGCCTCTCTTTTCCCACATCTCTATTCCCCCCTCTGATTCCCCGCCTCTGATTCCCCGCCTCTGATTCCCCGCCTCTGATTCCCCGCCTCTGATTCCCCGCCTCTGATTCCCCGCCTCTGATTCCCCGCCTCTCTTTCCCTGCCACTATTTTCGTGCCTCCTTCTCTGCCTCTCTTTTCCCACATCTCTTTTCCACCCTCTGATTCCCCGCCTCTGATTCCCCGCCTCTGATTCACCGCCTCTGATTCCCTGCCTCTCTTTCCCTGCCACTATTTTCGTGCCTCCTTCTCTGCCTCTCTTTTCCCACATCTCATTTCCGCCCTCTGATTCCCCACCTCTGATTCCACGCCGCCTTTTCTCCGCCTCTGATACACCTCCTCTGAGTCCAAGCCTCTGATTCCCCGCCTCTGATTCCCCGCCTCTGATTCCCCGCCTCTGATTCCCCACCTCTGATTTCCCGCCTCTCTTTCCGTGCCTCTCTCCCGGACTCTCTTTCCCCACATCTCTTTTCCTGCCTCTGATTCCCCGCCTCGGATTCCCCGCATCTGATACCCCTCCTCTCTTTCACTGCGTCTATTTCCACGCCTCTTTCTCTGCCTCTCTTTCCCCACATCTCTTTTCTGCCCTCTGATTCCCCACCTCTGATTCCACGCCTCCGTTCCTCTGCCTCTGATACCCCGCCTCTGATACCCCGCCTCTGATACCCCGCCTCTGATTCCCCGCCTCTGATTCCCCGCCTCTGATTCCCCTCCTCTGATTCCCCGACTCTGATTCCCCGCCTCTGATTCCACGCCTCTTATTCCCCGCCTATGATTCCCCGCCTCTGATTCCTTGCCTCGGATTGCACACATCTGATAACCCGCCTCTCTTTCTCTGCCTCTCTTTCGCCTCATCTCTTTTCCGTCCTCTGATTCCCCGCTTCTGATTCCTCGCTTCTGATTCCCCGCCTCCATTTCTCCGACTCTGATTCCCTTCCTCTGTTTTCCTGCCTCCGATTCCCTGCCTCCGATTCCCTGCTTCAGAGTCCCTGGCTCTTTCCCTGCCCTTCTTTCCCCACATCTCTTTTCCCCCCTCTGATTCACCCTCTTTTAATTTCAGCCTCTGATTCCCCGCCTCTGGTTCCCCGCCTGTGATTCCCCGCCTCTGATTCCCTGCCTCTCTTTCCCTGCCACTATTTTCGTGCCTCTTTCTCTGCCTCTCTTTTCCCACATCTCATTTCCGCCCACTGATTCCCCGCCTCTGATTCCCCGCCTCTGATTCCCCGCCTCTGATTCCCCGCCTCTGATTCCCCGCCTCTGATTCCCCTCCTCTGATTCTCCGCCTCTGATTCCCTGCCTCTGATTCCCCGCCTCTGATTCCCCGACTCTGATTCCCCGACTCCGATTCCCTGCTTCAGAGTCTCTGACTCTTTCCCCGCCTCCCTTTCGCCGCCTCTCTTTTCCCACTTCTCTATTCCCCCCTCTGATTCCACGCCTCTGATTCCCCGACAGACTCCCCACCTCAGATTCCCTGCCTCTGATTCCCCTCATCTGATTCCCTGCCTCTGAATCCCCACCTCTGATTCCCCGCCTCTATTTCCTTGCCTCTTTCCCTGCCTCTCTTTCCCCACATCTCTTTCCCCGCCTTGAATTCCCCACATCTGATACCCCGCCTCTCTTTCCCTGCGTCTATTTCCGCGCCTCTTTCCCTGCCTCTCTTTCCCCACATCTCTTTTCCGCCCTCTGATTCCCCGCTTCTGATTCCCCGCCTCCGTTCTCCGACTCTGTTTCCCTGCCTCCGATTCCCTGCTTCAGAGTCCCTGGCTCTTTCCATGCCTCTCTTTCCCTACATATCTTTTCCCCCTTCTGATTCTCTCCCTTTGAATCTCATCCTCGGATTCCCCACCTCAGATTCCCCACCTCAGATTCCCTGCCTCAGAATCCCCACCTCAGATTCCCCGCCTCTGATTCCCCGCCTCTGATTCCCCGCCTCTGATTCCCCGCCTCTGCTTCCCCGCCTCTGCTTCCCCGCCTCTGATTCCCCGCCTCTGATTCCCCGCCTCCATTTCTCCCACTCTGATTCCCTTCCTCTGTTTCCCTGCCTCCGATTCCCTGCTTCAGAGTCCCTGGCTCTTTCCCTGGCTCTTTCCCTGCCCTTCTTTCCCCACATCTCTTTTCCCCCCTCTGATTCACCCCCTTTTAATTTCAGCCTCTGATTCCCCGCCTGTGGTTCCCCGCCTCTGATTCCCCGCCTCTCTTTCCCTGCCACTATTTTCGTGCCTCTTTCTCTGCCTCTCTTTTCCCACATCTCATTTCCGCCCACTGATTCCCCGCCTCTGATTCCCCGCCTCTGATTCTCCGCCTCTGATTCCCCGCCTCTGATTCCCCGCCTCTGATTCCCCGCCTCTGATTCCCCGCCTCTGATTCCCCGACTCTGATTCCCCGCCTCTGATTCCCCGCCTCTGATTCCCCACCTCTGATTCCCCGACTCTGATTACCCGACACTGATTCCCCGACTCTGATTCCCCGACTCTGATTCCCCGACTCCGATTCCCTGTTTCAGAGTCTCTGACTCTTTCCCCGCCTCCCTTTCGCCGCCTCTCTTTTCCCACATCTCTATTCCCCCCTCTGATTCCACGCCTCTGATTCCCCGCCTCAGATTCCCCGCCTCAGATTCCCTGCCTCTGGATCTCCGCCTCTGATTCCCTGCCTCTGATTCCCCACCTCTATTTCCTTGCCTCTTTCCCTGCCTCTCTTTCCCCACATCTCTTTCCCCGCCTCTGATTCCCCGCCTTGAATTCCCCACATCTGATACTCCGCCTCTCTTTCCCTGCGTCTATTTCCGCGCCTCTTTCCCTGCCTCTCTTTCCCCACATCTCTTTTCCACCCTCTGATTCCCCGCTTCTGATTCCCCGCCTCCGTTTCTCCGACTCTGTTTCCCTGCCTCCGATTCCCTGCTTCAGAGTCCCTGGCTCTTTCCATGCCTCTCTTTCCCCACATTTCTTTTCCCCCTTCTGATTCTCCCCCTTTCAATCTCAGCCTCTGATTTCCCACCTCAGAATCCCCACCTCAAATTCCCCGCCTCTGATTCCCCGACTCTGATTCCCCGCCTCTGCTTCCCCGCCTCTGCTTCCCCGCCTCTGATTCCCCGCCTCTGATTGCCCGCCTCTGATTGCCCGCCTCTGATTCCCCGCCTCTGATTCCCCGCCTCTGATTCCCCGCCTCTGATTCCCCGCCTCTGATTCCCCGCCTCTGATTCCCCGCCTCTGATTCCCCGCCTCTCTTTCCCTGCCACTATTTTCGTGCCTCCTTCTCTGCCTCTCTTTTCCCACATCTCTTTCCCCGCCTCTGATTCCCTGCCTCCGATTCCCCGCCTCAGATAATACGACTCTGATTCCCCGCCTCTGATTCCCCGCCTGTGATTCACCGCCTCTGATTTCCTGCCTCTCTTTCCGTGCCTCTTTCCCGGCCTCTCTTTCCCCACATCTCTTTTCCTGCCTCTGATGCCCCGCCTCGGATTCCACGCCTCTGATTCCCCGCCTCAGATTTTCCACTTCAGATTCCCCACATCTGATACCCCGCCTCTCTTTCCCTGCGTCTATTTCCGCGCCTCTTTCCCTGCCTCTCTTTCCCCACATCTCTTTCCCCGCCTCTGATTCCCCGCCTCGGATTCCCCACATCTGATACCCCGCCTCTCTTTCCCTGCGTCTATTTCCGCGCCTCTTTCCCTGCCTCTCTTTTCCCACATCTCTTTCCCCGCCTCTGATTCCCCGCCTCAGATTCCCCGCCTCTGATTCCCCGACTCTGATTCCCCGCCTCTGATTCCCCACCTCTGATTCCCCAACTCTGATTCCCTGACACTGATTCCCCGACTCTGATTCCCCGACTCTGATTCCCCGACTCAGATTCCCTGTTTCAGAGTCTCTGACTCTTTCCCCGCCTCCCTTTCGCCGCCTCTCTTTTCCCACATCTCTATTCCCCCCTCTGATTCCCTGCCTCTGATTCCCCACCTCTATTTCCTTGCCTCTTTCCCTGCCTCTGATTCCCCGCCTTGAATTCCCCACATCTGATACTCCGCCTCTCTTTCCCTGCGTCTATTTCCGCGCCTCTTTCCCTGCCTCTCTTTCCCCACATCTCTTTTCCACCCTCTGATTCCCCGCTTCTGATTCCCCGCCTCCGTTTCTCCAACTCTGTTTCCCTGCCTCCGATTCCCTGCTTCAGAGTCCCTGGCTCTTTCCATGCCTCTCTTTCCCCACATTTCTTTTCCCCCTTCTGATTCTCCCCCTTTCAATCTCAGCCTCTGATTTCCCACCTCAGAATCCCCACCTCAAATTCCCCGCCTCTGATTCCCCGCCTCTGCTTCCCCGCCTCTGCTTCCCCGCGTCTGCTTCCCCGCCTCTGCTTCCCCGCCTCTGCTTCCCCGCCTCTGATTCCCCGCCTCTGATTCCCCGCCTCTGTTTCCCCGCCTCTGATTCCCCGCCTCTGATTCCCCGCCTCTGATTCCCCGCCTCTGATTCCCCGCCTCTGATTCCCCGCCTCTGATTCCCCGCCTCTGATTCCCTGCCTCTCTTTCCCTGCCACTATTTTCGTGCCTCCTTCTCTGCCTCTCTTTTCCCACATCTCTTTCCCCGCCTCTGATTCCCTGCCTCCGATTCCCCGCCTCAGATAATACGACTCTGATTCCCCGCCTCTGATTCCCCGCCTGTGATTCACCGCCTCTGATTTCCTGCCTCTCTTTCCGTGCCTCTTTCCCGGTCTCTCTTTCCCCACATCTCTTTTCCTGCCTCTGATGCCCCGCCTCGGATTCCACGCCTCTGATTCCCCGCCTCAGATTTTCCGCCTCAGATTTTCCACCTCAGATTCCCCACATCTGATACCCCGCCTCTCTTTCCCTGCGTCTATTTCCGCGCCTCTTTCCCCGCCTCTCTTTTCCCACATCTCTTTCCCCGCCTCTGATTCCCCGCCTCTGATTCCCCGCCTCTGAAACCACGACTCTGATTCCCCGCTTCTGATACCACGACTCTAATTCCCCGCCTCTGATTCCCCGCCTCTCATTTCCCACCTCTCTTTCCCTGCCTCTCTTTCTCCACATCTCTTTCCCCACCTCTGATTCCCCGCCTCGGATCCCCCACATCTGATACCCTGCCTCTCTTTCCCTGCGTCTATTTCCACGCCTCTTTCTCTGCCTCTCTTTCCCCACATCTCTTTTCCGCCCTCTGATTCCCCGCCTCTGATTCCCCGCCTCTGATTCCCTGCCTTTGATTCCCCGCCTCTGATTCCCCACCTCTGATTTCCCGCCTCTGATTCCCCGCCTCTGATTCCCCGCCTCTGATTCCCCACCTCTGATTCCCCGCCTCTGATTCCCTGCCTCTGATTCCCCGCCTCTGATTCCCCGCCTCTGATTCTCCGCCTCTGATTCCCCGCCTCTGATTCCCCGCCTCTGATTCCCCGACTCTGATTCCCCGCCTCTGATTCCACGACTCTGATTCCCCGACTCCGATTCCCCACCTTAGATTCCACGCCTCTGATTCCACGCCTCTGATTCCTTGCCTCGGATTGCACACATCTGATAACCCGCCTCTCTTTCTCTGCCTCTCTTTCGCCACATCTCTTTTCCGTCCTCTGATTCCCCGCTTCTGATTCCCCGCTTCTGATTCCCCGCCTCCATTTCTCCGACTCTGATTCCCTTCCTCTGTTTTCCTGCCTCCGATTCCCTGCCTCCGATTCCCTGCTTCAGAGTCCCTGGCTCTTTCCCTGGCTCTTTCCCTACCCTTCTTTCCCCACATCTCTTTTCCCCCCTCTGGTTCACCCTCTTTTAATTTCAGCCTCTGATTCCCCGCCTCTGGTTCCCCGCCTCTGATTCTCCGCCTCTGATTCCCTGCCTCTGATTCCCTGCCTCTGATTCCCCACCTCTAATTCCCCGACTCTGATTCCCTGACACTGATTCCCCGACTCTGATTCCCCGACTCTGATTCCCCGACTCCGATTCCCTGTTTCAGAGTCTCTGACTCTTTCCCCGCCTCCCTTTCGCCGCCTCTCTTTTCCCACATCTCTATTCCCCCCTCTGATTCCACGCCTCTGATTCCCCGCCTCAGATTCCCCGCCTCAGATTCCCTGCCTCTGGATCTCCGCCTCTGATTCCCTGCCTCTGATTCCCCACCTCTATTTCCTTGCCTCTTTCCCTGCCTCTCTTTCCCCACATCTCTTTCCCCACATCTCTTTCCCCGCCTCTGATTCCCCGCCTTGAATTCCCCACATCTGATACTCCGCCTCTCTTTCCCTGCGTCTATTTCCGCGCCTCTTTCCCTGCCTCTCTTTCCCCACATCTCTTTTCCGCCCTCTGATTCCCCGCTTCTGATTCCCCGCCTCCGTTCTCCGACTCTGTTTCCCTGCCTCCGATTCCCTGCTTCAGAGTCCCTGGCTCTTTCCGTGCCTCTCTTTCCCCACATTTCTTTTCCCCCTTCTGATTCTCCTCCTTTCAATCTCAGCCTCTGATTTCCCACCTCAGAATCCCCACCTCAAATTCCCCGCCTCTGATTCCCCGACTCTGATTCCCCGCCTCTGCTTCCCCGCCTCTGCTTCCCCGCCTCTGCTTCCCCGCCTCTACTTCCCCGCCTCTGATTGCCCGCCTCTGATTTCCCGCCTCTGATTCCCCGCCTCTGATTCCCCGCCTCTGATTCCCCGCCTCTGATTCCCCGCCTCTGATTCCCCGCCTCTGATTCCCTGCCTCTCTTTCCCTGCCACTATTTTCGTGCCTCCTTCTCTGCCTCTCTTTTCCCACATCTCTTTCCCCGCCTCTGATTCCCTGCCTCCGATTCCCCGCCTCAGATAATACGACTCTGATTCCCCGCCTCTGATTCCCCGCCTGTGATTCACCGCCTCTGATTTCCTGCCTCTCTTTCCGTGCCTCTTTCCCGGCCTCTCTTTCCCCACATCTCTTTTCCTGCCTCTGATGCCCCGCCTCGGATTCCACGCCTCTGATTCCCCGCCTCAGATTTTCCACCTCAGATTCCCCACATCTGATACCCCGCCTCTCTTTCCCTGCGTCTATTTCCGCGCCTCTTTCCCTGCCTCTCTTACCCCACATCTCTTTCCCCGCCTCTGATTCCCCGCCTCGGATTCCCCACATCTGATACCCCGCCTCTCTTTCCCTGCGTCTATTTCCGCGCCTCTTTCCCTGCCTCTCTTTTCCCACATCTCTTTCCCCGCCTCTGATTCCCCGCCTCAGATTCCCCGCCTCTGATACCATGACTCTGATTCCCCGCCTCTGATTCCCCGCCTCTGATTCCCCGCCTCTGATTCCACGCCTCTGATTCCCCGCCTCTCATTCCCCGCCCCTGATTCCCCGCCTCTCTTTCCCTGCCACTATTTTTGTGCCTCCTTCTCTGCCTCTCTTTTCCCACATCTCTTTCCCCGCCTCTGTTTCCCTGCCTCCGATTCCCCGCCTCAGATAATACGACTCTGATTCCCCGCCTCTGATTCCCCGCCTCTGATTCACCGCCTCTGATTTCCTGCCTCTCTTTCCGTGCCTCTTTCCCGGCCTCTCTTTCCCCACATCTCTTTTCCTGCCTCTGATGCCCCGCCTCGGATTCCACGCCTCTGATTCCCCGCCTCAGATTTTCCACTTCAGATTCCCCACATCTGATACCCCGCCTCTCTTTCCCTGCGTCTATTTCCGCGCCTCTTTCCCTGCCTCTCTTTCCCCACATCTCTTTCCCCGCCTCTGATTCCCCGCCTCGGATTCCCCACATCTGATACCCCGCCTCTCATTCCCCGCCCCTGATTCCCCGCCTCTCTTTCCCTGCCACTATTTTTGTGCCTCTTTCCCTGCCTCTCTTTTCCCACATCTCTTTCCCCGCCTCTGATTCCCCGACTCTGATTCCCCGCCTCTGATTCCCCACCTCTGATTCCCCGACTCTGATTCCCCGACTCAGATTCCCTGTTTCAGAGTCTCTGACTCTTTCCCCGCCTCCCTTTCGCCGCCTCTCTTTTCCCACATCTCTATTCCCCCCTCTGATTCCACGCATCTGATTCCCCGCCTCTCATTCCCCGCCCCTGATTCCCCGCCTCTCTTTCCCTGCCACTAATTTTGTGCCTCTTTCCCTGCCTCTCTTTCCCCACATCTCTTTTCCACCCTCTGATTCCCCGCTTCTGATTCCCCGCCTCCGTTTCTCCGACTCTGTTTCCCTGCCTCCGATTCCCTGCTTCAGAGTCCCTGGCTCTTTCCATGCCTCTCTTTCCCCACATTTCTTTTCCCCCTTCTGATTCTCCCCCTTTCAATCTCAGCCTCTGATTTCCCACCTCAGAATCCCCACCTCAAATTCCCCGCCTCTGATTCCCCGCCTCTGCTTCCCCGCCTCTGTTTCCCCGCCTCTGCTTCCCCGCCTCTGCTTCCCCGCCTCTGATTCCCCGCCTCTGATTCCCCGCCTCTGATTCCCCGCCTCTGATTCCCCGCCTCTGATTCCCCGCCTCTGATTCCCCGCCTCTGATTCCTCGCCTCTGATTCCCCGCCTCTGATTCCCTGCCTCTGATTCCCCGCCTCTGATTCCCTGCCTCTCTTTCCCTGCCACTATTTTCGTGCCTCCTTCTCTGCCCCTCTTTTCCCACATCTCTTTCCCCGCCTCTGATTCCCTGCCTCCGATTCCCCGCCTCAGATAATACGACTCTGATTCCCCGCCTCTGATTCCCCGCCTCTGATTCACCGCCTCTGATTTCCTGCCTCTCTTTCCGTGCCTCTTTCCCGGCCTCTCTTTCCCCACATCTCTTTTCCTGCCTCTGATGCCCCGCCTCGGATTCCACGCCTCTGATTCCCCGCCTCAGATTTTCCACCTCAGATTCCCCACATCTGATACCCCGCCTCTCTTTCCCTGCGTCTATTTCCGCGCCTCTTTCCCTGCCTCTCTTTCCCCACATCTCTTTCCCCGCCTCTGATTCCCCGCCTCGGATTCCCCACATCTGATACCCCGCCTCTCTTTCCCTGCGTCTATTTCCGCGCCTCTTTCCCCGCCTCTCTTTTCCCACATCTCTTTCCCCGCCTCTGATTCCCCGCCTCTGATTCCCCGCCTCTGATACCATGACTCTGATTCCCCGCCTCTGATTCCCCGCCTCTGATTCCCCGCCTCTGAAACCACGACTCTGATTCCCCGCCTCTGATTCCTCGCCTCTGATTTCCCGCCTCTCTTTCCGTGCCTCTTTCCCGGCCTCTCTTTCCCCACATCTCTTTTCCTGCCTCTGATTCCACGCCTCGGATTCCACGCCTCTGATTCCCCGCCTCAGATTCTCCACCTTAAATTCCCCGCTTCTGATACCACGACTCTGATTCCCCGCCTCTGATTCCCCGCCTCTCATTTCCCACCTCTCTTTCCGTGCCTCTTTCCCCGCCTCTCTTTCCTTGCCTCTTTCCCTGCCTCTCTTTCTCCACATCTCTTTCCCCACCTCTGATTCCCCGCCTCGGATCCCCCACATCTGATACCCTGCCTCTCTTTCCCTGCGTCTATTTCCACGCCTCTTTCTCTGCCTCTCTTTCCCCACATCTCTTTTCCGCCCTCTGATTCCCCGCCTCTGATTCCCCGCCTCTGATTCCCTGCCTCTGATTCCCCGCCTCTGATTCCCCACCTCTGATTTCCCGCCTCTCTTTCCGTGCCTCTTTCCCGGCCTCTCTTTCCCCACATCTCTTTTCCTGCCTCTGATTCCCCGCCTCGGATTACCCGCATCTGATACACCTCCTCGCTTTCACAGCGTCTATTTCCACGCCTCTTTCTCTGCCTCTCTTTTCCCACATCTCATTTCCGCCCACTGATTCCCCGCCTCTGATTCCCCGCCTCTGATTCCCCGCCTCTGATTCCCCGCCTCTGATTCCCTGCCTCTGATTCCCCGCCTCTGATTCCCCGCCTCCATTTCTCCGACTCCGATTCCCTGCTTCAGAGTCTCTGACTCCCCGCCTCTCTTTCCCTGCCACTATTTTCGTGCCTCTTTCTCTGCCTCTCTTTTCCCACATCTCATTTCCGCCCACTGATTCCCCGCCTCTGATTCCCCGCCTCTGATTCTCCGCCTCTGATTCCCCGCCTCTGATTCCCCGCCTCTGATTCCCCGCCTCTGATTCCCCGCCTCTGATTCCCCGACTCTGATTCCCCGCCTCTGATTCCCCGCCTCTGATTCCCCACCTCTGATTCCCCGACTCTGATTCCCCGACACTGATTCCCCGACTCTGATTCCCCGACTCTGATTCCCCGACTCCGATTCCCTGTTTCAGAGTCTCTGACTCTTTCCCCGCCTCCCTTTCGCCGCCTCTCTTTTCCCACATCTCTATTCCCCCCTCTGATTCCACGCCTCTGATTCCCCGCCTCAGATTCCCCGCCTCAGATTCCCTGCCTCTGGATCTCCGCCTCTGATTCCCTGCCTCTGATTCCCCACCTCTATTTCCTTGCCTCTTTCCCTGCCTCTCTTTCCCCACATCTCTTTCCCCGCCTCTGATTCCCCGCCTTGAATTCCCCACATCTGATACTCCGCCTCTCTTTCCCTGCGTCTATTTCCGCGCCTCTTTCCCTGCCTCTCTTTCCCCACATCTCTTTTCCACCCTCTGATTCCCCGCTTCTGATTCCCCGCCTCCGTTTCTCCGACTCTGTTTCCCTGCCTCCGATTCCCTGCTTCAGAGTCCCTGGCTCTTTCCATGCCTCTCTTTCCCCACATTTCTTTTCCCCCTTCTGATTCTCCCCCTTTCAATCTCAGCCTCTGATTTCCCACCTCAGAATCCCCACCTCAAATTCCCCGCCTCTGATTCCCCGACTCTGATTCCCCGCCTCTGCTTCCCCGCCTCTGCTTCCCCGCCTCTGATTCCCCGCCTCTGATTGCCCGCCTCTGATTGCCCGCCTCTGATTCCCCGCCTCTGATTCCCCGCCTCTGATTCCCCGCCTCTGATTCCCCGCCTCTGATTCCCCGCCTCTGATTCCCCGCCTCTGATTCCCCGCCTCTGATTCCCCGCCTCTCTTTCCCTGCCACTATTTTCGTGCCTCCTTCTCTGCCTCTCTTTTCCCACATCTCTTTCCCCGCCTCTGATTCCCTGCCTCCGATTCCCCGCCTCAGATAATACGACTCTGATTCCCCGCCTCTGATTCCCCGCCTGTGATTCACCGCCTCTGATTTCCTGCCTCTCTTTCCGTGCCTCTTTCCCGGCCTCTCTTTC
Source organism: Narcine bancroftii (assembly GCF_036971445.1). Lineage (NCBI taxonomy): Eukaryota > Metazoa > Chordata > Chondrichthyes > Torpediniformes > Narcinidae > Narcine > Narcine bancroftii. The sequence continues at coordinate 1,078,016 of NW_027211811.1, read as the reverse complement.
CCCACATCTCTTTTCCTGCCTCTGATGCCCCGCCTCGGATTCCACGCCTCTGATTCCCCGCCTCAGATTTTCCACTTCAGATTCCCCACATCTGATACCCCGCCTCTCTTTCCCTGCGTCTATTTCCGCGCCTCTTTCCCTGCCTCTCTTTCCCCACATCTCTTTCCCCGCCTCTGATTCCCCGCCTCGGATTCCCCACATCTGATACCCCGCCTCTCTTTCCCTGCGTCTATTTCCGCGCCTCTTTCCCTGCCTCTCTTTTCCCACATCTCTTTCCCCGCCTCTGATTCCCCGCCTCAGATTCCCCGCCTCTGATTCCCCGACTCTGATTCCCCGCCTCTGATTCCCCACCTCTGATTCCCCAACTCTGATTCCCTGACACTGATTCCCCGACTCTGATTCCCCGACTCTGATTCCCCGACTCAGATTCCCTGTTTCAGAGTCTCTGACTCTTTCCCCGCCTCCCTTTCGCCGCCTCTCTTTTCCCACATCTCTATTCCCCCCTCTGATTCCCTGCCTCTGATTCCCCACCTCTATTTCCTTGCCTCTTTCCCTGCCTCTCTTTCCCCACATCTCTTTCCCCGCCTCTGATTCCCCGCCTTGAATTCCCCACATCTGATACTCCGCCTCTCTTTCCCTGCGTCTATTTCCGCGCCTCTTTCCCTGCCTCTCTTTCCCCACATCTCTTTTCCACCCTCTGATTCCCCGCTTCTGATTCCCCGCCTCCGTTTCTCCGACTCTGTTTCCCTGCCTCCGATTCCCTGCTTCAGAGTCCCTGGCTCTTTCCATGCCTCTCTTTCCCCACATTTCTTTTCCCCCTTCTGATTCTCCCCCTTTCAATCTCAGCCTCTGATTTCCCACCTCAGAATCCCCACCTCAAATTCCCCGCCTCTGATTCCCCGCCTCTGCTTCCCCGCCTCTGCTTCCCCGCGTCTGCTTCCCCGCCTCTGCTTCCCCGCCTCTGCTTCCCCGCCTCTGATTCCCCGCCTCTGATTCCCCGCCTCTGTTTCCCCGCCTCTGATTCCCCGCCTCTGATTCCCCGCCTCTGATTCCCCGCCTCTGATTCCCCGCCTCTGATTCCCCGCCTCTGATTCCCCGCCTCTGATTCCCTGCCTCTCTTTCCCTGCCACTATTTTCGTGCCTCCTTCTCTGCCTCTCTTTTCCCACATCTCTTTCCCCGCCTCTGATTCCCTGCCTCCGATTCCCCGCCTCAGATAATACGACTCTGATTCCCCGCCTCTGATTCCCCGCCTGTGATTCACCGCCTCTGATTTCCTGCCTCTCTTTCCGTGCCTCTTTCCCGGTCTCTCTTTCCCCACATCTCTTTTCCTGCCTCTGATGCCCCGCCTCGGATTCCACGCCTCTGATTCCCCGCCTCAGATTTTCCGCCTCAGATTTTCCACCTCAGATTCCCCACATCTGATACCCCGCCTCTCTTTCCCTGCGTCTATTTCCGCGCCTCTTTCCCCGCCTCTCTTTTCCCACATCTCTTTCCCCGCCTCTGATTCCCCGCCTCTGATTCCCCGCCTCTGAAACCACGACTCTGATTCCCCGCTTCTGATACCACGACTCTAATTCCCCGCCTCTGATTCCCCGCCTCTCATTTCCCACCTCTCTTTCCCTGCCTCTCTTTCTCCACATCTCTTTCCCCACCTCTGATTCCCCGCCTCGGATCCCCCACATCTGATACCCTGCCTCTCTTTCCCTGCGTCTATTTCCACGCCTCTTTCTCTGCCTCTCTTTCCCCACATCTCTTTTCCGCCCTCTGATTCCCCGCCTCTGATTCCCCGCCTCTGATTCCCTGCCTTTGATTCCCCGCCTCTGATTCCCCACCTCTGATTTCCCGCCTCTGATTCCCCGCCTCTGATTCCCCGCCTCTGATTCCCCACCTCTGATTCCCCGCCTCTGATTCCCTGCCTCTGATTCCCCGCCTCTGATTCCCCGCCTCTGATTCTCCGCCTCTGATTCCCCGCCTCTGATTCCCCGCCTCTGATTCCCCGACTCTGATTCCCCGCCTCTGATTCCACGACTCTGATTCCCCGACTCCGATTCCCCACCTTAGATTCCACGCCTCTGATTCCACGCCTCTGATTCCTTGCCTCGGATTGCACACATCTGATAACCCGCCTCTCTTTCTCTGCCTCTCTTTCGCCACATCTCTTTTCCGTCCTCTGATTCCCCGCTTCTGATTCCCCGCTTCTGATTCCCCGCCTCCATTTCTCCGACTCTGATTCCCTTCCTCTGTTTTCCTGCCTCCGATTCCCTGCCTCCGATTCCCTGCTTCAGAGTCCCTGGCTCTTTCCCTGGCTCTTTCCCTACCCTTCTTTCCCCACATCTCTTTTCCCCCCTCTGGTTCACCCTCTTTTAATTTCAGCCTCTGATTCCCCGCCTCTGGTTCCCCGCCTCTGATTCTCCGCCTCTGATTCCCTGCCTCTGATTCCCTGCCTCTGATTCCCCACCTCTAATTCCCCGACTCTGATTCCCTGACACTGATTCCCCGACTCTGATTCCCCGACTCTGATTCCCCGACTCCGATTCCCTGTTTCAGAGTCTCTGACTCTTTCCCCGCCTCCCTTTCGCCGCCTCTCTTTTCCCACATCTCTATTCCCCCCTCTGATTCCACGCCTCTGATTCCCCGCCTCAGATTCCCCGCCTCAGATTCCCTGCCTCTGGATCTCCGCCTCTGATTCCCTGCCTCTGATTCCCCACCTCTATTTCCTTGCCTCTTTCCCTGCCTCTCTTTCCCCACATCTCTTTCCCCACATCTCTTTCCCCGCCTCTGATTCCCCGCCTTGAATTCCCCACATCTGATACTCCGCCTCTCTTTCCCTGCGTCTATTTCCGCGCCTCTTTCCCTGCCTCTCTTTCCCCACATCTCTTTTCCGCCCTCTGATTCCCCGCTTCTGATTCCCCGCCTCCGTTCTCCGACTCTGTTTCCCTGCCTCCGATTCCCTGCTTCAGAGTCCCTGGCTCTTTCCGTGCCTCTCTTTCCCCACATTTCTTTTCCCCCTTCTGATTCTCCTCCTTTCAATCTCAGCCTCTGATTTCCCACCTCAGAATCCCCACCTCAAATTCCCCGCCTCTGATTCCCCGACTCTGATTCCCCGCCTCTGCTTCCCCGCCTCTGCTTCCCCGCCTCTGCTTCCCCGCCTCTACTTCCCCGCCTCTGATTGCCCGCCTCTGATTTCCCGCCTCTGATTCCCCGCCTCTGATTCCCCGCCTCTGATTCCCCGCCTCTGATTCCCCGCCTCTGATTCCCCGCCTCTGATTCCCTGCCTCTCTTTCCCTGCCACTATTTTCGTGCCTCCTTCTCTGCCTCTCTTTTCCCACATCTCTTTCCCCGCCTTTGATTCCCTGCCTCCGATTCCCCGCCTCAGATAATACGACTCTGATTCCCCGCCTCTGATTCCCCGCCTGTGATTCACCGCCTCTGATTTCCTGCCTCTCTTTCCGTGCCTCTTTCCCGGCCTCTCTTTCCCCACATCTCTTTTCCTGCCTCTGATGCCCCGCCTCGGATTCCACGCCTCTGATTCCCCGCCTCAGATTTTCCACCTCAGATTCCCCACATCTGATACCCCGCCTCTCTTTCCCTGCGTCTATTTCCGCGCCTCTTTCCCTGCCTCTCTTACCCCACATCTCTTTCCCCGCCTCTGATTCCCCGCCTCGGATTCCCCACATCTGATACCCCGCCTCTCTTTCCCTGCGTCTATTTCCGCGCCTCTTTCCCTGCCTCTCTTTTCCCACATCTCTTTCCCCGCCTCTGATTCCCCGCCTCAGATTCCCCGCCTCTGATACCATGACTCTGATTCCCCGCCTCTGATTCCCCGCCTCTGATTCCACGCCTCTGATTCCCCGCCTCTCATTCCCCGCCCCTGATTCCCCGCCTCTCTTTCCCTGCCACTATTTTTGTGCCTCCTTCTCTGCCTCTCTTTTCCCACATCTCTTTCCCCGCCTCTGTTTCCCTGCCTCCGATTCCCCGCCTCAGATAATACGACTCTGATTCCCCGCCTCTGATTCCCCGCCTCTGATTCACCGCCTCTGATTTCCTGCCTCTCTTTCCGTGCCTCTTTCCCGGCCTCTCTTTCCCCACATCTCTTTTCCTGCCTCTGATGCCCCGCCTCGGATTCCACGCCTCTGATTCCCCGCCTCAGATTTTCCACTTCAGATTCCCCACATCTGATACCCCGCCTCTCTTTCCCTGCGTCTATTTCCGCGCCTCTTTCCCTGCCTCTCTTTCCCCACATCTCTTTCCCCGCCTCTGATTCCCCGCCTCGGATTCCCCACATCTGATACCCCGCCTCTCATTCCCCGCCCCTGATTCCCCGCCTCTCTTTCCCTGCCACTATTTTTGTGCCTCTTTCCCTGCCTCTCTTTTCCCACATCTCTTTCCCCGCCTCTGATTCCCCGACTCTGATTCCCCGCCTCTGATTCCCCACCTCTGATTCCCCGACTCTGATTCCCCGACTCAGATTCCCTGTTTCAGAGTCTCTGACTCTTTCCCCGCCTCCCTTTCGCCGCCTCTCTTTTCCCACATCTCTATTCCCCCCTCTGATTCCACGCATCTGATTCCCCGCCTCTCATTCCCCGCCCCTGATTCCCCGCCTCTCTTTCCCTGCCACTAATTTTGTGCCTCTTTCCCTGCCTCTCTTTCCCCACATCTCTTTTCCACCCTCTGATTCCCCGCTTCTGATTCCCCGCCTCCGTTTCTCCGACTCTGTTTCCCTGCCTCCGATTCCCTGCTTCAGAGTCCCTGGCTCTTTCCATGCCTCTCTTTCCCCACATTTCTTTTCCCCCTTCTGATTCTCCCCCTTTCAATCTCAGCCTCTGATTTCCCACCTCAGAATCCCCACCTCAAATTCCCCGCCTCTGATTCCCCGCCTCTGCTTCCCCGCCTCTGCTTCCCCGCCTCTGCTTCCCCGCCTCTGCTTCCCCGCCTCTGATTCCCCGCCTCTGATTCCCCGCCTCTGATTCCCCGCCTCTGATTCCCCGCCTCTGATTCCCCGCCTCTGATTCCCCGCCTCTGATTCCCCGCCTCTGATTCCTCGCCTCTGATTCCCCGCCTCTGATTCCCTGCCTCCGATTCCCCGCCTCAGATAATACGACTCTGATTCCCCGCCTCTGATTCCCCGCCTGTGATTCACCGCCTCTGATTTCCTGCCTCTCTTTCCGTGCCTCTTTCCCGGCCTCTCTTTCCCCACATCTCTTTTCCTGCCTCTGATGCCCCGCCTCGGATTCCACGCCTCTGATTCCCCGCCTCAGATTTTCCACCTCAGATTCCCCACATCTGATACCCCGCCTCTCTTTCCCTGCGTCTATTTCCGCGCCTCTTTCCCTGCCTCTCTTTCCCCACATCTCTTTCCCCGCCTCTGATTCCCCGCCTCGGATTCCCCACATCTGATACCCCGCCTCTCTTTCCCTGCGTCTATTTCCGCGCCTCTTTCCCCGCCTCTCTTTTCCCACATCTCTTTCCCCGCCTCTGATTCCCCGCCTCTGATTCCCCGCCTCTGATACCATGACTCTGATTCCCCGCCTCTGATTCCCCGCCTCTGATTCCCCGCCTCTGAAACCACGACTCTGATTCCCCGCCTCTGATTCCTCGCCTCTGATTTCCCGCCTCTCTTTCCGTGCCTCTTTCCCGGCCTCTCTTTCCCCACATCTCTTTTCCTGCCTCTGATTCCACGCCTCGGATTCCACGCCTCTGATTCCCCGCCTCAGATTCTCCACCTTAAATTCCCCGCTTCTGATACCACGACTCTGATTCCCCGCCTCTGATTCCCCGCCTCTCATTTCCCACCTCTCTTTCCGTGCCTCTTTCCCCGCCTCTCTTTCCTTGCCTCTTTCCCTGCCTCTCTTTCTCCACATCTCTTTCCCCACCTCTGATTCCCCGCCTCGGATCCCCCACATCTGATACCCTGCCTCTCTTTCCCTGCGTCTATTTCCACGCCTCTTTCTCTGCCTCTCTTTCCCCACATCTCTTTTCCGCCCTCTGATTCCCCGCCTCTGATTCCCCGCCTCTGATTCCCTGCCTCTGATTCCCCGCCTCTGATTCCCCACCTCTGATTTCCCGCCTCTCTTTCCGTGCCTCTTTCCCGGCCTCTCTTTCCCCACATCTCTTTTCCTGCCTCTGATTCCCCGCCTCGGATTCCCCGCATCTGATACCCCTCCTCGCTTTCACAGCGTCTATTTCCACGCCTCTTTCTCTGCCTCTCTTTTCCCACATCTCATTTCCGCCCACTGATTCCCCGCCTCTGATTCCCCGCCTCTGATTCCCCGCCTCTGATTCCCCGCCTCTGATTCCCTGCCTCTGATTCCCCGCCTCTGATTCCCCGCCTCCATTTCTCCGACTCCGATTCCCTGCTTCAGAGTCTCTGACTCTTTCCCCGCCTCCCTTTCGCCGCCTCGCTTTTCCCACATCTCTATTCCCCCCTCTGATTCCCCGCCTCTGATTCCCCGCCTCTGATTCCCTGCCTCTCTTTCCCTGCCACTATTTTCGTGCCTCATTCTCTGCCTCTCTTTTCCCACATCTCTTTCCCCGCCTCTGATTCCCCGCCTCAGATTCCCCACCTCAGATAATACGACTCTGATTCCCCGCCTCTCATTTCCCACCTCTCTTTCCGTGCCTCTTTCCCCGCCTCTCTTTCCTTGCCTCTTTCCCTGCCTCTCTTTCTCCACATCTCTTTCCCCACCTCTGATTCCCCGCCTCGGATCCCCCACATCTGATACCCCGCCTCTCTTTCCCTGCGTCTATTTCCACGCCTCTTTCTCTGCCTCTCTTTCCCCACATCTCTTTTCCGCCCTCTGATTCCCCGCCTCTGATTCCCCGCCTCTGATTCCCTGCCTCTGATTCCCTGCCTCTGATTCCCCGACTCTGATTCCCCGCCTCTGATTCCCCACCTCTGATTCCCCGACTCTGATTCCCTGACACTGATTCCCCGACTCTGATTCCCCGACTCTGATTCCCCGACTCAGATTCCCTGTTTCAGAGTCTCTGACTCTTTCCCCGCCTCCCTTTCGCCGCCTCTCTTTTCCCACATCTCTATTCCCCCCTCTGATTCCACGCCTCTGATTCCCCGCCTCAGATTCGCCGCCTCTATTTCCTTGCCTCTTTCCCTGCCTCTCTTTCCCCACATCTCTTTCCCCGCCTCTGATTCCCCGCCTTGAATTCCCCACATCTGATACTCCGCCTCTCTTTCCCTGCGTCTATTTCCGCGCCTCTTTCCCTGCCTCTCTTTCCCCACATCTCTTTTCCACCCTCTGATTCCCCGCTTCTGATTCCCCGCCTCCGTTTCTCCGACTCTGTTTCCCTGCCTCCGATTCCCTGCTTCAGAGTCCCTGGCTCTTTCCATGCCTCTCTTTCCCCACATTTCTTTTCCCCCTTCTGATTCTCCCCCTTTCAATCTCAGCCTCTGATTTCCCACCTCAGAATCCCCACCTCAAATTCCCCGCCTCTGCTTCCCCGCGTCTGCTTCCCCGCCTCTGCTTCCCCGCCTCTGCTTCCCCGCCTCTGATTCCCCGCCTCTGATTCCCCGCCTCTGATTCCCCGCCTCTGATTCCCCGCCTCTGATTCCCCGCCTCTGATTCCCCGCCTCTGATTCCCTGCCTCTCTTTCCCTGCCACTATTTTCGTGCCTCCTTCTCTGCCTCTCTTTTCCCACATCTCTTTCCCCGCCTCTGATTCCCTGCCTCCGATTCCCCGCCTCAGATAATACGACTCTGATTCCCCGCCTCTGATTCCCCGCCTGTGATTCACCGCCTCTGATTTCCTGCCTCTCTTTCCGTGCCTCTTTCCCGGCCTCTCTTTCCCCACATCTCTTTTCCTGCCTCTGATGCCCCGCCTCGGATTCCACGCCTCTGATTCCCCGCCTCAGATTTTCCACCTCAGATTCCCCACATCTGATACCCCGCCTCTCTTTCCCTGCGTCTATTTCCGCGCCTCTTTCCCTGCCTCTCTTTCCCCACATCTCTTTCCCCGCCTCTGATTCCCCGCCTCGGATTCCCCACATCTGATACCCCGCCTCTCTTTCCCTGCGTCTATTTCCGCGCCTCTTTCCCCGCCTCTCTTTTCCCACATCTCTTTCCCCGCCTCTGATTCCCCGCCTCTGATTCCCCGCCTCTGAAACCACGACTCTGATTCCCCGCCTCTGATTCCTCGCCTCTGATTTCCCGCCTCTCTTTCCGTGCCTCTTTCCCGGCCTCTCTTTCCCCACATCTCTTTTCCTGCCTCTGATTCCACGCCTCGGATTCCACGCCTCTGATTCCCCGCCTCAGATTCTCCACCTCAAATTCCCCGCTTCTGATACCACGACTCTGATTCCCCGCCTCTCATTTCCCACCTCTCTTTCCGTGCCTCTTTCCCTGCCTCTCTTTCTCCACATCTCTTTCCCCACCTCTGATTCCCCGCCTCGGATCCCCCACATCTGATACCCTGCCTCTCTTTCCCTGCGTCTATTTCCACGCCTCTTTCTCTGCCTCTCTTTCCCCACATCTCTTTTCCGCCCTCTGATTCCCCGCCTCTGATTCCCCGCCTCTGATTCCTTGCCTCTGATTCCCCGCCTCTGATTCCCCACCTCTGATTTCCTGCCTCTCTTTCCGTGCCTCTTTCCCGGCCTCTCTTTCCCCACATCTCTTTTCCTGCCTCTGATTCCCCGCCTCGGATTCCCCGCATCTGATACCCCTCCTCGCTTTCACTGCGTCTATTTCCACGCCTCTTTCTCTGCCTCTCTTTTCCCACATCTCATTTCCGCCCACTGATTCCCCACCTCTGATTCCCCGCCTCTGATTCCCCGCCTCTGATTCCCCGCCTCTGATTCCCCGCCTCTGATTCTCCGCCTCTGATTCCCTGCCTCTGATTCCCCGCCTCTGATTCCCCGCCTCCATTTCTCCGACTCCGATTCCCTGCTTCAGAGTCTCTGACTCTTTACCCGCCTCCCTTTCGCCGCCTCTCTTTTCCCACATCTCTATTCCCCCCTCTGATTCCCCGCCTCTGATTCCCCGCCTCTGCTTCCCCGCCTCTGATTCCCCGCCTCTGATTCCCCGCCTCTCTTTCCCTGCCACTATTTTCGTGCCTCATTCTCTGCCTCTCTTTTCCCACATCTCTTTCCCCGCCTCTGATTCCCCGCCTCAGATTCCCCACCTCAGATAATACGACTCTGATTCCCCGCCTCTCATTTCCCACCTCTCTTTCCGTGCCTCTTTCCCCGCCTCTCTTTCCTTGCCTCTTTCCCTGCCTCTCTTTCTCCACATCTCTTTCCCCACCTCTGATTCCCCGCCTCGGATCCCCCACATCTGATACCCCGCCTCTCTTTCCCTGCGTCTATTTCCACGCCTCTTTCTCTGCCTCTCTTTCCCCACATCTCTTTTCCGCCCTCTGATTCCCCGCCTCTGATTTCCCGCCTCTGATTCCCCGCCTCTGATTCCCTGCCTCTCTTTCCCTGCCACTATTTTCGTGCCTCCTTCTCTGCCTCTCTTTTCCCACATCTCATTTCCGCCCTCTGATTCCCCACCTCTGATTCCACGCCGCCTTTTCTCCGCCTCTGATACACCTCCTCTGAGTCCAAGCCTCTGATTCCCCGCCTCTGATTCCCCGCCTCTGATTCCCCGCCTCTGATTCCCCACCTCTGATTCCCTGCCTCTCTTTCCCTGCCACTATTTTCGTGCCTCCTTCTCTGCCTCTCTTTTCCCACATCTCTTTCCCCGCCTCTGATTCCCTGCCTCCGATTCCCCGCCTCAGATAATACGACTCTGATTCCCCGCCTCTGATTCCCCGCCTGTGATTCACCGCCTCTGATTTCCTGCCTCTCTTTCCGTGCCTCTTTCCCGGCCTCTCTTTCCCCACATCTCTTTTCCTGCCTCTGATGCCCCGCCTCGGATTCCACGCCTCTGATTCCCCGCCTCAGATTTTCCACCTCAGATTCCCCACATCTGATACCCCGCCTCTCTTTCCCTGCGTCTATTTCCGCGCCTCTTTCCCTGCCTCTCTTACCCCACATCTCTTTCCCCGCCTCTGATTCCCCGCCTCGGATTCCCCACATCTGATACCCCGCCTCTCTTTCCCTGCGTCTATTTCCGCGCCTCTTTCCCTGCCTCTCTTTTCCCACATCTCTTTCCCCGCCTCTGATTCCCCGCCTCAGATTCCCCGCCTCTGATACCATGACTCTGATTCCCCGCCTCTGATTCCCCGCCTCTGATTCCCCGCCTCTGATTCCACGCCTCTGATTCCCCGCCTCTCATTCCCCGCCCCTGATTCCCCGCCTCTCTTTCCCTGCCACTATTTTTGTGCCTCCTTCTCTGCCTCTCTTTTCCCACATCTCTTTCCCCGCCTCTGTTTCCCTGCCTCCGATTCCCCGCCTCAGATAATACGACTCTGATTCCCCGCCTCTGATTCCCCGCCTCTGATTCACCGCCTCTGATTTCCTGCCTCTCTTTCCGTGCCTCTTTCCCGGCCTCTCTTTCCCCACATCTCTTTTCCTGCCTCTGATGCCCCGCCTCGGATTCCACGCCTCTGATTCCCCGCCTCAGATTTTCCACTTCAGATTCCCCACATCTGATACCCCGCCTCTCTTTCCCTGCGTCTATTTCCGCGCCTCTTTCCCTGCCTCTCTTTCCCCACATCTCTTTCCCCGCCTCTGATTCCCCGCCTCGGATTCCCCACATCTGATACCCCGCCTCTCATTCCCCGCCCCTGATTCCCCGCCTCTCTTTCCCTGCCACTATTTTTGTGCCTCTTTCCCTGCCTCTCTTTTCCCACATCTCTTTCCCCGCCTCTGATTCCCCGACTCTGATTCCCCGCCTCTGATTCCCCACCTCTGATTCCCCGACTCTGATTCCCCGACTCAGATTCCCTGTTTCAGAGTCTCTGACTCTTTCCCCGCCTCCCTTTCGCCGCCTCTCTTTTCCCACATCTCTATTCCCCCCTCTGATTCCACGCATCTGATTCCCCGCCTCTCATTCCCCGCCCCTGATTCCCCGCCTCTCTTTCCCTGCCACTAATTTTGTGCCTCTTTCCCTGCCTCTCTTTCCCCACATCTCTTTTCCACCCTCTGATTCCCCGCTTCTGATTCCCCGCCTCCGTTTCTCCGACTCTGTTTCCCTGCCTCCGATTCCCTGCTTCAGAGTCCCTGGCTCTTTCCATGCCTCTCTTTCCCCACATTTCTTTTCCCCCTTCTGATTCTCCCCCTTTCAATCTCAGCCTCTGATTTCCCACCTCAGAATCCCCACCTCAAATTCCCCGCCTCTGATTCCCCGCCTCTGCTTCCCCGCCTCTGCTTCCCCGCCTCTGCTTCCCCGCCTCTGCTTCCCCGCCTCTGATTCCCCGCCTCTGATTCCCCGCCTCTGATTCCCCGCCTCTGATTCCCCGCCTCTGATTCCCCGCCTCTGATTCCCCGCCTCTGATTCCCCGCCTCTGATTCCTCGCCTCTGATTCCCCGCCTCTGATTCCCTGCCTCTGATTCCCCGCCTCTGATTCCCTGCCTCTCTTTCCCTGCCACTATTTTCGTGCCTCCTTCTCTGCCCCTCTTTTCCCACATCTCTTTCCCCGCCTCTGATTCCCTGCCTCCGATTCCCCGCCTCAGATAATACGACTCTGATTCCCCGCCTCTGATTCCCCGCCTGTGATTCACCGCCTCTGATTTCCTGCCTCTCTTTCCGTGCCTCTTTCCCGGCCTCTCTTTCCCCACATCTCTTTTCCTGCCTCTGATGCCCCGCCTCGGATTCCACGCCTCTGATTCCCCGCCTCAGATTTTCCACCTCAGATTCCCCACATCTGATACCCCGCCTCTCTTTCCCTGCGTCTATTTCCGCGCCTCTTTCCCTGCCTCTCTTTCCCCACATCTCTTTCCCCGCCTCTGATTCCCCGCCTCGGATTCCCCACATCTGATACCCCGCCTCTCTTTCCCTGCGTCTATTTCCGCGCCTCTTTCCCCGCCTCTCTTTTCCCACATCTCTTTCCCCGCCTCTGATTCCCCGCCTCTGATTCCCCGCCTCTGATACCATGACTCTGATTCCCCGCCTCTGATTCCCCGCCTCTGATTCCCCGCCTCTGAAACCACGACTCTGATTCCCCGCCTCTGATTCCTCGCCTCTGATTTCCCGCCTCTCTTTCCGTGCCTCTTTCCCGGCCTCTCTTTCCCCACATCTCTTTTCCTGCCTCTGATTCCACGCCTCGGATTCCACGCCTCTGATTCCCCGCCTCAGATTCTCCACCTTAAATTCCCCGCTTCTGATACCACGACTCTGATTCCCCGCCTCTGATTCCCCGCCTCTCATTTCCCACCTCTCTTTCCGTGCCTCTTTCCCCGCCTCTCTTTCCTTGCCTCTTTCCCTGCCTCTCTTTCTCCACATCTCTTTCCCCACCTCTGATTCCCCGCCTCGGATCCCCCACATCTGATACCCTGCCTCTCTTTCCCTGCGTCTATTTCCACGCCTCTTTCTCTGCCTCTCTTTCCCCACATCTCTTTTCCGCCCTCTGATTCCCCGCCTCTGATTCCCCGCCTCTGATTCCCTGCCTCTGATTCCCCGCCTCTGATTCCCCACCTCTGATTTCCCGCCTCTCTTTCCGTGCCTCTTTCCCGGCCTCTCTTTCCCCACATCTCTTTTCCTGCCTCTGATTCCCCGCCTCGGATTCCCCGCATCTGATACCCCTCCTCGCTTTCACAGCGTCTATTTCCACGCCTCTTTCTCTGCCTCTCTTTTCCCACATCTCATTTCCGCCCACTGATTCCCCGCCTCTGATTCCCCGCCTCTGATTCCCCGCCTCTGATTCCCCGCCTCTGATTCCCTGCCTCTGATTCCCCGCCTCTGATTCCCCGCCTCCATTTCTCCGACTCCGATTCCCTGCTTCAGAGTCTCTGACTCTTTCCCCGCCTCCCTTTCGCCGCCTCGCTTTTCCCACATCTCTATTCCCCCCTCTGATTCCCCGCCTCTGATTCCCCGCCTCTGATTCCCTGCCTCTCTTTCCCTGCCACTATTTTCGTGCCTCATTCTCTGCCTCTCTTTTCCCACATCTCTTTCCCCGCCTCTGATTCCCCGCCTCAGATTCCCCACCTCAGATAATACGACTCTGATTCCCCGCCTCTCATTTCCCACCTCTCTTTCCGTGCCTCTTTCCCCGCCTCTCTTTCCTTGCCTCTTTCCCTGCCTCTCTTTCTCCACATCTCTTTCCCCACCTCTGATTCCCCGCCTCGGATCCCCCACATCTGATACCCCGCCTCTCTTTCCCTGCGTCTATTTCCACGCCTCTTTCTCTGCCTCTCTTTCCCCACATCTCTTTTCCGCCCTCTGATTCCCCGCCTCTGATTCCCCGCCTCTGATTCCCTGCCTCTGATTCCCTGCCTCTGATTCCCCGACTCTGATTCCCCGCCTCTGATTCCCCACCTCTGATTCCCCGACTCTGATTCCCTGACACTGATTCCCCGACTCTGATTCCCCGACTCTGATTCCCCGACTCAGATTCCCTGTTTCAGAGTCTCTGACTCTTTCCCCGCCTCCCTTTCGCCGCCTCTCTTTTCCCACATCTCTATTCCCCCCTCTGATTCCACGCCTCTGATTCCCCGCCTCAGATTCGCCGCCTCTATTTCCTTGCCTCTTTCCCTGCCTCTCTTTCCCCACATCTCTTTCCCCGCCTCTGATTCCCCGCCTTGAATTCCCCACATCTGATACTCCGCCTCTCTTTCCCTGCGTCTATTTCCGCGCCTCTTTCCCTGCCTCTCTTTCCCCACATCTCTTTTCCACCCTCTGATTCCCCGCTTCTGATTCCCCGCCTCCGTTTCTCCGACTCTGTTTCCCTGCCTCCGATTCCCTGCTTCAGAGTCCCTGGCTCTTTCCATGCCTCTCTTTCCCCACATTTCTTTTCCCCCTTCTGATTCTCCCCCTTTCAATCTCAGCCTCTGATTTCCCACCTCAGAATCCCCACCTCAAATTCCCCGCCTCTGCTTCCCCGCGTCTGCTTCCCCGCCTCTGCTTCCCCGCCTCTGCTTCCCCGCCTCTGATTCCCCGCCTCTGATTCCCCGCCTCTGATTCCCCGCCTCTGATTCCCCGCCTCTGATTCCCCGCCTCTGATTCCCCGCCTCTGATTCCCTGCCTCTCTTTCCCTGCCACTATTTTCGTGCCTCCTTCTCTGCCTCTCTTTTCCCACATCTCTTTCCCCGCCTCTGATTCCCTGCCTCCGATTCCCCGCCTCAGATAATACGACTCTGATTCCCCGCCTCTGATTCCCCGCCTGTGATTCACCGCCTCTGATTTCCTGCCTCTCTTTCCGTGCCTCTTTCCCGGCCTCTCTTTCCCCACATCTCTTTTCCTGCCTCTGATGCCCCGCCTCGGATTCCACGCCTCTGATTCCCCGCCTCAGATTTTCCACCTCAGATTCCCCACATCTGATACCCCGCCTCTCTTTCCCTGCGTCTATTTCCGCGCCTCTTTCCCTGCCTCTCTTTCCCCACATCTCTTTCCCCGCCTCTGATTCCCCGCCTCGGATTCCCCACATCTGATACCCCGCCTCTCTTTCCCTGCGTCTATTTCCGCGCCTCTTTCCCCGCCTCTCTTTTCCCACATCTCTTTCCCCGCCTCTGATTCCCCGCCTCTGATTCCCCGCCTCTGAAACCACGACTCTGATTCCCCGCCTCTGATTCCTCGCCTCTGATTTCCCGCCTCTCTTTCCGTGCCTCTTTCCCGGCCTCTCTTTCCCCACATCTCTTTTCCTGCCTCTGATTCCACGCCTCGGATTCCACGCCTCTGATTCCCCGCCTCAGATTCTCCACCTCAAATTCCCCGCTTCTGATACCACGACTCTGATTCCCCGCCTCTCATTTCCCACCTCTCTTTCCGTGCCTCTTTCCCTGCCTCTCTTTCTCCACATCTCTTTCCCCACCTCTGATTCCCCGCCTCGGATCCCCCACATCTGATACCCTGCCTCTCTTTCCCTGCGTCTATTTCCACGCCTCTTTCTCTGCCTCTCTTTCCCCACATCTCTTTTCCGCCCTCTGATTCCCCGCCTCTGATTCCCCGCCTCTGATTCCTTGCCTCTGATTCCCCGCCTCTGATTCCCCACCTCTGATTTCCTGCCTCTCTTTCCGTGCCTCTTTCCCGGCCTCTCTTTCCCCACATCTCTTTTCCTGCCTCTGATTCCCCGCCTCGGATTCCCCGCATCTGATACCCCTCCTCGCTTTCACTGCGTCTATTTCCACGCCTCTTTCTCTGCCTCTCTTTTCCCACATCTCATTTCCGCCCACTGATTCCCCACCTCTGATTCCCCGCCTCTGATTCCCCGCCTCTGATTCCCCGCCTCTGATTCCCCGCCTCTGATTCTCCGCCTCTGATTCCCTGCCTCTGATTCCCCGCCTCTGATTCCCCGCCTCCATTTCTCCGACTCCGATTCCCTGCTTCAGAGTCTCTGACTCTTTACCCGCCTCCCTTTCGCCGCCTCTCTTTTCCCACATCTCTATTCCCCCCTCTGATTCCCCGCCTCTGATTCCCCGCCTCTGCTTCCCCGCCTCTGATTCCCCGCCTCTGATTCCCCGCCTCTCTTTCCCTGCCACTATTTTCGTGCCTCATTCTCTGCCTCTCTTTTCCCACATCTCTTTCCCCGCCTCTGATTCCCCGCCTCAGATTCCCCACCTCAGATAATACGACTCTGATTCCCCGCCTCTCATTTCCCACCTCTCTTTCCGTGCCTCTTTCCCCGCCTCTCTTTCCTTGCCTCTTTCCCTGCCTCTCTTTCTCCACATCTCTTTCCCCACCTCTGATTCCCCGCCTCGGATCCCCCACATCTGATACCCCGCCTCTCTTTCCCTGCGTCTATTTCCACGCCTCTTTCTCTGCCTCTCTTTCCCCACATCTCTTTTCCGCCCTCTGATTCCCCGCCTCTGATTTCCCGCCTCTGATTCCCCGCCTCTGATTCCCTGCCTCTCTTTCCCTGCCACTATTTTCGTGCCTCCTTCTCTGCCTCTCTTTTCCCACATCTCATTTCCGCCCTCTGATTCCCCACCTCTGATTCCACGCCGCCTTTTCTCCGCCTCTGATACACCTCCTCTGAGTCCAAGCCTCTGATTCCCCGCCTCTGATTCCCCGCCTCTGATTCCCCACCTCTGATTTCCCACCTCTCTTTCCGTGCCTCTTTCCCGGCCTCTCTTTCCCCACATCTCTTTTCCTGCCTCTGATTCCCCGCCTCGGATTCCCCGCATCTGATACCCCTCCTCTCTTTCACTGCGTCTATTTCCACGCCTCTTTCTCTGCCTCTCTTTCCCCACATCTCTTTTCTGCCCTCTGATTCCCCACCTCTGATTCCCCGCCTCTGATTCCCCGCCTCTGATTCCCCGTCTCTGATACCCCGCCTCTGATACCCCGCCTCTGATTCCCCGCCTCTGATTCCCCGCCTCTGATTCCCCTCCTCTGATTCCCCGACTCTGATTCCCCGCCTCTGATTCTCCTCCTCTGATTCTCCTCCTCTGATTCCCCGCCTCTGATTCCACGACTCTGATTCCCCGACTCCGATTCCCCACCTTAGATTCCCCGCCTCTGATTCCCCGCCTCTGATTCCCCGCCTCTGATTCCTTGCCTCGGATTGCACACATCTGATACCCCGCCTCTCTTTCTCTGCCTCTCTTTCCCCACATCTCTTTTCCGTCCTCTGATTCCCCGCTTCTGATTCCCCGCTTCTGATTCCCCGCCTCCATTTCTCCGACTCTGATTCCCTTCCTCTGTTTCCCTGCCACCGATTCCCTGCCTCCGATTCCCTGCTTCAGAGTCCCTGGCTCTTTCCCTGGCTCTTTCCCTGCCCTTCTTTCCCCACATCTCTTTTCCCCCCTCTGATTCACCCTCTTTTAATTTCAGCCTCTGATTCCCCGCCTCTGGTTCCCCGCCTGTGATGCCCCGCCTCGGATTCCACGCCTCTGATTCCCCGCCTCAGATTTTCCACCTCAGATTCCCCACATCTGATACCCCGCCTCTCTTTCCCCGCCTCTCTTTCCTTGCCTCTTTCCCTGCCTCTCTTTCTCCACATCTCTTTCCCCACCTCTGATTCCCCGCCTCGGATCCCCCACATCTGATACCCCGCCTCTCTTTCACTGCGTCTATTTCCACGCCTCTTTCTCTGCCTCTCTTTTCCCACATCTCATTTCCGCCCACTGATTCCCCGCCTCTGATTCCCCGCCTCTGATTCTCCGCCTCTGATTCCCCGCCTCTGATTCCCCGCCTCTGATTCCCCGACTCTGATTCCCTGACACTGATTCCCCGACTCTGATTCCCCGACTCTGATTCCCCGACTCCGATTCCCCGCCTTGAATTCCCCACATCTGATACTCCGCCTCTCTTTCCCTGCGTCTATTTCCGCGCCTCTTTCCCTGCCTCTCTTTCCCCACATCTCTTTTCCACCCTCTGATTCCCCGCTTCTGATTCCCCGCCTCCGTTTCTCCGACTCTGTTTCCCTGCCTCCGATTCCCTGCTTCAGAGTCCCTGGCTCTTTCCATGCCTCTCTTTCCCCACATTTCTTTTCCCCCTTCTGATTCTCCCCCTTTCAATCTCAGCCTCTGATTTCCCACCTCAGAATCCCCACCTCAAATTCCCCGCCTCTGATTCCCCGACTCTGATTCCCCGCCTCTGCTTCCCCGCCTCTGCTTCCCCGCCTCTGATTCCCCGCCTCTGATTCCCCGCCTCTGATTCCCCGCCTCTGATTCCCCGCCTCTGATTCCCCGCCTCTGATTCCCCGCCTCTGATTCCCCGCCTCTGATTTCCCGCCTCTGATTTCCCGCCTCTGATTCCCCGCCTCTGATTCCCCGCCTCTGATTCCCCGCCTCTGATTCCCCGCCTCTGATTCCCCGCCTCTGATTCCCCGCCTCTCTTTCCCTGCCACTATTTTCGTGCCTCCTTCTCTGCCTCTCTTTTCCCACATCTCTTTCCCCGCCTCTGATTCCCTGCCTCCGATTCCCCGCCTCAGATAATACGACTCTGATTCCCCGCCTCTGATTCCCCGCCTGTGATTCACCGCCTCTGATTTCCTGCCTCTCTTTCCGTGCCTCTTTCCCGGCCTCTCTTTACCCACATCTCTTTTCCTGCCTCTGATGCCCCGCCTCGGATTCCCCACATCTGATACCCCGCCACTCTTTCCCTGCGTCTATTTCCGCGCCTCTTTCCCTGCCTCTCTTTCCCCACATCTCTTTCCCCGCCTCTGATTCCCCGCCTCAGATTCCCCACCTCAGATTCCACGCATCTGATTCCCCGCCTCTCATTCCCCGCCCCTGATTCCCCGCCTCTCTTTCCCTGCCACTATTTTTGTGCCTCTTTCCCTGCCTCTCTTTTCCCACATCTCTTTCCCCGCCTCTGATTCCCCGCCTCAGATTCCCCGCCTCTGAAACCACGACTCTGATTCCCCGCCTCTGATTCCCCGCCTCTGAAACCACGACTCTGATTCCCCGCCTCAGATTTTCCACTTCAGATTCCCCACATCTGATACCCCGCCTCTCTTTCCCTGCGTCTATTTCCGCGCCTCTTTCCCTACATCTCTTTTCCACCCTCTGATTCCCCGCCTCTGATTCCCCGCCTCTGATTCCCCGCCTCTGATTTCCCGCCTCTGTTTCCCCGCCTCTGATTCCCCGCCTCTGATTCCCCGCCTCTGATTCCCTGCCTCTCTTTCCCTGCCACTATTTTCGTGCCTCCTTCTCTGCCTCTCTTTTCCCACATCGCTTTCCCCGCCTCTGATTCCCTGCCTCCGATTCCCCGCCTCAGATAATACGACTCTGATTCCCCGCCTCTGATTCCCCGCCTGTGATTCACCGCCTCTGATTTCCTGCCTCTCTTTCCGTGCCTCTTTCCCGGCCTCTCTTTCCCCACATCTCTTTTCCTGCCTCTGATGCCCCGCCTCGGATTCCACGCCTCTGATTCCCCGCCTCAGATTTTCCACCTCAGATTCCCCACATCTGATACCCCGCCTCTCTTTCCCTGCGTCTATTTCCGTGCCTCTTTCCCCGCCTCTCTTTCCTTGCCTCTTTCCCTGCCTCTCTTTCTCCACATCTCTTTCCCCACCTCTGATTCCCCGCCTCGGATCCCCCACATCTGATACCCTGCCTCTCTTTCCCTGCGTCTATTTCCACGCCTCTTTCTCTGCCTCTCTTTCCCCACATCTCTTTTCCGCCCTCTGATTCCCCGCCTCTGATTCCCTGCCTCTGATTCCCCGCCTCTGATTCCCCGCCTCTGATTCCCCGCCTCTGATTCCCTGCCTCTGATTCCCCGCCTCTGATTCCCCGCCTCTGATTTCCCGCCTCTCTTTCCGTGCCTCTTTCCCGGCCTCTCTTTCCCCACATCTCTTTTCCTGCCTCTGATTCCCCGCCTCGGATTCCCCGCATCTGATACCCCTCCTCGCTTTCACTGCGTCTATTTCCACGCCTCTTTCTCTGCCTCTCTTTTCCCACATCTCATTTCCGCCCACTGATTCCCCGCCTCTGATTCCCCGCCTCTGATTCCCCGCCTCAGATTCCCCACCTCAGATAATACGACTCTGATTCCCCGCCTCTCATTTCCCACCTCTCTTTCCGTGCCTCTTTCCCCGCCTCTCTTTCCTTGCCTCTTTCCCTGCCTCTCTTTCTCCACATCTCTTTCCCCACCTCTGATTCCCCGCCTCGGATCCCCCACATCTGATACCCCGCCTCTCTTTCACTGCGTCTATTTCCACGCCTCTTTCTCTGCCTCTCTTTCCCCACATCTCTTTTCCGCCCTCTGATTCCCCGCCTCTGATTTCCCGCCTCTGATTCCCCGCCTCTGATTCCCCGCCTCTGATTCCCCACCTCTGATTTCCCACCTCTCTTTCCGTGCCTCTTTCCCGGCCTCTCTTTCCCCACATCTCTTTTCCTGCCTCTGATTCCCTGCCTCGGATTCCCCGCATCTGATACCCCTCCTCTCTTTCACTGCGTCTATTTCCACGCCTCTTTCTCTGCCTCTCTTTCCCCACATCTCTTTTCTGCCCTCTGATTCCCCACCTCTGATTCCCCGCCTCTGATTCCCCGCCTCTGATTCCCCGCCTCTGATTCCCCGCCTCTGATTCCCCTCCTCTGATTCCCCGACTCCGATTCCCCACCTTAGATTCCCCGCCTCTGATTCCCCGCCTCTGATTCCCCGCCTCTGATTCCTTGCCTCGGATTGCACACATCTGATACCCCGTCTCTCTTTCTCTGCCTCTCTTTCCCCACATCTCTTTTCCGTCCTCTGATTCCCCGCTTCTGATTCCCCGCTTCTGATTCCCCGCCTCCATTTCTCCGACTCTGATTCCCTTCCTCTGTTTCCCTGCCACCGATTCCCTGCCTCCGATTCCCTGCTTCAGAGTCCCTGGCTCTTTCCCTGGCTCTTTCCCTGCCCTTCTTTCCCCACATCTCTTTTCCCCCCTCTGATTCACCCTCTTTTAATTTCAGCCTCTGATTCCCCGCCTCTGGTTCCCCGCCTGTGATTCCCCGCCTCTGATTCCCCGCCTCTGATTCCCTGCCTCTGATTCCCTTCCTCTGATTCCCCGACTCTGATTCCCCACCTCTGATTCCCCGCCTCTGATACCCCTCCTCTCTTTCACTGCGTCTATTTCCACGCCTCTTTCTCTGCCTCTCTTTCCCCACATCTCTTTTCTGCCCTCTGATTCCCCACCTCTGATTCCCCGCCTCTGATTCCCCGCCTCTGATTCCCCGCCTCTGATTGCCCGCCTCTGATTTCCCGCCTCTGATTCCCCGCCTCTGATTCCCCGCCTCTGATTCCCCGCCTCTGATTCCCCGCCTCTGATTCCCCGCCTCTGATTCCCCGCCTCTGATTCCCCGCCTCTCTTTCCCTGCCACTATTTTCGTGCCTCCTTCTCTGCCTCTCTTTTCCCACATCTCTTTCCCCGCCTCTGATTCCCTGCCTCCGATTCCCCGCCTCAGATAATACGACTCTGATTCCCCGCCTCTGATTCCCCGCCTGTGATTCACCGCCTCTGATTTCCTGCCTCTCTTACCGTGCCTCTTTCCCGGCCTCTCTTTCCCCACATCTCTTTTCCTGCCTCTGATGCCCCGCCTCGGATTCCCCGCCTCAGATTTTCCACTTCAGATTCCCCACATCTGATACCCCGCCTCTCTTTCCCTGCGTCTATTTCCGCGCCTCTTTCCCTGCCTCTCTTTCCCCACATCTCTTTCCCCGCCTCTGATTCCCCGCCTCGGATTCCCCACATCTGATACCCCGCCTCTCTTTCCCTGCGTCTATTTCCGCGCCTCTTTCCCTGCCTCTCTTTTCCCACATCTCTTTCCCCGCCTCTGATTCCCCGCCTCAGATTCCCCACCTCAGATTCCACGCATCTGATTCCCCGCCTCTCATTCCCCGCCCCTGATTCCCCGCCTCTCTTTCCCTGCCACTATTTTTGTGCCTCTTTCCCTGCCTCTTTTTTCCCACATCTCTTTCCCCGCCTCTGATTCCCCGCCTCAGATTCCCCGCCTCTGAAACCACGACTCTGATTCCCCGCCTCTGATTCCCCGCCTCTGATTCCCCGCCTCTGAAACCACGACTCTGATTCCCCGCCTCAGATTTTCCACTTCAGATTCCCCACATCTGATACCCCGCCTCTCTTTCCCTGCGTCTATTTCCGCGCCTCTTTCCCTGCCTCTCTTTCCCCACATCTCTTTCCCCGCCTCTGATTCCCCGCCTCGGATTCCCCGCCCCTGATTCCCCGCCTCTCTTTCCCTGCCACTATTTTTGTGCCTCTTTCCCTGCCTCTCTTTTCCCACATCTCTTTTCCGTCCTCTGATTCCCCGCTTCTGATTCCTCGCTTCTGATTCCCCGCCTCCTTTTCTCCGACTCTGATTCCCTTCCTCTGTTTTCCTGCCTCCGATTCCCTGCCTCCGATTCCCTGCTTCAGAGTCCCTGGCTCTTTCCCTGGCTTTTTCCCTGCCCTTCTTTCCCCACATCTCTTTTCCCCCCTCTGATTCACCCTCTTTTAATTTCAGCCTCTGATTCCCCGCCTCTGGTTCCCCGCCTGTGATTCCCCGCCTCTGATTCCCCGCCTCTCTTTCCCTGCCACTATTTTCGTGCCTCTTTCTCTGCCTTTCTTTTCCCACATCTCATTTCCGCCCACTGATTCCCCGCCTCTGATTCCCCGCCTCTGATTCCCCGCCTCTGATTCTCCGCCTCTGATTCCCTGCCTCTGATTCCCCGCCTCTGATTCCCCGACTCTGATTCCCCGACTCCGATTCCCTGCTTCAGAGTCTCTGACTCTTTCCCCGCCTCCCTTTCGCCGCCTCTCTTTTCCCACATCTCTATTCCCCCCTCTGATTCCACGCCTCTGATTCCCCGACAGACTCCCCACCTCAGATTCCCTGCCTCAGATTCCCTGCCTCTTATTCCCCTCATCTGATTCCCTGCCTCTGAATCCCCACCTCTGATTCCCCGCCTCTATTTCCTTGCCTCTTTCCCTGCCTCTCTTTCCCCACATCTCTTTCCCCGCCTTGAATTCCCCACATCTGATACCCCGCCTCTCTTTCCCTGCGTCTATTTCCGCGCCTCTTTCCCTGCCTCTCTTTCCCCACATCTCTTTTCCGCCCTCTGATTCCCCGCTTCTGATTCCCCGCCTCCGTTCTCCGACTCTGTTTCCCTGCCTCCGATTCCCTGCTTCAGAGTCCCTGGCTCTTTCCATGTCTCTCTTTCCCTACATATCTTTTCCCCCTTCTGATTCTCTCCCTTTGAATCTCATCCTCGGATTCCCCACCTCAGATTCCCTGCCTCAGAATCCCCACCTCAGATTCCCCGCCTCTGATTCCCCGCCTCTGATTCCCCGCCTCTGCTTCCCCGCCTCTGATTCCCCGCCTCTGATTCCCCGCCTCCATTTCTCCCACTCTGATTCCCTGCCTCTGTTTCCCTGCCTCCGATTCCCTGCTTCAGAGTCCCTGGCTCTTTCCCTGGCTCTTTCCCTGCCCTTCTTTCCCCACATCTCTTTTCCCCCCTCTGATTCACCCCCTTTTAATTTCAGCCTCTGATTCCCCGCCTGTGGTTCCCCGCCTCTGATTCCCCGCCTCTCTTTCCCTGCCACTATTTTCGTGCCTCTTTCTCTGCCTCTCTTTTCCCACATCTCATTTCCGCCCACTGATTCCCCGCCTCTGATTCCCCGCCTCTGATTCTCCGCCTCTGATTCCCCGCCTCTGATTCCCCGCCTCTGATTCCCCGCCTCTGATTCCCTGCCTCTGATTCCCCGACTCTGATTCCCCGCCTCTGATTCCCCACCTCTGATTCCCCGACTCTGATTCCCTGACACTGATTCCCCGACTCTGATTCCCCGACTCTGATTCCCCGACTCTGATTCCCCGACTCCGATTCCCTGTTTCAGAGTCTCTGACTCTTTCCCCGCCTCCCTTTCGCCGCCTCTCTTTTCCCACATCTCTATTCCCCCCTCTGATTCCACGCCTCTGATTCCCCGCCTCAGATTCCCTGCCTCTGGATCTCCGCCTCTGATTCCCTGCCTCTGATTCCCCACCTCTATTTCCTTGCCTCTTTCCCTGCCTCTCTTTCCCCACATCTCTTTCCCCACATCTCAGAGTGGTGGCTGAGTGGAATGATCTACTGGAAGAAGTTGCGCCAGGGTCAATTCTGTCATTTAAGATGAGGTTATATGAGTACATGGATGCGAGGGGGTGGGAGGGTTATGGGCAAGGGAAGTAGGTAGGTGGAACTCGTGGAGTTTCACGTAAATCGGTGCTTTAGGTGCCATAAGCAAGTTTGCTCTTTCTTGCACTCGACTTGATTATATGAAACCTTTCTGGGATAGAATCAAGGAACTTATTAAAATTTAAACTTTCACTTGATCCTAAGGTATTTTTATTGGGTTATATGAAGAAATTGAGTTTAGAATTAAAATTAGATGAGTCTCAAATTGCTCTTTGAGATTGGGACCCAGAAGGCTGAGGGGGGACGGGGACCCAGAAGGCTGAGGGGGGGGGTCGGGGCCCTCGAGGCTGAGGGGGGTCGGGGACCCAGAAGGCTGAGGGGGGACGGGGACGGGGACCCAGAAGGCTGAGGGGGGACGGGGACCCAGAAGGCTGAGGGGGGACGGGGACCCAGAAGGCCGAGGGCGGACGGGGACCCAGAAGGCCGAGGGGGGACGGGGACCCAGAGGACTGAGGGCACCTGCGTGGCTGAGGGTGAGGGTGGGAACCCGCGTGGCTGAGGGGATCGTGTGGTTGAGGGGATTGGGAAACTGCGAGTGTGAGGTGGACCCGTGAGGGTGAGGGTGAGAATTCCGATCCATATCCCCACGGTTTTATTCCTCGGGCTGATGGCAAGGTTCAGACTGAAATAACAGAGGATAAGAATCCAGGCAAAAGGACAGAAGCCCAGACCAAGCAACAATTTGAGCAGTAGGATTTAGTTCCACCGGTAGAGTGAGAGTGAGAGAGAGAGAGAGTGGAAGGACACTGTCAGAATGCCCATAGGATTTAACCTGTTTAAAAGCAAGTGGCACAAATCTGTGCAGAGGGGCACAATTTAAAGGCGATTGCAGATGTTTGATTGGGAAGCTGCAGGAATTCAGCCCATCAGAATGAAGTCAATGCAATATCCAGAGAGAGAAACCTTGGGCTTTTCTCTGGAGTGATGCAGGAAGCTCATTGAGTGAATAGATTTGTGGCAGAGCTTGGTGGAGGAGCAGGCAGTGCTGAGGAAACACAAGGCTGCTGAAGGAATTGTAGAAAGAGAACGTGCAGAAGGCTGCGGATGCCTGGAGCGCATGGCCGGGCAGGATGGTGGAGACTGGAATAATAGGGTCCTTTAACATTTAGACAGGCACATTGATGCAAGAAAAATAGTGGGTTTACGGGTGTGAGGTGTGAAAGGTTCAGTTTGTAGTAGGTTTGAGCTATTGTCTTGTGACACCAATACCCCTGAGCAAAAAGCTCTGCAAAAGTATGGACACCGCCCTGGACATCTCAGGTAAAAACCTTCCACCACTGAGAACATTTGCAGGGAACGCTGCTGTCAGAGAGCAGCAGCAATCAAGGATCCACATCACCCGCTCTGTTCTCACTGCTCCCATCAGGGAAGAGGTATAGCCATGTTCAGGAACAGCTGCTACCCCTTCACCACGAGACTCAACACACATTCAGGGACCCATTTTAAGACTCTTCCTTTTGCACTTTGAATTTTTTCTCTCTCTATTCCAGTTTGTTTTCATATCCACATTTTCAGAGATTACAAGTTGATGAGTCCAGTTGGGGAAACTTGGTTTTGGTCTATATAATGGTTACTTTTTACCCCTTTTATTGTTCATTTATATTAGTGTCTGGGCCCCTATGTGGTCCAGGTACAGCTGACATACCTTTACCAAAGGGTCATGTTTTTGTGATTTTTTTTCTCCGTAGGTATCAGCAGTTCATTTCCACAGCCCAGCTTGCTATCGGACATCCAGTTGATCATGATACATCTTTTCGCGAAGGCCAGTGCTATTTTTATAAATGAGATTAGATATTTGGTCAAGTTGTCACTTGTTTCAATGAAGATATTGCTCCAGGTTTCACGTGGAGGCCACTCCTGTGATCGTGGTTAATTTTTCTGCGCTTTCTTGCCAAAATGGCCTCACTTTCACGCACGACCACGTAGAAAAGTTTAAGGAAGCTCATCATCCCATTGGCCTTCATAACTATCCTATCAACCTGAGCGGCAACCTTGAGGGATGTTTGGATTTGAACCCCAAAGTCCCTCTGTTTATCCTCACTCATGTAACCGACTGGTAACCTTGTACCCAGCCTTCTGGTTTGTCCTTCCAAAATGCATCACCTCACACTTGCCTGGATTGAAATCCTTATCCTTCGACAACCTTCAGCTTCATCCACAACTCCTCCAACCTTCACATCATCTGTAGACTTACTGACCCATCTTCTGCCTCTTCATCCTGGTCATTTATAAAAATCACCAAGAGCAGGGGTCCCAGAACAGATCTTTGTGGCACTCCACTCCTCTCAGCTTTCTTCCAACAAGACAATTTTTTATCCACAGTCAAAGTTACCCTGATCCTTTGCCAAATTACTTTCTGATGAGTCTCGTCAAATTCTTGCTAAAATCCATGTAGACCACATCTACCACACGACCCTCATACATTTCCTTTTTTTACCCCACTCAAATAAAACTCATTTAGACTCATGAGGCATGACCTTCCCATCACAGAGCCATGCTGACTGTCCTTGAGAAGTCTGTACTTCTGCAAATGCTCATAGATCCTATACTGGTCTATAATTCCCAAGATTCTCCCCATTACCTTTTCTAAACAAGGCGACTGCATTTGATGGTTTGCGCTGGATTTTGGGGGCAGGGGGCTGGGTGTTTGTGGGCAAGGGCTGGGCTTGGGGGCTGTAGGGGACTCAGGGAATTCTCTTTTCCTCTTGACTGCAAGGAACACTATGTCTAACTTCCTGCTGATGTGACTCTGTCTGCTTTATGACTGAATGAAGTGAATTTTGTGTAATATTGCACTTTATACCATGAAAATCAATTGAATTTTGATCTTGGCATGTTTGGAAGAAAGTTCTTAGTGACAGTGAGCCAGGTTCAAATCTGTCACCATGTAAGGGATTTGAGTTTTTTTTTCTCTCACCCTTGTTGAAGTCGAGTTCCTGTCAAGGTACAAAAAGGTACAGTAACAAACCACAAACTCTAAAACACAGTCTTTGAGGGATGTTTCATGCCAGCAGGAATGAGGGGTACCAGTGGTGGGTTAACAGACTCACCTCACTATCAATGTTTGAACGGGAGTTAAAGAACACAGTCACATGGTAGAGCTTTTAAGACATTTTCCTGCCAACAAATTGGATAACATTTCTTGGAAGGTATTAGTACAGCTTCTGCTTTACATTTTGCACATCCTCTTCCTCAAGACATAGAAAGGATTTGTTGTTGCCAATTTAATCTCATGTGCCCGTTATAATTAAGAACATCCTTCTGGTCTACAAAATTTCAACAGAAATCTGGAAGGGTTGCTCACAGTACACATTGGTAATCATTCTCTGCCTGTCTGATTTCTGGTTTCCAATCTACATATGTAAATGTCTAGTTTCATAGTAATTTTTAATTCTTGAAGTTGACAATGTTGGCTAACAGTTCAAAGCAGAAACTGCCATTCTGGGACTGAGTGGTGCTGAAGGCTTATTGCAGCCTTTGGATCAGGCCTGATGAGCCTCCTTCAGGTGGCCAGAATACCCCCGATGTAAAGTCACATATTCTACCTGAATGTTGCTGTATGGAGGCCATATGAAAGAGCCTGATGCGGCTCGGAGGAGTACTTACCAATCTTCCTTCGGGAGGTATAATCTCCGTGACTGAGCTATTCCCCCGAGGAACCTGAATGCAGCCGCCTGATGATAATCAGCCAGGGACCCAAATCCCCGCGCCTGACAGCCCCCCTCCTCATGCCCGACAACCCACCCTTCCCGTGTCCGACAGCCCCATTCACCTCACCAGAGAGCCCCCATCACCGCGCCCGACACCACCCATCACTGCTGCCTGACAGCCTCCCCTACCCCAACATCCTGTGCCAGCCGCACCTGCCCTGATGTCCTGCGCTGACAGGAACTGGAGTGCGCTCTGAGGCGCCTCTCCTGCAGCTGTCCCTTTCAGGCTGCCATCTGAAAGAACATTCCATAGGGCTGTTTCTGCTTCTGCAGACTGATTCTTGACGTAGAATGCAGCTGAAAGTGGCTCCAGCTGTAGTCAATTCGCACTATTGTTTTAGATGAGGCATGCATTAGGATATGAGACTCAGTCGAGGAGTTGAGAATTGATTCCTGCCTGAAATGTCCTTGGTCACCCTCTCTCCTAGCTTCCTGGCAAAATCTGTGTGATGATATCTTCATCACAATTATCAGAACAAGATCCAGCTAATATTCATCCAATTGGAAAGTGAATGGGGGGGATTTGTGTGGTCAGGGCTTAATATGACACAGAATGATGCAGGTCTATGTGGATTCAGTTGAAATGAGAGGGCAGATAACCTTTAACTGATCCACCAACAAACCCACGTCTTACCCCCAACCTTCAATACCTGACACTCCCCCAATACTAATCCCCCAAATGGCACAAGGTTGAACTGAGTCCTTTCAGGGTGAGAGGCAGAAGAGTGGCCTTTGTTCTGTACAAGGGCCAACAGATGCCAAGGACCGATCACCTCAAGGAGTGAACGAGGATTTAGAATAGGTTTTCCCCAACACAGAATAAAGTAGGAGCAGGAGGCTGTTTCTCCCTGTGAGCCCATTCTGCCTTTAGGTGAAGGACCACCAGAATGAGGAATAAAGAATGAAGCTGGAGGAACTCAGCAGGTTAGGCAGTGTCCATGGAGAGAGATGGTCAGTTAATGATTCAGGTCCGTACACAGACTGAAGCGAGAAGGGGAGCTGGCACAAAATTGGGAGGGCCCAGTGCCTCGGAAGCCACAGAGCATCACAAGACCACCCGACAGGCTGAACCTGTGATGGACACTATGAACTATGTATGTCATAAAGTACAGTATGTGCTCTGTGTCGCCACATCACCTCGTTGGGTTTTATCTCAAAGTGGTGAAAGGCTTTTATATAGATGTATGGACTGGCCAGTCCATATCTACCTGATCTTCTCCAACCTCTCCCTTAGCTCCACCCTGGATTTCCCGGACTTGCCCCCTCTGAACCTGGCCCAGTCGTGTATCAGTAATGCTCAGGTTTTTGGTCATTGAAGGTGTTTAATCACTCCATCCTATTTGACGTGATTATTGTGTGCACCACAATGCTGATCCCAAAGGCTTTGGGCAATGTGTCCACCTGGTGTAACTGTGCCCAAAATGTCTGGGCTGCACACGTAGATGAGGAATCGAACTCCCACTTTGAGTTGACTCAGAGAATTAATGAAGGACACAGAGTTTCACCAAACCACACTCCAACTCTCTTTCGTTCTTATATGCAAGATTCTTTGCACAAAACAGAGAGAGAGTTATTGATCGTATTTACACCAGCTTGACTTCAAGTCACAAGATAATCTCGCGAGCCATTTACTTGAATGATGGCTCGCGTGGCAGCACCCACTCCTGGCGACTGTGGGTCACTCTGATTAGGGTGTCCGAGCAATGCCAGCATAAATGTTGCCAATATTTAGGAGAAGTGTTGCCCAATTAAGGAATGGTTGTGGTGTTTTGGAGAATTTGTGTACAATGGTTGTTTTGGGAGAAGTGGAGGTTCTAATAAACAAAAACTGAAGGTTGTGTTTTGAAGGAAAGTATGGAGTGTTTTGCTAAAAAGGGACAAAAGTTGTATTTTTCACACTATGTCCTGTTTTTGGGTCAAAACCAACATCTTTGCTGTGCAAAAATGTGTGCAATTTTCATTTCAAAAGCCAAAAAAAACATCTGTGCTTTGTAAAATATGAGACAATAAGATACAGGCGCAGAAGTAGGCCATTTGGCCCATTGTGTCCATTCTATCATGAACTGATCCGTTCTCCCACTCACCTTTAATACCTTGACTATTCAGATATGTCACAGAGTTGTGTTAACCTTTAATATTAATTTAATATTTCTCGTATATAAAAATGTCTTAGTAAATTAAATTACTGAGGTAAAATATTGTACCTGTATTCTTAATGAGTTAGCTTGGATGTTTCCAGGTGTACAGAAGCCATAACACTTGGGAACATTAAAGCAAAAACTGTGTCTGGGGCTCGAGAAAAATTTTTTCAATTGGTTTGGTTTGCCTCAAGAAATGAAATCAGATCAGGGAAAGAATTTTATGTCAGATGTATTTCAACCGTTAGTTTATAAACAAGGAGCTCAACAAATTGCATTGTCAGGATTTAAATATGGCGGTTCGGAAATTATGTAAAGATAAAATGCCCAGGGTTTCTTTGGAAATAGTGACTTGGAAATATGAGTTGGTGGGGGGGGGGGTGGTTGTGGTTTGTGTCTTCCTCATTTTAATAATTTTAAAAAGCAGCTCAATTGAGATTTATAAATATATTGTATAATTTAGATGATATTGCAGCTTGGGTTTCTTTTGAATTTAATGCAATAGGGAATACGGATCCCCTCGATTTTATTTACAAATGGAATCCTAAGCTTTATTTGGAAGTGGGGAATCATCTATTTTGAAACATTTGATTGAGTTGATAATGAAATTGGCATGAAAGGTTTAATATTGAAATAGGCATTTTCCTTTTTCAGTAGACAACCAATTCTGGAAGATTTGGAGATGGAAGGGTATTAAGAAAATTAGTTTTGAGGATGTGAGATTGAAATCTTTGAAAGAATTATCTTGTTATTACCAAGTTAAAGCTTTTTTATCTGTAAAAATAGGTCTTACTTTGATGTTACCTAATCAAAGTGAATTAGAATTACTGATTTGTTATCCTACTGGAAATAAATTTATTTCAGTAATGTATAACTTGCTTCAATCTAAGGCCCCCAAAACTGGAGTGAATAAATCTAGATGAAGATGGGAAATAGATTTAAATTCTCAAATAAGCAAAAAGGATTGGATGGATTTGTGTAAATAATATGACTAAGATATAGGTTGGTTCAATATAATTTTTTACATCAGTTCTATTTGACTCCACAAAAATCAAATAGATTAAATCCTGCCGTATCGGATTAATGTTTTCGATGTGGACCTGAGATTGGAAAATTTTTGCATTCAACTTGGCAATGTCCTAAATTTAGACAATTTTGGATTGGGGTACGTAATTTTCACAGGCCTTCATGTTATTTTTACCGAGTAATATTAAGCTCACACCAAGACACAAGAGCAACTTGTCCGTGAACTACTCTTTGCAGACGATGCCGCTTTAGTTGCCCATTCAGAGCCAGCTCTTCAGCGCTTGACGTCCTGTTTTGCGGAAACTGCCAAAATGTTTGGCCTGGAAGTCAGCCTGAAGAAAACTGAGGTCCTCCATCAGCCAGCTCCCCACCATGACTACCAGCCCCCCCACATCTCCATCGGGCACACAAAACTCAAAATGGTCAACCAGTTTACCTATCTCGGCTGCACCATTTCATCGGATGCAAGGATCGACAACGAGATAGACAACAGACTCGCCAAGGCAAATAGCGCCTTTGGAAGACTACGCAAAAGAGTTTGGAAAATCAACGAACTGAAAAACCTCACAAAGATTAGCGTATACAGAGCCGTTGTCATACCCACACTCCTGTTTGGCTCCGAATCATGGGTCCTCTACCGGCATCACGCTTCCACCAGCGTTGTCTCTGCTCCATCCTCAACATTCATTGGAGCGACTTCATCTCCAACATCGAAGTACTCGAGATGGCAGAGGCCGACGCTGCTGAAGATCCAACTGTGCTGGGTAGGTCACGTCTCCAGAATGGAGGACCATCGCCTTCCCAAGATCGTGTTATATGGCGAGCTCTCCACTGGCCACGGAGACAGAGGTGCACCAAAGAAGAGGTACAAGGACTGCCTAAAGAAATCTCTTGGTGCCTTCCACATTGACCACCGCCACTGGGCCGATATCGCCTCAAACCGTGCATCTTGGCGCCTCTCAGTTTGGCGGGCAGCAACCTCCTTTGAAGAAGACCGCAGAGCCCACCTCACTGACAAAAGACAAAGGAGGAAAAACCCAACACCCAACCCCAACCCACCAATTTTCCCTTGCGACCACTACAACCGTGGCTACCTGTCCTGCATCGGACTTGTCAGCCACAAACGAGCCTGCAGCTGACGTGGACATTACCCCTCCATAAATCTTCGTCCGCGAAGCCAAGCCAAAGAAAGATTAAGGTTATGAGGCCAAAATTAAATTGAAATATTTATCACATTGAATTTGTGTCAGTTGCTTCAGCAGTTGCTCGGAAATGTATAGCTGTAGCGGCACACATCGAGACGCAGTCGAATCGGCTCTGCACTGTTACGGCCGCAGCAGCAGTGTAGCCGTGTCAAGATGGTACTGCTGGGCGCATCTTCTCCCCAGCTCAAACAGGCCATGCAGATGCACTTGGCTGCGTCGTTACATCACCGCCCCTGTGTGGGCGGCATTTACGGTCCACCTGATAAGGTGCAGCATGGGAATTTTCCAATATAACACCATGGATGCTGCAGCAGTCAACGCAGTGGCTATGAAATTGCCAACCTCTGGACGCTTCGCCCACGCACTTGGTTCAGGCAAGCGGAAGCACGATTTCACCTCCGGCAGATCACGTCTGACTCGACAACGTTCTACCATGTCGTCAGTTCCCTGGACCAAGAGACCGCGGCCAGGGTGGACAAAGAAGAGAAGAAAAGGGCAACAAAGAAACAACAGATGGCCAACCCAGAGGAAGAAGAAGAGGAAGAGGAAGAGTACAGGGAAATAGAAGAAGAAAAGAAAGGCAAGGTAAAGGAGGTACTTGCTCTTGTTAGAGGATACATGGAGTCATTTAAAGAATGGCAAACACAGGAATTCAATGATTTAAGAAGAAGAATAAACAACACAGAAAAGAAAATAAATAAAATGGATATGACCTTAACAGAAATGGGGAAAAAAATGGACAAGATGGAAGAACGGGCAATAGCAGCAGAAATGGAGGTAGAAGACTTAAAAAAGAAATTGGAGGAATCTAATAAAAAAACTAAAGAGACACAAGAATTACTAGCCCAAAAAATAGATATAATGGAAAATTATAACAGAAGAAATAACATAAAGATAGTGGGCCTTAAGGAAGATGTAGAAGGCAAGAATATGAGGGAGTTTATAAAAGAATGGATCCCTAAGGCCCTAGGATGTCCAGAACTACAGCAAGAAATGGAAATAGAAAGGGCACATAGAGCATTGGCCCCCTAAACCACAACCACAACAAAAACCAAGATCTATTGTAGTAAAATTCCTAAGATATACTACAAGAGAAAAGGTACTGGAGAAGACAATGGAAAAAGTAAGAGAGGGCAACAAACCACTGGAGTATAAAGGGCAAAAAATCTTCATTTATCCAGATATAAGCTTTGAACTCCTAAAGAAGAGAAAAGAGTTCAATGCAGCAAAAGCGATTTTATGGAAGAAAGGATATAAATTTACACTGAAGCATCCTGCGGTATTGAAAATATTTATTCCAGGACAACAAAACAGACTATTCTCGGATCCAGAAGAAGCACGAAAATTTGCAGAACAATTACAAAAATAGACTGAGGGATGAAGACGGGTAATGAGAGCAAAAATTATCACGATTGATATGTATGTGGGTAAAGACAAAAATAGACTGAGGGATGAAGACGGGTAAGGAGGGTAAAAATGACCACGATTGATATGTATGCGGGTAAAGAGGTATAAGAGTGAATAGAGACAATGGGCATATGTGAAAGTATCTGTAATTAGAGGAAAACATAGAGAGTATAGACAAGAATTAATAAGGGAAGGTAATGGAATAGAGAGAATAAGGAGGGAACTAAAAGAGTGACCTTTGTGACATATAAAAAATGAAATCTTTTCTGGGGGGGGCTGGGTGGGGGGAAAAGAGCGGTCACTGCAAAATCAGTTGACGCTTGCGAGTGGATTCGCAAATCCAAATGGAGAGGGGAGATGTGGTTGTCCGACAAGGGATAAAGGGCAACTCAGGAGGGGAAGGGGAGATTGGGGATAAAGAAGATAGAAATAGGAGAATAAGGAAAATGTTGGATGTTGTAGGAATGTTGTCTGGTAAAGAGTTGAAAATAAGAAAACAGAAATGGAAAAGGATGAAAGGTAATGATGGAAAAACGGAAAGAGAAGATAAACAAAATATAAAATGGCTACGCTGAACTATATGACTCTAAATATTAATGGAATACATAACCAAATTAAAAGGAAGAAACTACTAAACTTACTGAAAAAGGAAAAAATAGATATAGCATTTGTCCAAGAAACACATTTAACTGAATTGGAGCACAAGAAATTAAAGAGAGATTGGGTAGGACATGTAACAGCAGCATCGTATAATTCAAAAGCAAGAGGAGTGGCTATATTAATTAGCAAAAATGTGCCATTTAAAATAGAAGAGGAAATAATAGATCCAGCAGGGAGATATGTTATGATAAAATGTCAGATATATTCAGAGCTTTGGAATCTACTTAATATATATTCACCTAACGAAGAAGATCAAAAGTTTATGCAAGATATCTTTTTGAAGGTAGCTAATACGCAAGGGAACATACTAATAGGAGGGGATTTCAATCTGAATTTGGATCCAAATATGGATAAAACGGGGAAAAAAATTAACAGGAAGAACAAAGTAACCAAATTTATAATTAAATCAATGCAAGAAATGAAACTTGTGGACATATGGAGGAAACAAAACCCAAAAGAAAAGGAATACTCATACTACTCGACTAGACATAAAACATACTCAAGGATAGACCTATTCCTGTTATCAGCCCACATACAAGGGAGAGTTAGGAAAACGGAATATAAAGCTAGACTATTATCGGACCACTCACCCCTGTTATTGGCAATAGAGCTAGAAGACATCCCTCCAAGAATGTATAGATGGAGATTAAACCCCATGCTACTTAAAAGACAGGATTTTAGAGAATTTATTGAAAAACAATTAAAAATGTACTTTGAAGTAAATACGGAATCAGTGGAAGATAAGTTTATACTATGGGACGCAATGAAAGCATTCATTAGAGGGCAAATAATAAGTTATGCAACCAAGATGAAGAAGGACTATAATCAGGAAACAGAGCAGTTGGAAAGGGAAATAATAAACATAGAAAAAAAATTAGCAATAAAGGAAGATACAACCAAAAGAAGAGAATTGGCGGATAAAAAAATAAAATATGAAACATTACAAACATATAAGGTGGAGAAGAATATAATGAAGACAAAACAGAAATATTATGAACTAGGGGAAAAAACACACAAAATCCTAGCATGGCAGCTTAAGACAGAGCAAACTAAGAAAATGGTATTGGCAACAAGGAAAAAAGACAAACAAATTACATATAATCCAAAAGAAATTAAGGAAAACTTCAGAGAATTCTATGAACAATTATACCGAACCGAAAACGAAGGGAAAGAAGGGAAAATAGATGAATTTTTGACTAAAATTGAACTACCAAAACTACAAATAGAGGAACAAAATAAATTAACAGAACCATTTGGAACAGTAGAAATACAAGAGATAATAAAAAATTTACCAAATAATAAGACACCAGGAGAGGATGGACTCCCAATAGAATTCTACAAAACATTTAAAGACCTAATAATACCGCCCCTCCTGGATGTAATCAACCAGATTGATGAGACACAAAACTTACCAGATTCATGTAAAACAGCAATAATTACAGTGATACTAAAACAAGGGAAAGATCCACTCTCACCAGCGTCATATAGACCAATATCTCTGCTAAACACAGATTATAAGATAATAGCTAAACTATTAGCGAACAGATTAGCAGAACAGGTACCGAAAATGGTAAATTTAGACCAAACTGGATTTATCAAAAAAAGACGCACAACAGACAATATTTGTAAATTTATTAACTTAATTCATGCAGTAGAAGGAAATAAAGCACCGGCAGTAGCAGTTGCTTTAGACGCAGAGAAGGCCTTCGACAGAGTAGAATGGAATTACTTGTTCAAAGTATTGCAAAAATTCAGTTTACCGGAGAAGTATATTAATTGGATTAAAGCATTATATAAGGGACCGTTAGCGAAAGTGACAGTAAATGGACATGTATCAAAGCAATTTAACTTAAGCAGGTCAACGCGGCAGGGATGCCCACTATCACCATTATTGTTTGCGCTAGCTATAGAACCACTAGCAGAATCGATAAGAAGAGATAATAATATAAAAGGAATAAAAATAAAAGACAGGGAATATAAAATCAGTCTGTTTGCGGATGATGTGATAGTGTACTTAACAGAACCAGAACTATCAATAAAAGAACTATATAAGAAATTGAAGGAATATGGAGAAGTGTCGGGATACAAGATAAACGTAAATAAAAGTGAAGCAATGCCTATGAATAACGCGGATTTCTCAAAATTTAAGGAGGAATCCCCATTCAGATGGCAAACGCAGGCAATAAGATACCTAGGTGTGCAAATAAACAAAAATCTAGGCCAATTATATAAACTCAATTACAATCCACTAATGAAAAAATTACAGGACGATTTAGAGCATTGGAAAGAGCTACCACTAACACTGATAGGAAGGATAAACTGTATTAAAATGAACATTTTTCCAAGGATACTATACTTATTTCAGGCATTGCCAATACAACTGACAGAAAAATTCTTCAAAGAGTTAAAGAAAATAATAAGGAGATTTTTATGGAGAGGGGGGAAACCGAGGATAGCACTAGACAAATTAACAGAATGGTATAAACAAGGAGGCTTACAATTGCCAAACTTCAAAAATTATTATAGAGCCGCACAATTAAGGTACCTATCAGATTTTTATCAAACAAGGGAAAAACCAGACTGGACGAGACTAGAATTAGATAAAATAGGGGAAAAGATACCTGAACACATATTATATAAATGGGACGAAAAATTGGTACAACATAGAACTTCTCCAGTATTACACCATCTCCTCAATATATGGAAGAAGATTCATGTAGAAAGAAATAAAATAAATTACCAAATACCAAAACTAATATTGACGCAAAATAAGCTACTCCCTTTTACAATAGACAACCTTGCCTTTAGAAAATGGGAAAAAAAAGGGATTAAAAGAATAGAAAATTGTTTTTCAGGAAGTAGATTCTTATCCTTTGAACAAATGAGAGATAAGTACAATATAACGGGAGATACAGCGCTGGCATATTACCAACTGAGATCCTACTTGAAAGATAAATTAGGAAGCAACTTGAGTTTACCAGAGGGAAGTAACCTTGAATATGTGATTACAGATACAATGTTAATCAAAAGATTTATAAAAAATATGTATATTAAACTGCAAGAAAAGGAAAATGAGGAAACAAATGGTAAAACTAAACAAAAATGGGAACAAGATTTAAATATAAAGATAAAAAAGGAAACATGGGAGAAGTTATGCTCTGGAACGATGAGAAATACAATAAATACGAGGCTGCGTATGATACAATATAATTGGTTACACAGACTATACATTACACCGCAAAAGTTAAATAAATGGGACCCAACAGTATCTGATAGATGTTTTCGATGTAAAAAAGAAAGGGGAACAACAATTCATGCAATCTGGACATGTGAGAGAGTAGAAAAATTTTGGGATGATCTCAATCAGATATTAAATAAAATAACAGAAAACAATATACCAAAGAATCCAGAGATCTTTCTCCTAAGTAACATAAAAAATAAAGAATTTGGAATTGACTTGGAGGATGCACAAAAAAGATTTGTTAAGATAGCCCTAGCTGTAGCAAAAAAATGTATTATGTCAACCTGGAAATTGGAAGATAATTTGAAAATACAACAATGGTATATAGAAATGAATAAATGTATTCCATTAGAAAAAATAACATATAGTTTAAGAAATAATATTGAAATATTCGAACAAGTATGGGAGCCTTACATTAAATACAATAGCGAAAACCTACCGGGAACAAACATTACCTAAGTTGATGGAAGGAGAAGAAAAGAAAAGAATGGACTCAGTAGAATTTCTGGTGTATTTTTGTTGAATGACAACATTGTCTAACTGAATTAATGCAACCTAGATTGTATAACTAAAATGGATGAGAGGGGGGGGGATGGGGGGGTGGCTTGGGAGGAGGGAGGGGGGAGGGAGAAAAAGTCACTGTAAATGTGTGGAAAAGAAAAAGTGTATATCATGGCTATTGTGATTGATGGTGTGAAAAATAAAAAAATTTTAAAAAAAAAACAATCCAGCAACAAATTCCATGACCTTCTGGTGAAATAAATTTCTCATCTGCTTTAAATAGGTACCTTCCAATTCTAAGACAATGTCTTTTTATCCAAGGGAAACATTATTCACATCTACTGTCCAATCCTTTCAGCATTGGAAAGGTTTCTGAAATCTCCTCTCCTTCTTCTATACTCCAATGAAGAGTGGAGATATATCATCCTGGTAAATCTCTGCTCTCTCTCCAACATCAGCACATCCTTTTTAAGATAAACTTCGCAGTTCTCCAAATGAGGTCTCTCCCATGCCCCATCAACACCTCCCTACCCTAGAAACAAAAGCCAACATAGAATTTGCTTTCTTTTCCTGCCGATCCAACCTGGTGGTTTCCCACTCACTATGTTTTCCTGAACGAGAACCCCCCAAGTCCCTTGACACTTGAAATAATTACATGTAATTTCTGTAACAAATTTGAAATTTTTGGAAAGATTTGGGAATCCTATTTATAAACTGTAGGAATTAAGTTGTAATCGCCCAACCTGAACCTTCTGGCTCCTAAAATCCAGAATATTTGTTAGATTTTATTTGATAGTTTTTTAGTAATTTTTTTATAAATACTTTCCAGATGTTATCTTTCTTTTCTATTGGGTTGTTGGGCAGGGGGAATTAAAAAAAATACTATGTATTAATTTTTCATTATCTTTGAATGAGAAATTTACGTACGCATTTAATGCATGTGAAATTAAAATTTTCAAAGAGAAGCTTAACATAACGTAATACATTTTGCTTATTTTCAAGAGTTGTGGAGAGTGAGGAGGGTTTTCATGGACTACAAAAGGATTTGGACTGTTTGGAAAGATGGCAGATGGAGTTTAATTTAGGTAAGTGTGAGGGGCTTTATTTTGGTAAGAATAACCAAGACGTATGCAGTGAAGGGGAGGGCATTGAGGAACAGAGGGATCTTGGAAGAATGGTTCAATAGACAATAGGAGCAGGAGTAGGCCCTTCTGCCTGTCGAGCCTTCAGTGACCGCCATTTCACAGATCATGGCTGATCACTACTATCAGTACCCCTTTCCAGCCTTATCCCCATAACCCTGAACTCCTTTGCCCACAAGAGTCTTATCTAACTCTCTTTTGAACATAATCAGCGAATCTGCCTCTACCACCCTCTGTGGCAGAGCATTCCACAGATTAACACTTCTCTGGGTAAAACAATGTTTTCTCATCTCCGTCCTAAAGGGCCTACCCTGTATTCTTAAACTATGCCCTCTAGTCCTCGTCTCCCCCATCACTGGGAACAAGTAATCCGACTTCACCCTGTCCATCTCCCTGATAATTTTGTATACCTCAATCATGTCCCCCCTCATCCTTCTAAACTCCATCGGATACAAGTCTAGTTTTTCTAGCCTTTCAGCATATGTCAACCCCGCCATCGCTGGAACTAACCTTGTAAATCTGCGCTGCACATCCTCTATAGCTAGTATGTCCTTCCTCAAAATTGGAGACCAGTACTGGGTGCAATACTCCAGGTGGGGTCTCACCAGGGCCCTGTACAACTGCAGAAGGGCGTCTCTGTTCCTATACTCCAATCCGCTCTTTATGAAAGCCAACATGCCATTTGCCCATTTCACAGCTTTCTGAACGTGCATGTTAGCCTTCAGTGACCGGTGAACAAGTACACCCAGATCCATTTGCTCCTCCCCACTCCCTAGCTTGTCTCCATTTAAATAATACTCAGCTTTCCTATTATTGCCCCCAAAATGGATAACCTCACATTTGCTCACATTGAACGTCATCTTCCATTCAGCAGCCCACACCCCCAACCTGTCCAAGTCCCTCAGCATTTTCCTGACATCTGCAAATTTGCTCATGTTATTAATAATCCCCTCATCCAAATCATTTACATAAATTACAAACAACTGAGGACCCAATACCGATCCCTGCGGCACTCCACTCGTCACATCCTGCCATCCTGAAAAAGACCCGCTTACTCCAACCCTTTGTTTCCTATTTCTTAACCAATTTCCTATCCATGTCAGCACCTTACCTCCAATACCATGCTCCCTGATCTAACCCACTAGTCTCCCGTGCGGTACCTTATAAAAGGCCTTCTGGAAGTCCAAATACACCACATCCACTGGCTCTCCCAAGTCCACCCTCTTTGTCACATCCTCGAAAAATTCCAGAAGGTTAGTCAAGCATGACTTACCCTTAAGGAATCCATGCTGACGAGCCCTTATACTATTATTTCTGCCTAAGTGTTCTGCTATTACTCCTTTTATGATAGATTCCAATATCTTCCCCACCACTGACGTCAGGCTATGATTTCCCGTTTTCTCCCTCCCTCCCTTCTTAAAAATCGGCACCACATCAGCCACTCTCCAATCCTCAGGGACCTCCCCCGAATCTATGGAACTTTGGAAAATGTCGACCAGTGCCTCCACAATTTCCATAGCAACTTCTTTAAGCACCCTGGGATGCAGCCCATCAGGCCCTGGGGATTTATCAGCCCTCAGTCCCAACAATTTACTCACAACCTCCTCCTTCTAGATCTGGATATGCATTAGATCCCCTACTTCCCCAGGAAAGTTCCCCAAGTCTCTTGATACCGCATGACCACTACCCCCTAACTGACCATAACCTATATCCTCCTTGGTGAAGACAAATGCAAAGTATTTGTTCAATTCCTCAGCTAACTCCTTGTTTCCGGTAATAATTCCACCCTTTTCCATTCTTGATGGGCCAATTTTAGACCGAACCAATTTCTTCCTCTTCACATATTTAAAAAAGCTTTTGCTATCCTCCATGATATTATTTGCTAATTTCCTCTCATACTTCATTTTCCCCTCTCTTATGACTTTCTTAGTTACCCTCTGATGCTCTTTGAAGGTTTCCCAATCCTCTAGCTTCCCACTCCACTTTGCTATCTTATACTTACTCCCTTTGGATTTGATATTGCACTTGATTTCATTAGTTAGCCACGACTGCCATTTGCATCTCCTAGAGCCTTTCCTCCACTTTGGAATAAATTTGTCTTGAATCCTGTAAAAAAAATGTCCAAAAATATCTGCCATTTTCCCCAGTTGTCCTCCCAGCTAGTGTATCTTTCCATTTTATTTTGGCTAGCTCCTCCCTCATAGCTGCATAATCCCCTTTATTTAACTGCAGTACAGATGCTTCCGACTTCCTTTCTTTTTCCCTTTCTAATTGCAGCTCAAAAGTAACCATACCATGCTCACTATTCCCTAATGGCTCTCCTACATCGAAGTCACTTATTAACTCTGCGTTGCTGCACAGCACCAAGTCCAGAATCGACTTCCCCATGCTATGTTCCTCCACTAGCTGCTCCAAGAAAGTATCTCGTAGACATTCAATAAACTCACTCATGTGTTCCTGCCCCCGTCTGATTATCCCAGTCCACCTTCATGTTGAAGTCCCCCATAACTACTGTATTGCTACCACTTTGACATGCCACTGTTAATTCCTGATTTATACTTCTACCGAGATCTAAGTTAATTTTCGGAGGCCTGTAAATGACCCCCATTATGGTCTCATGCCTTTACAATTTCTTAATTCTATCCAAACAGACTCTACCCACCTGTTTCAATGTCTTTCCTTTCAAAGGCCTGAATTTCATTTCTTCCCAACAGAGCTACCCCACCTCCTCTTCCTAACTTTCTGTCTTTTCTATAGGATGTGTACCTGGGAACATTGATTTCCCAATCCTGCCTTTCCCGCAGCCATGTCTCCGTAACTCCGACAATGTCATAACCTCCCATTGCCATTTGCGCCTCAAGCTCATCCATTTTATTCCTTACACTCCGTGCATTCATACACAATACCTTGATACCATATCTCCATTCTCCATCCATCTTTGTTCTCGATGCACTTGCCCCTACTCTCCTATCACTTTTAGTTCCCTTTTTCCTTATTGTTTCACCGTCTAACAGAACCACCCCTATATTCACTCTCCTATCTGCTTCCCTATCAGTCCTGTTCCCTTCCCCCTGCCAAATTAGTTTTAAATTTGAAGGTGGATTCCCATGGAGAAAGAAGGCTTTGGGTACGCTGGCCTTTATAAATCATAGCATGGAATATAGGATCTGGGGAGGTGATGTTCAGAGTGTTGGTGAGGCCAAGTTTGGAGTATTGTATGCCGTTCTGGACTCCAAATTATAGGAAGGATATCAATAAGGTAGAGAGAGTGCAAAGAAGTTTGACGAAAATGTTGCCTGGATTGCAGTATTTTGAATACGTAGAAAGATTGAGTAGACTGGGACTTCATTCATTGGAGCGTAGAGGGTTGAGCGGGGATTTGATAGAGGTATTTAAAATTATCAATGGAATAGATAGAGTAGCCGTGAATAGGCTCTTTCCCCTAAGGGGAGCAGAGATTGGAACAAGGGGTCATAAGTTAAGGGGCAAAACTTAAGTAATACAGGAGGATGCTTCTTCACTCAGAGTGGTGGCTGAGTGGAATGATCTACTGGAAGAAGTTGCGCCAGGGTCAATTCTGTCATTTAAGATGAGGTTATATGAGTACATGGATGCGAGGGGGTGGGAGGGTTATGGGCAAGGGAAGTAGGTAGGTGGAACTCGTGGAGTTTCACGTAAATTGGTGCTTTAGGTGCCATGAGCAAGTTGGCTCTTTCTTGCACTCGACTTGATTACGTGAAACCTTTCTGGGATAGAATCAAGGAACTTATTAAAATTTAAACTTTCACTTGATCCTAAGGTATTTTTATTGGGTGATATGAAGAAATTGAGTTTAGAATTAAAATTAGATGAGTCTCAAATTGCTCTTTGAGATTGGCTTTAGCTGGGGCTAGAAAATGACGAGTATTCAATGGTGGCATTCAGAAAGGAGGTCTTGTATTCCATTAGAAAAGATAACGTATAATACAAGCCTCGTCTCCGAGTGGAAATATTAAACAGGCGGAAAACTATTCATAGTCTGAAAATGAGAGGTTATCCGTATAAAAGAGATCAGGAAGAACTTCTTTAGCCAGAGGGTCGTGGATGTGTGGAACTCACTGCGGCATACAGCAGTGGAAGCCAGATCGCTGGGAGTATTTTAAAAAGAACGACAAATATCTCATTAGTGAGGGCATCAAGGGATTATGGGGGAAAGGCCAAAAATGAGAACTAGTGTAGAGTAGCTTAGTGTAGATTTATGGAACAGACTCGATGGGCCTAGTGGCCTGGTTCTGTTCCTTTGTCTGTGATCACTAATGGAGTTATTTCAGAAATGTACAGAAAAAAAGCTGCTAAATTAGAAATTCATCAATCAAGATTAAAATGGGAATCTGATTTGAAAGTTAAAATATGAAAATCATTAAGTACAACTAAAATTATTAATGTCAGGTCGAGACTGGCACAATATAATCTTTTTTACATCGATTATACTTGAAACCCAATTTAAATAAATTTAATTTGACATTATCAGATTTGTCTTGGATGTAATAAAGTAGGTTCTTTTATGTGGATAAATGTGAGGTGATCCACTTTGGAGGCAAGAACAGGAAAGAGGACTATTATCTCAACGGTATCTGTTCAGGAAATGCAGAGAGACTTGGGTGTTGCTGTGCATCAGTCGTTGAAAGTGGGCATGCAGGTGCAACAGGCGGTGAGGAAGGCATTCATAGCAAGAGGACTTGAGTACAGAGATCCTGCTGCAGCCATACACGGCCTTGGTGAGACCACACCTGCAATACTGCGTGCTGTTTTGGCCTCTTTAATCCGAGGAAGGACATCCTCGCCGTGGAGTGGGTGCAGAGAAGATTCACTAGACTGATACCAGGGATGGAAGGACTTGCAGATGAAGAAAGGTTGGATAGACTAGGCTTGTATTCTCTGGAATTTAGGAAATTGAAGGTGGATCTTATAGAAACAAAATTCTAAAGGGTTTAGATAGACTAGATGCGGGTAGGTTGTTTGCAATGCTGGGAAAAACAGAACCAGGGGTTACAGTTTAAGGATAACCATACTATAACCATATAACCATTTACGGAGCGGAAACAGGCCATGTTGGCCTTTCGAGTCCGCACCAGTTCACTGATTTTATGCGCCCTCTTCAGGCATTGGGGGAAGGTTTTCAGGACCGAGATGAGGAAAGATTTCCTCTCTTGGAGGATGATGGATCTATGGAATTCTTTGCTACAGAAAGTAGTTGAGGCTGGTTCCTTGTCAATGTTCAAGAGTAGGTTAGAATTGGCCCTTGTGGCTAAGGGGATCAGGAGGTATGGAGAGAAGGCAGGAACTGGGTACTGATCAGCCATGATCGTATTGAATGGCAGGGTAGGTTTGAAGGGCAAAATGGCCGAATCCTGCACCTATTTTTCTATGTTTATATATTCTACTTGGGTTTGTCCAAAATATATACATTTTGGTCCAAAATTAAAATTTTGAACACTCCCAATGGATCCTAGAATATTTTTCCTGGAAGAGACTAAAAATATTTGGATTAAACGGGATTTTTTCAGGTTGCTTTAGCTGTTTCATATTTGGAGGACCAAGTCACCAAATTGCAGAATCCATGTGATTGAAGGAGTGCAGAGATTGGTTAGGTTGTTGCTGGGACTTGAAGGTGAACCCACCAGGGCCTACAGCTGGTCCTCAATGTTGTCGACACATTCTTGGAAAGTGTGACTTGAAGTGAAATGAAGGTTTTACCATGGG
The DNA here is from genome assembly GCF_036971445.1 of Narcine bancroftii. Taxonomy (NCBI): domain Eukaryota; kingdom Metazoa; phylum Chordata; class Chondrichthyes; order Torpediniformes; family Narcinidae; genus Narcine; species Narcine bancroftii. The sequence continues at coordinate 1,033,596 of NW_027211811.1, read as the reverse complement.
CTCAATGATCAAAAATAAGAGAAGTTCCTATTTTGGACACCAAATATCATCATTCAGGTGCCTTACCGTCCAGCGAGGGCGATCCTGTCTCTCAATCCACCACAATCTCTGAACCTCTGAATTGTAGTTGTGGCCTCCCCGTTCTTTTCTGAGCTGAGACCAATATTGACGTTTAGGTCATGGTTACAGATGGGCTGGAAATACTGAAGAAGTTTCCTCTTGCCTTACTCAGTTGCAGTGTCCATACTGGATGGGTAACCCTGGCCATTGATCAGCAGATCCAGAGAACACCGCACAGTACAGGCCCTTCAGGCCTTGATGTTGTTCTAGCCCATATATTCACTCCTTAAATATAACGTACTAAACCAATGGTTCTCAACCTTTTTCCTTGCACTCACATACCACTTTTAGTGGTAAGTGGGTGGAAAGAAAGTTCAAACCCTATTTTAAAATAATCATATGAACAATCTAGAAGCGTCATTCTCAACCTTCCCTTCCCACTCACCTACCACATGAAGCAATCCCTTAATGTTCAGAGATTACTTAAGGTGGTACGTGAGTGAGAAGATGAAGGTTGAGAACCTCTTTCTGCAGGCAAACTAATTCTGAATCCACACAACCAAGGTTCCACAGATCCTTTGCCTCATGACTATCAGAATGAATCTACCCTGGGCAACCCTGTCAAAGGCCTCACTAAAATCCACACACCCCACATCCACTCCCCTGCCCTTCATTTGTTATTTCATTGTTTTCAAACACTTTCTTTCCCCACCACACTTTTAAGTCATCCCTGTCTAATCACGGAACCAACAGTCAAAGGACAAAGCCAGTGCCATTTTTATAAATGAGATTTGATATTTGCTTAAGTTGTCGTTTGTTTCCATGAAATTACCTCAAAGATATTGCTGCGGGTCGACTGTGGAGGCCACTCCTGTGATCGCGGTTCGTTTTACTGCGCTTTTTTGGCCAAAATGGCCACACTTTCACGCACGACCACGCCGTACATGGAAAGATTAATGATGCCTGGCGTCCCATTGGCCTGAAATATTCTATTAAATTTTATTAAAATTTTCAAAGGAAAGCTTAACATAACGTAATACTTTTTGCTTATTTTCAAGAGTTGTGGAGAGTGAGGAGGGTTTTCATGGACTACAAAAGGATTTGGACTGTTTGGAAAGATGGCAGATGGAGTTTAATGTAGGTAAGTGTGAGGTGCTTTATTTTGGGAAGAATAACCAAGACGTACGTATGCAGTGAAGGGGAGGGCATTGAGGAACAGAGGGACCTTGGAGGAATGGTTCAATAGACAATAGGAGCAGGAGTAGGCCCTCCGGCCTGTCGAGCCAGCACCACCATTTTACAGATCATGGCTGATCACTACTATCAGTACCCCTTTCCAGCCTTATCCCCATAACCCTTAACTCCTTTGCCCACTAGAGTCTTATCTAACTCTCTTTTGAACATAATCAGCGAATCTGCCTCTACCACCCTCTGTGGCAGAGCATTCCACAGATTCACACTTCTCTGGGTAAAAAAATGTTTTCTCATCTCCGTCCTAAAGGGCCTTCCCTGTATTCTTAAACTATGCCCTCGAGTCCTCGTCTCCCCCATCACTGGGAACAAGTAATCCGACTTCACCCTGTCCATCCCCCTGATAATTTTGTATACCTCAATCATGTCCCCCCTCATCCTTCTAAACTCCATCGGATACAAGTCCAGTTTCTCTAGCCTTTCAGCATATGTCAACCCCGCCATCCCTGGAACTAACCTTGTAAATCTGCGCTGCACACCCTCTATAGCTAGTATGTCCTTCCTCAAAACTGGAGACCAGTACTGGACGCATTACTCCAGGTGGGGTCTCACCAGGGCCCTGTACAACTGCAGAAGGGTGTCTCTGTTCCTATACTCCAATCCCCTCTTTATGAAAGCCAACATGCCATTTGCCTTCTTCACAGCTTTTTGAACCTGCATGTTAGCCTTCAGTGACCGGTGAACAAGTACACCCAGATCCATTTGCTCCTCCCCACTCCCGAGCTTGTCTCCAATTAAATAATACTCAGCTTTCCTATTATTGCCCCCAAAATGGATAACCTCACATTTGCTCACATTGAACGTCATCTTCCATTCAGCAGCCCACACCCCCAACCTGTCCAAGTCCCTCTGCATTTTCTTGACATCCTCCTCACACCCCACACCGCCACCCAGTTTAGTGTCATCTGCAAATTTGCTCATGTTATTAATAATCCCCTCATCCAAATCATTTACATAAATTACAAACAACTGAGGACCCAATACCGATCCCTGCGGCACTTCACTCGTCACATCCTGCCATCCTGAAAAGGACCGGCTTACTCCAACCCTTTGTTTCCTATTTCTTAACCAATTTCCGATCCATGTCAGCACCTTACCTCCAATTGCATGCTCCCTGATCTTGCCCACTCGTCTCCCGTGCGGTACCCTATCAAAGGCCTTCTGGAAGTCCAAATACACCCCATCCACTGGCTCTCCCAAGTCCACCCTCTTTGTCACATCCTCGAAAAATTCCAGAAGATTAGTCAAGCATGACTTACCCTTAAGGAATCCATGCTGACTAGCCCTTATACTATTATTTCTGCCTAAGTGTTCTGCTATTACTCCTTTTATGATAGATTCCAATATCTTCCCCACCACTGACGTCAGGCTGACCGGTCTATAATTTACCGTTTTCTCCCTCCCTCCCTTCTTAAAAATCGGCACCACATCATCCATTCTCCAATCCTCAGGGACCTCCCCTGAATCTATGGAACTTTGGAAAATGTCGACCAGTGCCTCCACAATTTCCATAGCAACTTCTTTAAGCACCCTGGGATGCAGCCCATCAGGCCCTGGGGTTTTATCAGCCCTCAGTCCCAACAATTTACTCACAACCTCCTGCTTCTAGATCCGGATATCCATTAGATCCCCTACTTCCCCAGGAAAGTTCCCCAAGTCTCTTGATACCACATGACCACTACCCCCTAACTGACCATAACCTATATCCTCCTTGGTGAAGACCGATGCAAAGTATTTGTTAAATTCCTCAGCCATCTCCTTGTTTCCGGTAATAATTCCAGCCTTTTCCATTCTTAATGGACCAATTTTAGACCGAACCAATTTCTTCCTCTTCACATATTTAAAAAAGCTTTTGCTATCCTCCAAGATATTATTTGCTAATTTCCTCTCATACTTCATTTTCCCCTCTCTTATGACTTTCTTAGTTACCCTCTGATGCTCTTTGAAGGTTTCCCAATCCTCTAGCTTCCCACTCCACTTCGCTATCTTATACTTACTCCCTTTGGATTTGATATTGCACTTGATTTCATTAGTTAGTCACGGCTGCCATTTGCATCTCCTAGGGCATTTCCTCCACTTTGGAATAAATTTGTCCTGAATCCTGTGGAAAATGTCCAAAAACACCTGCCATTTTTCCCGAGTTGTCCTACCAGCTAGTGTATCTTTCCATTTTATTTTGGCTAGATCCTCCCTCATAGCTGCATAATCCCCTTTATTTAACTGCAGTACAGATGCTTCCGACTTCCTTTCTTTTTCCCTTTCTAATTGCAGCTCAAAAGTAACCATACCATGCTCACTATTCCCTAATGGCTCTCCTACATCGAGGTCACTTATTAACTCTGTGTTGCTGCAATGTACCAAGTCCTGAATCGACTTCCTCATGGTATGTTCCTCCACTAGCTGCTCCAAGAAAGTATCTCGTAGACATTCAATAAACTCACTCTTGTGTTCCTGCCCCCGTCTGATTATCCCAGTCCACCTTCATGTTGAAGTCCCCCATAACTACCGTATTGCTACCACTTTGACATGCCACTCTTAATTCCTGATTTATACTGCCACCGATATCTGAACTACTTTTCGGAGGCCTGTAAATTTCCCCCATTATGGTCCTCATGCCTTTACAATTTCTTAATTCTATCCAAACAGACTCTACCCACCTGTTTCAATGTCTTTCCTTTCAAACGCCTGAATTTCATTTCTTACCAACAGAGCTACCCCACCCCCTCTTCTCAACTTTCTGTCTTTTCTATAGGACGTGTACCCGGGAACATTGATTTCCCAATCCATTCGTGGGAATTCGGTCGTGTCTACAGGAAAAAGGGAATCTCAGGGTTGGATGTGATGTCGTGCATGTTCTCTGCCAATCAATGGGAAATCTCCAAATCTTCAATCTTGGTGCAAGAGCCCACGAGGTACAAACCAACCATCTCCTGTCCAAGCTGCAGATTGCAAGGGCTGTAAAGTGCTGCCACCGCCTGTTCACACCGAGTACTGCATACATGATGAGAGAGGGAGAGAGGGAGAGAGAGAGAGAGAGATCTAGGTATAATACCACCACCTGGTGTCCGGACTCGCGAACTTCAGGATACATGATTTTTATTTTTCATGGGAGTGTTGGAGAATGAGAGGAGACTTGATTAAGGTTAACAAAATAGAGCAAGATGGATAATATGGAGCTCCAATGAACAGGGAGGTCTCACCTGTGAAGGAGCAAGTGTGAGATCTCCCAGTTCATTCTTGCTCGGGCAATGGTGGCCAATTCAAGACAGCTCCAATTAGGGGAAGAGAATATGCTGTTTCAGGTCATGGGTTTGAAACGGTTTCCCCAGTTGTGCCATTCAGACTCAAGAGAGCAGATGCTTGCAGACAGGAAGGAAACCTAGTTTTATTGTGGAGAATTGCTTGTTTTTTGGGGTGAAGGTTGTTTGTGGTCTGAGATTCCTAAATACTTTACAATGGAAGCACCACTTTCCCTTGTGCCTGATTGCTACATAGCGGGTAAAATGTCTCAAATCTATCGCTCAGCCAGTACTTTTGGTCATTGATTTGGAGAGAGAGTGATGGCTTGGCAATATTTCTAGCATGGTGAGTCCAAAGCTCTCAAAGTGACAGTGTGGAAGGAGTTTGTCTGTTCTTTTTGTTTTCTGCCACCCTTGAGAACTTAAAAAGTGTCTGTGAATTGTGGTATTGGTGAGACACAAGCTTGTTTTGCCCTGTTTTTGTTCTGTATGTCTATAAAGTTTCAGTTTAGGGATAAAATGTCCAGACACTGTTCTGTTCAAAAGTCTAGTAACCAAATCAGATTCTCCCGAGTTCTTGTCATGGATATGCATCAAGAAGCCTGTTTAGCAGCAGTCGTGTTGCATTAGAGGTGCACATACAATTTTCAAAAATAATGAGTTTGAAACCAGAAAAAGATCAGGTCGTGCCCAAAGGTTAATCCATGCAGTTGAATTGAATTGATGCCCCCAGGACCAGAATGTGCACTTCCACCCCATGGTCTTGAGCTTCCCAATTCGCCAATGAACTTACGGCCACCTTGAGCTGTGGAGTGTGGGAGGAAATCCACATAGACACCAAGAGGATGTAGAAACTTCTTGCAGTCAGTGCTCACTTGATCCATGACTCGTGCTGGAGAGGTGGGTCTACTGTCCTGCCTTCACCTTGTGATGGCTGATTTTTGTCTGTTGGTTAATGGAGGTCTGACATGATATTCCCTTGGCCTTGAGGGAAAGAAGAGTAGAAATTGCAAGGGCTCTGACAGAAATATTTAAAACCTGTTTATCCACGGGTGAGGTGCCAGAGGAATGGATGTAATCTAATGTTCCTTTGTTTAAAAACGGCTTCAAAAGCCAACCAGGTGAGCCTGACAGTGATAGGTTAATTATTGGAGGGTAATCAGAGAGTACCTCGAAAAGAATCTGTTCAAATAGCTGGCCTTGATCAACCATAGCATAGAATACGGGAGTCGGGCAGTGAGGTTGAGACTAGACAAGATATTGGTGAGGCCCTGTTGAGAGTACTGTGTGCAGTTCTGGTCACCAAATGAGAGGAAAGCTATCAACAAAGTAGAGAGGGTGCAGAGAAGATTTAAGTCAATGTTACCTGGATATCAGCAACTAGATTACAAAGAAAGATTCAGCAAATGAAGTCTTTATTCTATGGATTGTAGATGGTTGAGAGGGGATTTGATCGAGGTCTTTAAAATTACTAGGAGGATAGAACGAGTTGATGTGGATAGACTTTTTTCATTGCGGGAGCAGAGATTGAAACAGGAGGTAAAAGTTTGGAAGTAACATGAGGGGGAACTTCTTTACTCAGAGTGGTGGCTGAGTGGAGTGAGCTTCCGGGAGAAATAGTGGCGGCAGGGTCCATTTTGTCATTTCAGGGAAAATTGGAGGGGAGGGGAATGCAGAGAGGTGGTACGAGAGGAGAGTATTTAGTTCAGTGCAGACAAGAAGGGCCAAGTGACCTGTTTCTGTGCTGTAATTGTTATAGGGTTAAAATGTGTGGCAGTAACTTGGAAGTCCGATGCGTATTTGGGAATGGGTCGATGGCCACACTGAAATAGGCCGTTGATTCCCACTTGAAATAATTACATCGAATTCACGGAACAAATTTGAATTTCTCTTTTGAAGATTTGGGATGTGTATTTACCAATTGTCAGAATTAAGTTTTAACCACCCAACACGAACTTTCTGACTCCTAAAACCAAGAAAACCAAGATTTTATTTGAGAGTTTTGGTCAATTTTTATAAATACTATCTAGATGTTTCCTCTCTTTATTGTTTTCTATTGGGCAGCTGTGGGAGGGGTTACTTTTTAAATCACTATGCATTAATTTTATCTTATTGTCAAACAAGAAATTTAAGTTTTTTAATGCATATGTTAAATTAAATGTAAAAATGTTACAAATAAGATGAATGAAGAATTGTTTCAGGAACTGGCGATCTTCCACGAGTGCCGTGAACCCCAGGAAGCAGGAATGTGTGAACGAAACACAAAACTGGCCAGAAGAACTGAGGAAACACAGCTAAAAGTGTCCAAAAAGGTGCTGATGCCATCTTGATTTTAATGCAGGTGACACCGAGGAATGCGTTGGGGCAGAGATGGTCTATGGGCAGCCAATACGGACGCCTTGGGGAACAAAGCCCGCACCACCAGTAGGGATGGATAATGGTGGGTAATGAATAAGCATATATTAGAGACACCGAGAGAGAGCGACACACACATACCCAGACAGACAGACACACACACACAGACACAGAGAGACAGATACACACACACAGACACACAGAGAAACACACACAGACAGAGACAGAGAGAGAGACACTGACAGCGAGAGACAGACAGACAGAGACACACACAGACAGACAGACAGAGAGACACACACACAGACAGAGAGAGACACACACACGACACAAAGAGACAGACACACACACAGTCAGAGACAGAGACAAACACACGACACAGAGAGACAGACACACACAGATACATACACACAGACATAGATAGAGAGAGACACACACAGAGACATAGACACACAGACACACAGATATAGAGACACAGACAGAGAGACACACAGACAGCGACACAGAGAGAGACACAGACAGAGAGAGAGACACAGACAGAGAGACACAGACAGACACACACACAGATACAGAGACACAGAAAGAGACAGAGAGAGAGAGACACACAAACATACAGACACAGAGAGACACACATTGTGCCACAGGGAGAGAGAGACACACACACAGACAGTGACACACAAAGAGACACAGACAGAGACACACAAACAGACACAGAGAGACACACACAGACAGAGACACACAGACACAGAGAATCACACAGTCACAGATACACACACAGACCGATAGACAGACAGAGAGAGAGAGACACAGACACAGAGAGAGACACACACACAGACACAGAGACACACAGAGACACACAGAGACATAGAGAGAAACACACAGACGTAGTGACACACGCACACAGACAGACAGAGACCCCTTGGTTGTGCCCTTCACCTTCGCACTTAACTCCCTCATCTCTCCTGGCAGGATCTCATCACCATTCCTACCCATGGACCATGACACCTGTCTACTCATCCTCCTTCCTGAGAATGGTGTGAACTCTACCCTAGAAACCCCACAGCAAAGAAAAGGGACCCTTCGGCCCTTCTCGTTCATGGTGAAATATCATTCTGCCAGTCTCATCGACCTGCACCCAGTCCCTAACCCTCCTGACTTCCCACATCCATGGATCTCTGCAATTGATTCTTAAAACGTAAGAGTTTGAATGTTAAATGGTACACCATTGAGGAGTGTTGTCAAACAAAGGGATTGAGGAACTGTGGTACAGAACTGCCCGAAAGTGGAGTCCCATGTGGAGATGGGGGGTGGGTGGGGGGAGTGAAGAAAGCTTCTGGTATTTTGGCCTTCAGAAATGAGAGGATTGAGTGCAGGAGGTGGGAGGCCACGAGGAAGTTGGACGAGGCATGGGTGAGGCCAACTTGGGAACGTTGTGTGCCGTTTGGGTGGCCGGAGGAGAGGAAGGATAGGAATGAGACAGCGCGTCGAGGAGAGGGACAAGAAGGTGGTCTGGCTTTCGGGGTTTGAGTTCCAGGGGAAGGTTGGACAGGCTGGGACTTTATTCCCTGGAGCGTAGAAGATTGAGGAAGATTTGAAAATTGTGAGGGGGGACGGATCGTGTCCATGGGGACAGGCTGTTTCCAAGGAGAGTGGGAGAGATTCAAAGAGGAGGACATGGATTGAGATTGAAGGGGGATTTTCTTCCCTCAGAGGGGGGTGGGAGCGTGGAATGAGCTTTGGGCCAAGGTGGTGGAGGTGGGATGGACTGGAATCTTGGGGGGGAATGTGGGGCAGGTCCTGGTGTGGAAATGTGCAGCCTGAAGGGGAGATGGACTGGAGGCCCGAGCCAGCTCTCGGCCCCTTCCCCAGTGGGACTGGGCTGGCGAAGAGATCCCGTGGAGGGGTGGCTCAAGCTCTCGCGAGAGCGACCGCTGGGGGCCGCCATGTTGTTGATCTTTCCCGCCTTTGGAGCAGTTGGTCGCGAGCGGGAGAGGTTCGTGTCGGTGCTTCAGGGGCGGGAATCGGGGCATTTTGGGAGCGAGACCAGGGAGGAGGGAGTTTCCACGGGTCGCCCTTTGGGTCTGGGGCGGCCGGAGCTCGGAGGGGAACGGGCGGGGAGATGGTTGTGAGGTGGGGCCGGGGAACCGTGAGGGAGTTTGGGTCGGGGTGGCGTTAGGGTGTGTGGTAGTCGGGGACCCGCGAGGCTGAAGGGGGGGGGGGTCGGGGCCCGCGAGGCTGAGGGGGGGTCGGGGCCCGCGAGCCTGAGGTGGGGGGGTCGGGGGCCGCGAGGTTGAAGGGGGGTCGGGGGCCGCGAGCCTGAGAGGGGGTCGGGGCCCGCGAGCCTGAGGGTGGTTCGGGGACCGTGAGGCTGAAGGGGGGTCTGGACTCGTGAGGCTGAGGGGGGGGGCGGGGGCCTCGAGGCTGAGGGGGGGGTCGGGGCCCGTGAGGCTGAGGGGGGGGTCGGGGGCCGCGAGGCTGAAGGGGGTTCGGGGGCCGCGAGGCTGAAGGGAGGGGGGCGGGGGCCGCGAGGCTGAGGGGGGTGGTCTGGACCCGTGAGGCTGAGGGGGGGGTCTGGACCCGTGAGGCTGAGGGGGGGGTCTGTACCCGTGAGGCTGAGGGGGGGGTAGGGGCCCGCGAGGCTGAAGGGGGGGGGGTCTGGGGCGGCGAGGCTGAGGGGGGTGGTCGGGGCCCGCGAGGCTGAGGGGGGGGTAGGGGCCCGCGAGGCTGAGGGGGGGGGGTCGGGGCCCGCGAGGCTGGGGGGGGGGGGTCTGTACCCGTGAGGCTGACGGGGGTTCGGGGCCCGCGAGGCTGAGGGGGCGGGTCGGGGGCGGCGAGGCTGAGGGGGGGGGCGGGGGCCGCGAGGCTGAGGGGGGGTTCGGGGCCCGTGAGGCTGAGGGGGGGGTCGGGGCTCGTGAGGCTGAGGGGGGGTTCGGGGAACGTGAGGCTGAGGGGGGTCGGGGGCCGCGAGGCTGAGGGGGGTCGGGGGCCGCGAGGCTGAGGGGGGTCGGGGGCCGCGAGGCTGAGGGGGGGATCGGGGCCCGCGAGGCTGAAGGGGGGGTCGGGGCCCGCGAGGCTGAGGGGGGGGGTCGTGGCCCGCGAGGCTGAGGGGGGGTTCGGGGCCCGCGAGGCTGAGGGGGGGGGTAGGGGCCCGCGAGGCTGAGGGGGGTTCGGGGACCGTGAGGCTGAGAGGGGGGGTCTGGACCCGTGAGGCTGAGGGGGGGGGTCTGGACCCGTGAGGCTGAGGGGGGGGTCGGGACCCGTGAGGCTGAGGGGGGGGTCGGGACCCATGAGGCTGAGGGGGGGGTCGGGGGCGGCGAGGCTGAGGGGGGTCGGTGCCCGCGAGGTTGGAGGGGGGTCGGGGGCCGCGAGACTGAGGGGGGGCTCGGGGATCGGGACCTGCGTGGCCGAGGGGGGTCGGGGGCCGCGAGGCTGAAGGGGGTTCGGGGGCCGCGAGGCTGAAGGAGGTTCGGGGGCCGCGAGGCTGAAGGGAGGGGGGCGGGGGCCGCGAGGCTGAGGGGGGGGTCGGGGCCTGCGAGGCTGAGGGGGGGGGTAGGGGCCCGCGAGGCTGAGGGGGTTCGGGGACCGTGAGGCTGAGGGGGGGGGTCTGGACCCGTGAGGCTGAGGGGGGGGTCAGGACCCGTGAGGCTGAGGGGGGGGTCAGGACCCGTGAGGCTGAGGGGGGGGGTCGGGGGCACGCGAGGTTGGAGGGGGGTCGGGGCACGCGAGGTTGGAGGGGGGTCGGGGCACGCGAGGTTGGAGGGGGGTCGGGGCACGCGAGGTTGGAGGGGGGTCGGGGACCCGGAAGGCTGAGGGGGGACGGGGACCCGGAAGGCTGAGGGGGGACGGGGACCCGGAAGGCTGAGGGGGGACGGGGACCCGGAAGGCTGAGGGGGGACGGGGACCCGGAAGGCTGAGGGGGGACGGGGACCCGGAAGGCTGAGGGGGGACGGGGACCCGGAAGGCTGAGGGGGGACGGGGACCCGGAAGGCTGAGGGGGGACGGGGACCCGGAAGGCTGAGGGGGGACGGGGACCCGGAAGGCTGAGGGGGGACGGGGACCCGGAAGGCTGAGGGGGGACGGGGACCCGGAAGGCTGAGGGGGGACGGGGACCCGGAAGGCTGAGGGGGGACGGGGACCCGGAAGGCTGAGGGGGGACGGGGACCCGGAAGGCTGAGGGGGGACGGGGACCCGGAAGGCTGAGGGGGGACGGGGACCCGGAAGGCTGAGGGGGGACGGGGACCCGGAAGGCTGAGGGGGGACGGGGACCCGGAAGGCTGAGGGGGGACGGGGACCCGGAAGGCTGAGGGGGGACGGGGACCCGGAAGGCTGAGGGGGGACGGGGACCCGGAAGGCTGAGGGGGGACGGGGACGTGGACCCAGAAATCTGAGGGGGACCCGCGAGGCTGAAGGTGGGGGTGTTAATCCACGTGGTTGAGGGGATCCGTGTGGTTGAGGCGATCGGGGAACTGCGAGTGTGAGGGGGACCCGTGAGGGCGAGGGAGTCCCGGACCCATGGATGGGAATGAGCAGGAAGGGATGCTGGTCAGTGGGATGAGAATATCAGTTCACCACAGACTGAAAGCTTTCAGTTCTGTAATGAGACGTCATTAACTATGACACCGACAGCCCAACCCTCTTTCTCCCAGTTTCACTGCAGACATTGGAAGACGGTCCTGTTTCAACTAATCCAAATAACCCTGGGCGCAGACCCGCTGAAGCCACAGATTAGTTCCTGCATCTCAGATGGTGAAGTCTTCAGATTTTTCTTTAAAATATTGTTTACATTGTAAAACACTTTGGAAAGTGCATTAACATATATTGTAATGTTCAATTCAAAAGGAAAAACTAATGGAAAAATCTTAATTCAAACACTTCGCACTAAGCAAGGTTCAAAAAAACACACAGGAATAAAGTGCCAACATCCTGGAGATGGATTTCACAGTGACTCAGGACAAGATACGGGCACCCACGGATTTTCAACTCCGCTAGAATCCTGCCCACAGGGATGACTGTTACGTACTTGACCTTTTTTTCATGGTGGGGATGAAGGTGTTGGTTGTCGAATTAGTATTCGCCGTGCAATTAAAAATGAAAATATATCTTTGATTGCGGGGACTGCAGATAACATTTTCTGAGCTCTCTGTTACATGGCACAGGGCGCTTCACCTCGAGTGGATTAGAATTCCTTCATCAGTCAGATCTTATGCTGCCCAGGATTTTACTCCCAAAGTCATTACTGAAAAGGATTTCTACTCCCTGCAAATGCACTAATGTGCTGGAGAGACTCAGGGGGTCACACCGCAACCACAGGAACATTCCGGGCATTCCTGACGGAGGGCCCAGGCATGAAATGTTGGTTGTCCTTTACCTCTTTAGGATGCGGTGTGACCAGCTGAGGTTCTCCAGCACGTCTGTGCATTGCACCCAACCTCAGCAACTTCAGACTTTCCGGTTTAACATGCTACCTTCTGCACCTATCCCAGGGGAGTGGTGGAGAGGGATGATGTGGAAGGAGAGAGAGGATCGAGATGGTAAAAGGTGCTCCAGGTCAAGATTAATTTTATTCAAGGGTTAAATTTAAAAAAAAATTCAGCATCGACCACTCTGGGGCACTCGTCTGCGTGCACAATGATGCAAATTGTGCTGGGGATCCAGAGCTTTGAAAGCATTGATGAGCACCCAGTTATTCAGAAGAATGTGTTTGTTGAGTAGGTTAGATTTGGCCCTTGTGGCTAAGAGGATCAGGGGGTATGGGGAGAAGACAGGAACCGAGTACTGATCAGCCATGATCATATTGAATGGTGGTGTAGGCTTGAAGGGCCAAATGGCCTACTTCTGCACCTATTTTTCTATATTTCTAAGATTTGTTCTTGTCTCTAGCTGTGTACACACGAAGATGAGAGCAGTGTTTGAGATGCTTCAGCCAGAAAGAATTCCGATCCATATCCACACGTTTTTATTCCTCGGGCTGACGGCAAGGTTCAGACTGAAATAGCAGAGGATGAGAATCCAGGCAAAAGGACAGAAGCCCAGACCAAGCAACAATTTGAGCAGAAGGATTTAGTTCCACCGGTAGAGTGAGAGTGAGAGAGAGAGAGAGTGGAAGGACACTGTCAGAATGCCCATAGGATTTAACCTGTTTAAAAGCAGGTGGCACAAATCTGTGCAGAGCGGCACAATTTAAAGGCGATTGCAGATGTTTGATTGGGAAGCTGCAGGAATTCAGCCCTTCAGAATGAAGTAAATGCAATATTCAGAGAGAGAAACCTTGGGCTTTTCTCTGGAGTGATGCAGGAAGCTCATAGTGAATGGATTTGTGGCAGAGCTTGGTGGAGGAGCAGGCAGTGCTGAGGAAACACAAGGCTGCTGAAGGACTTGTAGAAAGAGAACGTGCAGAAGGCTGCGGGTGCCTGGAGCACATGGCCGGGCAGGATGGTGGAGTCTGGAATAATAGGGACCTTTAACATTTAGGCAGGCACATTGATGCAAGAAAAATAGTGGGTTTACGGGTGTGAGGGGTGAAAGGTTCAGTTTGTAGTAGGTTTGAGCTGTTGTGACACCAATACCCCTGAGCAAAAAGCTCTGCAAAAGTATGGACACCGCCCAGGACATCTCAGGTAAAAACCCTCCACCATTGAGAACATTTGCAGGGAACGCTGCTGTCAGAGAGCAGCAGCAATCAAGGATCCACATCACCCGCTCTGTTCTCACTGCTCCCATCAGGAAAGAGGTATAGCCAGGTTCAGGAATAGCTGCTACCCCTTCACCACGAGACTCAACACACATTCAGGGATTCATTTAAAGACTCTTCCTTTTGCACTTTGAATTTTTTCTCTCTCTATTGCAGTTTGTTTTCATATCCACATTTTCAGAGATTACAAGTCGATGAGTCCAGTTGGGGAAACTTGGTTTTGGTTTATATAATGGTTACTTTTATCCCCTTTTATTGTTCATTTATATTAGTGTCTGGGCCCCTATGTGGTCCAGGTACAGCTGACAGACCTTTACCAAAGGGTCACGTTTATGTGATTTTTTTTTTCCGTAGGTAACAGCAGTTCATTTCCCCAGCCCAGCGTGCTATCGGACATCCAGTTGATCGTGATACATCTTTTCGTGAAGGCCAGTGCTATTTTTATAAATGATATTAGATATTTGGTTAAGTTGTCGCTTGTTTCCATGAAGATATTGCTCCAGGTCTCACGTGGAGGCCACTCCTGTGATCGTGGTTAATTTTTCTGCGCTTTCCTGCCAAAATGGCCTCACTTTCACGCAAGACCACGTAGAAAAGTTTAATGAAGCTCATCATCCCATTGGCCTTCATAACTATCCTATCAACCTGAGCGGAAACCTTGAGGGATGTTTGGATTTGAACCCCAAATTCCCTCAGTTTATCCACACTCAAGAAACCGACTGGTAACCTTGTACCCAGCCTTCTGGTTTGTACTTCCAAAATGCATCACCTCACACTTACCTGGATTGAAATCCATCTGCAACTTTTCTGCCCAAATCTGCATCCTGTCTGTATCCTCTTGTATCCTTCGACAACCTTCAGCTTCATCCACAACTCCTCCAACCTTCACATCATCTGCAGACTTACTGACCCATCTTCTGCCCCTCCATCCAGGTCATTTATAAAAATCACCAAGTGCAGGGGTCCCAGAACAGATCTTTGTGGCACTCCACTGCTCTCTGCTTTCTTCCAACAAGACAATTTTTTATCCACAGCCAAAGATACCCTGATCCTTTGCCAAATTACTTTCTGATGAGTCTCGTCAAATTCTTGCTAAAATCCATGTAGACCACATCTACCACATGAGCCTCATTCATTTCCTTTGTTACCCCCCTCAAATAAAACTCATTTAGACTTATGAGGCATGACCTTACCATCACAAAGGCATGTTGACTGTCCTTGAGAAGTCTGTACTTCTGCAAATGCTCATAGATCCTATACTGGTCTATAATTCCCAAGATTCTCCCCATTACCTTTTCTAAACAAGGCGACTGCATTTGATGGTTTGCGCTGGATTTTGGGGGCAGGGGGCTGGGTGTTTGTGGGCAAGGGCTGGGTTTGGGGGCTGTAGGGGACTCAGGGAATTCTCTTTTCCTCTTGACTGCAAGGAACACTATGTCTAACTTCCTGCTAATGTGACCCTGTCTGCTTTATGTCTGAATGAAGTGAATTTTGTGTAATATTGCACTTTATACCATGACAATCAATTGAATTTTGATCTTGGCATGTTTGGAAGAATGTTCTTAGTGACAGTAACCCAGTTTCAATCTGTCACCATGTAAAGGGTTTGAGTGTTTTTTTTTCTCACCCTTGTTGAAGTCGATTTCCTGTCAAGGTACAAAAAGGTACAGTAACAAACCACAAACTCTAAAACACAGTCTTTATTGAGTCATGCCAGTAAGAATGAGGGGTACCAGTGGTGGGTGAACAGACTCACCTCACTATTAATGTTTGAACGGGAGTTAAAGAACACAGTCACATGGTAGAGCTTTTAAGACATTTTCCTGCCAACAAATTGGATAACATTTCTTGGAAGGCATTGGTACAGCTTCTGCTTTACATTTTGCACATCCTCTTCCTCAAGACATAGAAAGGATTTGTTGTTGGCAATTTAATCTCATGTGCCCGTTATAATTAAGAACATCCTTCTGGTCTACAAAATTTCAACAGAAATCTGGAAGGGTTGCTCACAGTACACATTGGTAATCATTCTCTGCCTGTCTGATTTCTGGTTTCCAATTTACATATGTAAATGTCTAGTTTCATAGTAATTTTAAATTCTTGAAGTTGACAATGGTGGCTAACAGTTCAAAGCAGAAAATGCCATTCTGGGACTGAGTGGTGCTGAAGGCTTCTTGCAGCCTTTGGATCAGGCCTGATGAGCCTCCTTCAGGTGGCCAGAATACCCCAATGTAAAGTCACATATTCTACCCGAATACGGCTGTATGGAGGCCATGTGAAAGAGCCTGATGCGGCTCGGAGGAGTACTTACCAATCTTCCTTCGGGAGGTATAATCTCCGTGTCTGAGCAATTCCCCCGAGGAACCTGAATGCAGCCGCCTGATGATAATCAGCCAGGGACCCAAATCCCCGCGCCTGACAGCCCCCCTCCTCATGCCCGACAACTCACCGTTCCCGCGTCCGACAGCCCCATTCACCTTACCCGAGAGCCTCCATCACCGCGCCCGACACCACCCATCACTGCTGCCTGACAGCCTCCTCTGCCCCAACATCCTGAGCCAGCCGCACCTGCCCTGATCTCCCGTGCTGACAGGAGCTGGAGTGCGCTCTGAGGCGCCTCTCCTGCAGCTGTCCCTTTCAGGGTGCCACCTGAAAGAACATTCCACAGGGCTGTTTCCGCTTCTGCAGACTGATTCTTGACGTAGAATGCACCTGAAAGTGGCTCCAGCTGTAGTCAATTCGCACTATTGTTTTAGAGATGGGGCAGGCATTAGGATATGAGACTCAGTCGAGGAGTTGAGAATTGATTCCTGTCTGAAATGTCCTTGGTCACTCTCTCTCCTAGCTTCCTGGCAAAATCTGTGTGATGATGTCTTCATCGCAATTATCAGAACAAGATCCAGCTAATATTCTGCACCCTTCATCAAATTGGAAAGTGAATGGGGGGGATTTGTGTGGTCAGGGCTTAATATGACACAGAATGATGCAGGTCTATGTGGATTCAGTTGAAATGAGAGGGCAGATAACCTTTAACTGATCCACCAACAAACCCACGTCTTACCCCCAACCTTCAATACCTGACACTCCCCCAATACTAATCCCCCAAATGGCACAAGGTTGAACTGAGTCCTTTCAGGGTGAGAGGCAGAAGAGTGGCCTTTGTTCTGTACAAGGGCCAACAGATGCCAAGGACCGATCACCTCAAGGAGTGAACGAGGATTTAGAATAGGTTTTCCCCAACACAGAATAAAGTAGGAGCAGGAGGCTGTTTCTCCCTGTGAGCCCATTCTGCCTTTAGGTGAAGGACCACCAGAATGAGGAATAAAGAATGAAGCTGGAGGAACTCAGCTGGTTAGGCAGTGTCCATGGAGAGAGATGGTCAGTTAATGATTCAGGTCCGTATACAGACTGAAGCGAGAAGGGGAGCTGGCACAAAATTGGGAGGGCCCAGTGCCTCGGAAGCCACAGAGCATCACAAGACCACCCGACAGGCTGAACCTGTGATGGACACTATGAACTATGTATGTCATAAAGTACAGTATGTGCTCTGTGTCGCCACATCACCTCGTTGGGTTTTATCTCAAAGTGGTGAAAGGCTTTTATATAGATGTATGGACTGGCCAGTCCATATCTACCTGACCTTCTCCAACCTCTCCCTTATCTCCACCCTGGATTTCCCGGACTTTCCCCCTCTGAACCTGGCCCAGTCGTGTATCAGTAATGCTCAGGTTTTTGGTCATTGAAGGTGTTTAATCACTCCATCCTATTTGACGTGATTATTGTGTGCACCACAATGCTGATCCCTAAGGCTTTGGGCAATGTGTCCACCTGGTGTAACTGTGCCCAAACTGTCTGGGCTGCACACGTAGATGAGGAATCGAACTCCCACTTTGAGTTGACTCAGAGAATTAATGAAGGACACAGAGTTTCACCAAACCACACCCCAACTCTCTTTAGTTCTTATATGCAAGATTCTTTGCACAAAACAGAGAGAGAGTTACTGATCGTATTTACACCAGCTTGACTTCAAGTCACAAGATAGTCTCGTGAGCCATTTACTTGAATGATGGCTCGCGTGGCAGCACCCACTCCTGGCGACTGTGGGTCACTCTGATTAGGGCGTTCGAGCAATGCCAGCATAAATGTTGCCAATATTTTGGGGAAGTGTTCCCCAATTAAGGAATGGTTGTGGTGTTTTGGAGAATTTGTGTACAATGGTTGTTTTGGGAGAAGTGGAGGTTCTAATAAACAAAAACTGAAGGTTGTGTTTTGAAGGAAAGTATGGAGTGTTTTGCTAAAAAAAGACAAAAGTTGTATTTTTCAAAATATGTCCTGTTTTTGGGTCAAAACCGATATCTTTGCTGTGCAAAAATGTGTGCAATTTACATTCCAAAAGCCAAAACTGTGATTTACAAATTGGGGTTGAAAAAAACATCTGTGCTTTGTAAAATATGAGACAATAAGATACAGGAGCAGAAGTAGGCCGTTTGGCCCATTGTGTCCATTCCATCATGAACTGATCCATTCTCCCACTCACCTTTAATACCTTGACTATTCAGATATGTCACGGAGTTGTGTTAACCTTTAATATTAATTTAATATTTCTCGTATATAAAAATGTCTTAGTAAAGTAAATTACAGAGGTAAAATATTGTACCTGTATACTTGATCAGTTAGCTTGGATATTTCAGGGGCACAAGGACAAAGCATTAGCATTTTAAACACAGATTGTTCTTGGAGATCGCAAACAGAAGGCAGTTGAGACAAACATGCAAGAAGGTGAAAAGGATTTATGATGTTCTTGAGATATTGAAAACAATAGGTGTTTGTTCAGAAGCACCTGTACAAATGCAGGCCATTTTAATTCTGAGGAAAGCAGACTTCTCAGAGGCATAAATGGATTTAAATGCTTTTTAGCACATTCTTGTCAAAAGGTCCTTTAATCCCAAACATAATTAAAAAGGTTGTTAGTTCATAACATATTTTGGGCTTGTCCTTGCGATTTGGAGTTTTGGGATCTGAAATCTTTGGAGTTTTTGTGATTTATTAGTAAACTGATTTCCCAAGCTCATTAAAAGGCTTATTGTGTGTGTGGGGTTCAAGTACAGCGATGGATTTTGGTCCATGTTTGGCAACTCCAATCTGTGTCGATTTGAAAGTGGAAACTTTGTCAGTTTCTGCAGAATGTGAATGTTTTAAACCCCAATATGAAGTGAGATTCTGCACAAAGTACAGATGAGTGTGTTTTGGAAACAAAACTTAAGTGTGGGCCAAGTGAACTTGTCCAAATAGAAATTAAAAATGTGTTTGGAATCACCAAACTTTTCAGATCTGAAAAAGGAGGAGTTGTTGCTTATTGCTAAGGTGATGAAAGTTCTGGAGGTTAAAAGTTGAACAACGGAAGTTGGCAGTTATGTTGAAAACCTTGGTCAGTGAAGAAGATATTGGACAATTGATTTCAAGAAAGCTTGAGAGAGTCAGCAGCTGAAAGAAACAAGCTGTCAGGTACAGAAGCAAACTAATGAAGAGATCAAAGAGTCAAGCTGTGAATCACCAGTCATTTTAAATATTTTCTTCAGTCAGAATTCTGATTCTGATTTTAAATTTGAAAGTTGTGACAGTGAGGGCAGTGATGTCTTTTTTTTTTTTTTTTTTTTTTTTAAATTTTTTTTTTTTTTCACACCATAAATCACATTAGCCATGATATACACTATTTCTTTTCACACATATACAGTGACTTTTTCTCCCCCCCCCCCTTTCCTCCCAAACCACCCCCCCACCCCCCCCTCTCATCCATTTTAGGTATACAATCTAGGTTGCATTAAGCCAGTCAGACAATGTTGTCATTCAACCAAATTACACCAGAAATTCTACTGAGTCCATTCTTTTCTTTCCTTCTCCTTCCATCAACTTAGGTAATGTTTGTCCCCGGTAGGTTTTCGCTATTGTATTTAATGTAAGGCTCCTATACTTGTTCGAATATTTCAATGTTATTTCTTAACCAATATGTTATTTTTTCTAATGGAATACATTTATTCATTTAAATTTGGTAGTTTCTTCCTTTTAATTTGGTTATGTATTCCATTAATATTTAAAGACATATAGTTCAGCGTAGCCCTTTTATATTTTGTTTATCTTCTCTTTCCGTTTTTCCATCATTACCTTTCCTCCTTTTCCATTTCTGTTTTCTTATTTTCAACTCTTTATAAGACAACATTCCTACAACATCTAACATTTTCCTTATTCTCCTATTTCTATCTTATTTATCCCCAATCTCCCCTTCACCTCCTGAGTTGTCCTTTATCCCTTGTCGGACAACCACATCTCCCCTCTCCATTTGGATTTGCGAATCCACTCGCAAGCGTCAACTGATTTTGCAGTGACCGCTATTTCCCCCCACCCCGCCTCCCCCAGAAAAGATTTCACTTTTCATATGTCACAAAGGTCCCTCTTTTAATTCCCTCCTTATTCTCTCTATTCCATTACCTTCCCTTATTAATTCTTGTCTATACTATCCATATTTTCCTCTAAGTACAGATACATTCATGTATGCTCATTGTCTCTATTCACTCTTATACCTCTTTACCTGCATACATATCAATCGTGATCATTTTTACTCTCATTACCCGTCTTCATCCCTCAGTCTATTTTTGTCTTTACCCACATACATATCAGTCGTGATCATTTTAACTCTCATTACCCGTCTTCCTCCCTCAGTCTATTTTTGTAATTGTTCTGCAAATTTTCGTGCTTCTTCTGGATCCGCGAATAGTCTGTTTTGTTGTCCTGGAATAAATATTTTCAATACCGCTGGATGCTTTAGTATAAATTTATACCCTTTCTTCCATAAAATCGCCTTTGCTGTATTGAACTCTTTTCTCTTCTTTAGGAGTTCAAAACTTATATCTGGATAAATGAAGATTTTTTGTCCTTTATACTCCAGTGGTTTGTTGCCCTCTCTTACTTTTTCCATTGTCTTCTCCAGTACCTTTTCTCTTGTAGTATATCTTAGGAATTTTACTACAATAGATCTTGGTTTTTGTTGTGGTTGTGGTTTAGAGGCCAATACTCTATGTGCCCTTTCTATTTCCATTTCATGCTGTAGTTCTGGACATCCTAGGGTCTTAGGGATCCACTCTTTTATAAACTCCCTCATATTCTTGCCTTCTTCATCTTCCTTAAGGCCCACTATCTTTATGTTATTTCTTCTGTTATGGTTTTCCATTGTATCTATTTTTTGAGCTAGTAGTTCTTGTGTCTCTTTAGTTTTTTTATTAGATTCCTCCAATTTCTTTTTTAAGTCTTCTACCTCCATTTCTGCTGCTACTGCCCGCTCTTCCATCTTGTCCATTTTCTTTCCCATTTCTGTTAAGGTCATCTCCATTTTATTTATTTTCTCTTCTGTGTTGTTTATTCTTTTTCTTAAATCCTTAAATTCCTGTGTTTGCCATTCTCTAAATGATTCCATGTATCCTCTAATAAGAGCAAGTATATCCTTTACCTTGCCTCTCTTTTCTTCTTCTATTTCACCATACTCTTCCTCTTCTTCTTCCTCTGGGTTGGCCATCTGTTGTTTCTTTGCTGCCCTTTCCTCCTCTTCTATCTTGTTTCTATTGTCTTCTGTGGTCTCTTCTTGCTGCAGGTGTTCTGCAGCTGTCGTTGCCGGCTGTGGAGATCGACTCCCCAGCTGGTCCCCCCTCCCGTCGGTGTGTTTTTTTTCATTCGCATCGCGCATGCGCGAAACTTCGCGCATGCGCGGTTGCGCACTTTTGTTCGGCTCTGCGAGCCATTTTTGTAGTCCATTATTTACCGACCTGAGGGAGCGGGTTTCTCTCTCCGCAGCGGGCCTCTTCGGACAGGTAAGGCCTTCACCTTTTTCCTCCTTTGTCTTCTCTTCCTCTCTTCTTACCGTTGCTTTCGACTTTTCTTTTTTTGTCGCCATCTTCTTTCCACCTTTATACTCACTTTTCTGTAACTTTTATTTCTGTGCCTTTGTGTTTTCTCTTGTTTTTCCCGACTTTTCTGGAGAGGGCTGGAGTTCACCGTCCGGCCACTACTCCATCACGTGACTCCTCCGAGGGCAGTGATGTCTAAAATGATTTAAAAGTTTGTGACAGTGAGCAGCAGTTGGCAAAAGGATTTTTCAGAACTTCGAGGAAAATTGATAGAAAAACAAAATGGAGATGGATAGAAACCATTCTCTGGTGAAGGAATTAAAAAGGGCCAGTTGGATATTATTTCAAAGGAGGTTTATTGATGAGAAAATATAATGCGATATTGGATAATGAAGAATGGGCAGAGGTTCATTGGGTTATAGATCCTACAGCCTATAGAGATGAGATTTTGAACATGGCTCATAAAACACATTTGGGTGGGCACCTTTGGGAAAAGGAAATGATGAAACAATTCTACTGACCTAATTTGGAAAAGGATGGAAAGAGATTTTGTAAGACTTGTCACACTTGTCAAATTGCACAGAATTTTCTATTCTTTTGATCCCTTTTTTCTCCCATTCTCTAAAGGAAAGGTTATCTATTGTAAAAGGGATTAGCTGATTTTGCGTCAGTATTAGTTTTGGTAGTTGGTAATTTGTTTTATTCCTTTCTACATGAATCTTCTTCCAAATATTGAGCAGATGATGTAATACTGGAGAATTTCTACGTTGTACCAATTTTTCATCCCATTTATATAATATATGTTCGGGTATCTTCTCCCCTATTTTATCTAGTTCTAATCTAGTCCAATCTGGCTTTTCCCTTGTTTGATAAAAATCTGATAGGTATCTTAATTGTGCGGCTCTATAATAATTTTTAAAGTTTGGCAGTTGTAAGCCTCCTTGTTTATACCATTCTGTTAATTTATCTAGTGCTATCCTCGGTTTCCCCCCTTTCCATAAAAATTTTCTTATTATTTTCTTTAACTCCTTGAAGAATTTCTCCGTCAAGTGTATTGGCAATGCCTAAAATAGGTATTGTATCCTTGGGAAAATGTTCATTTTAATACAGTTTATCCTTCCTATTAGTGTTAGTGGTAAGTCTTTCCAATGCTCTAAGTCATCCTGTAATTTTTTCATTAGTGGATAATAATTGAGTTTATATAGATGGCCGAGGTTTTTATTTATTTGTATACCTAGGTATCGTATTGCTTGCATTTGCCATCTGAATGGTGATTCTTTCTTAAATTTTGAGAAATCCGCATTATTCATTGGCATTGCTTCACTTTTATTTGCGTTAATCTTGTATCCCGACACTTCTCCATATTCCTTCAATGTGTTATGTAATTCTTTTATTGCTATTTCTGGTTCTGTTAAGTATACCATAACGTCATCTGCAAATAAACTGATTTCATATTCCTTGTCTTTTATTTTTATCCTTTTTATTTTATTTTCTGTTCTTATCAATTCTGCTAGTGGTTCTATGGCTAACGCGAACAATAAGGGCGATAGTGGGCAACCCTGCCTTGTTGATCTTGTTGCTTTGATATATATCCATTTACTGTCACTTTCGCCAATGGCCCCTTATATAATGCTTTAATCCAATGAATATATTTCTCTGGTAAACTGAATTTTTGTAGTACTTTGAATAAATAATTCCATTCTACTCTGTCAAAGGGCTTCTCTGCGTCTAAAGCAACCGCTACTGATGGAGCTTTATTTCCTTCTACTGCATGAATTAAGTTAATAAATTTACAAATATTGTCTGTTGTTCATCTTTTTTAATAAATCCAGTTTGGTCTAGATTTACTATTTTTGGTACATAGTCGGCTAATCTGTTTGCTAATAGTTTAGCTATTATCTTACAATCTGTGTGAAGTAAAGATATTGGTCTATATGACGCTGGTGCGAGTGGATCTTTCCCTGTCTTTGGTATTACTGTAATTATTGCTGTTTTGCATGAATCTGGTAAGCTTTGTGTTTTATCAATCTGGTTGATTACTTCCAGGAGGGGAGGAATTAATAAATCTTTAAAAGTTTTATAGAATTCTATTGTTCCTTTTTATTATTGTGTCTGGGCCCCTTTTGTGGTCCAGGTATGGCTGACAGACCTTTACCAAAGGGTAATGTTTATGTGATTTTTTTCCGTAGGTAACAGCTGTTCATTTCCACAGCCCAGTGTGTTATAAGTAGAGGGGAGTCGGACATCGTGATCCATTTTTTCGCTAAGGCCAGTGCTATTTTTATAAATGTGATTGGATATTTGGTCACGTTGTCATTTGTTTCCATAAAATTACCATGTAGATATTGCTCGAGGATGCACGTGGAGGCCATTCCTGTGATCGTAGTAATTTCCTGCGCTTTCTTACCAAAATGGCCTCATTTTGACGCACGACCACGTAGAAAAGTTAATGAAGCTCAGCATCCCATTGGCCTTCATGACTATCCTATAACTAACCTGTGTGGCAACAACGTTGAGGGATGTTTGGATTTGAACCCCAAAGTCCCTCTGCTTATCCACACCTTCAAGTAATTGCCTATTGACCCTGTACCCAGCCTTCTCTTCCCCTACCTCATTTTTAACACCTCTGTTTCCACCCCTCCATTTCCCCAACTCTGTTTCTACCCCGCTTTCCGCTTCTCTTTTTCAACCAGACTAATTCCACACCTCTGTTTCTCCACTTTAGATTCTACCCATCTCTTATCACTTCTCTTTTTCCACCGCACTCTTTCCCCACCTCTTTTTCCCCGTCTCTCCTACTCCTCTGTTTCCCTTCCTCGATTTCTCCACCTCTCTTTCGTCCATTCTACTTCCAACCATCTGTTCCAACGCCGCTGTTTCCCTGCCTGTTTCGCCGCCGCCGTTTCCCCGCCTCTGTTTATCCACCTCCGTTTCCCCCCTCTTCCCCACCTCTGATTCCCCGCCTTTGATACTCCTCCTCCGATTCCCTGACTCTGATTCCCTGCCTCCCTTACCCCACCTCTGAGTCCCCGCCTCTGATTCTCTGCCTCTCTTTCCCGCCTCTGATTCCCTGCCTCTCTTTCCCGCCTCTGATTCCCCGACTCCGATTCCCTGCTTCAGAGTTCCTGGCTCTTTCCCCGCCTCTCTTTTCCCCCTTCTGAATCAACGCCTCTGATTCCACGCCTCTCATTCCATGCCTCTGATTCCCCGCCTCTGGTTCCCCGCCTCTGATTCCCCACCTCTGATTACCCGCCTCTCTTTCCTTGCGTTTATTTCCACGCCTCTTTCTCTGCCTCTCTTTCCCCACATCTCTTTTCCGCACTCTGATTCCCCACCTCTGATTCCCCGACTCCGATTCCCTGCTTCAGAGTCCCTGGCTCTTTCCCCGCCTTTCTTTTCCCACATCTCTATTCCCCCCACTGAATCCTTGCCTCTGATTCCACACCCCTGATTCCACGTCTCTGATTCCTCGCCTCAGCTTCCCCACCTCAGATTCCCCGCCTTTGATTCCACGTCTCTGATTCCCCGCCTCTGATTCCCCGCCTCTGATTCCACGCCTCTGATTCCCTGCCTCGGATTGCACACATCTGATACCCCGCCTCTCTTTCTCTGCCTCTCTTTCCCCACATCTCTTTTCCGTCCTCTGATTCCCCGCCTCTGATTGCCCGCTTCTGATTCCCCGCCTCCATTTCTCCGACTCTGATTCCCTTCCTCTGTTTCCCTGCCTCCGATTCCCTGCTTCAGAGTCCCTGGCTCTTTCCCTGGCTCTTTCCCTGCATTTCTTTCCCCACATCTCTTTTCCCCCCTCTGATTCACCGCCTTTTAATTTCAGCCTCTGATTCCCCGCCTCTGGTTCCCCGCCTCTGATTCCCCGCCTCTGATTCCCCACCTCTCTTTCCTTGCCACTATTTTCCTGCCTCTTTCTCTGCCTCTCTTTTCCCACATCTCATTTCCGCCCACTGATTCCCCGCCTCTGATTCCCTGCCTCTGATTCCCCGCCTTTGATTCCCCGACTCTGATTCCCCGCCTCTGACTCCCCGCCTCTGACTCCCCGCCTCTGATTCCCCGACTCTGACTCCCCGCCTCTGATTCCACGCCTCTGATTCCCCGCCTCTGATTCCCTGCCTCTGATTCCCTGCCTCTGATTCCCCACCTCTGATTCCCTGCCTCTGATTCCCTGCCTCTGATTCCCCACCTCTGATTCCCCGCCTCTATTTCCTTGCCTCTTTCCCTGCCTCTCTTTCCCCACATCTCTTTCCCCGCCTCTGATTCCCCGCCTTGAATTCCCCACATCTGATACCCCGCCTCTCTTTCCCTGCGTCTATTTCCGAGCCTCTTTCCCTGCCTCTCTTTCCCCACATCTCTTTTCCACCCTCTGATTCCCCGCCTCAGATTCCCCACATCAGATTCCCCGCCTCTGATTCCACGCCTCTGATTCCCCGCCTCTGATTCTCCGCCTTTGATTCTCCGCCTTTGATTCCCCGCCTCTGATTCCCCGCCCCTGATTCCCCGCCTCTCTTTCCCTGCCACTATTTGTGTGCCTCCTTCTCTGCCTCTCTTTTCCCACATCTCTGTCCCCGCCTCTGATTCCCCGCCTCTGATTCCCCGCCTCTGATTCCCCGCCTCTCTTTCCCTGCCACTATTTTCGTGCCTCTTTCTCTGCCTCTCTTTTCCCACATCTCATTTCCGCCCACTGATTCCCCGCCTCTGATTCCCCGCCTCTGATTCCCCGCCTCTGATTCCCCGCCTCTGATTCCCCGCCTCTGATTCCCCGCCTCTGATTCCCCGCCTCTGATTCCCCGCCTCTGATTCCCCGCCTCTGATTCCCTGCTTCAGAGTCTCTGGCTCTTTCCCGGCTTCTCTTTTCCCACATCTCATTTCCCCCCTCTGATTCACCCCCTTTGAAACTCAGCCTTTGATTCACCACCTCAGATTCCCCACCTCTAATTCCCCGCCTCTGATTCCCCGCCTCTGTTTTCCTGCCTCTGATTCCCCGCCTCTGGTTCCCCGCCTCTGGTTCCCCGCCTCTGGTTCCCCGCCTCTGATTCCCCGCCTCTGATTCCCCGCCTCTGATTCCCCGCCTCTGATTCCCCGCCTCTGATTCCCCGCCTCTGATTTCCCGCCTCTCTTTCCGTGCCTCTTTCCCGGCCTCTCTTTCCCCACACCTCTTTTCCTGCCTCTGAAACCCCGCCTCGTATTCCCCGCATCTGATACCCCTCCTCTCTTTCACTGCGTCTATTTCCACGCTTCTTTCTCTGCCTCTCTTTCCCTACATCTCTTTTCCGCCCTCTGATACCCCGCCTCTGATTCCCCGCCTCTGATTCCCCGCCTCTGATTCCCCGCCTCTGATTCCCCGCCTCTGATTCCCCGCCTCTGATTCCCCGCCTCTGATTCCCCGCCTCTGATTCCCCGCCTCTGATTCCCCGCCTATGATTCCCCGCCTCTGATTCCCCGCCTCTGATTCCCCGCCTCTGATTCCCCGCCTTTGATTCCCCGCCTCTGATTCCCCGCCTCTGATTCCCCGCCTCTGATTCCCCGCCTCTGATTCCCCGCCTCTGATTCCCCGACTCTGATTCCCCGACTCCGATTCCCTGCTTCAGTCCCTGGCTCTTTCCCCGCCTCTCCATTCCCACATCTCTCTTCCCACCTGTGAATCCCCGCCTTTGAATCCCCGCCTGATTCCCCGCCTCAGATTCCCCACCTCAGATTCCCCGTCTCTGATTCCACGCCTCTGATTCCACGCCTCTGATTCCCCGCCTCTGATTCCCCGCCTCTGATTCCCCGCCTCGGATTCCCCACATCTGATACCCCGCCTCTCTTTCCCTGCGTCTATTTCCGCGTCTCTTTCCCTGCCTCTCTTTCCCCACATCTCTTTTCCGCCCTCTGATTCCCCGCTTCTGATTCCCCGCCTCTGATTCTCCGCCTCTGATTCTCCGCCTCTGATTCCCCGCCTCTGATTCCCCACCTCTGATTCCCCGCCCCTGATTCCCCGCCTCTGATTCCCCACCCCTGATTCCCCGCCTCTCTTGCCCTGCCACTATTTTTGTGCCTCCTTCTCTGCCTCTCTTTTCCCACATCTCTTTCCCCGCCTCTGATTCCCCGCCTCTGATTCCCCGCCTCTGATTCCCCACCCCTGATTCCCCGCCTCTCTTGCCCTGCCACTATTTTTGTGCCTCCTTCTCTGCCTCTCTTTTCCCACATTTCTTTCCCAGCCTATGATTCCCTGCCTCAGATTCCCCGCCTCTGATTTCCCACCTCTCTTTCCGTGCCTCTTTCCCCGCCTCTCTTTCCTTGCCTCCTTCCCTGCCTCTCTTTCTCCACTCTTTCCCCACCTCTGATTCCCCGCCTCAGATCCCCCACATCTGATACCCTGCCTCTCTTTCCCTGCGTCTATTTCCGCGCCTCTTTCTCTGCCTCTCTTTCCCCACATCTCTTTTCCGCCCTCTGATTCTCCGCTTCTGATTCCCCACCTCCGTTTCTCCGACTCTGATTCCCTGCCTCTGTTTCCCTACCTCCGATTCCCTGTTTCAGCGTCTCTGCCTCTTTCCCGGCTTCTATTTCCCCACATCTCTTTTCCCCCCTCTGATTCACCCCCTTTGAATCTCAGCCTTTGATTCACCACCTCAGATTCCTTACCTGTAATTCCCCGCCTCTGATTCCCCGCCTATGATTCCCCGCCTCTGATTCCCCCCCTCTGAATCCCCGCCTCTGATTCCCCGCCTCTGATTCCCCACCTCTATTTCCTTGCCTCTTTCCCTGCCTCTCTTTCCCCACATCTCTTTTCCGCCCTCTGATTCCCCGCCTCTGATTCCCCGCCTCTGATTCCCCGCCTCTGATTCCCCGCCTCTGATTTCCCGCCTCTGATTCCCCGCCTCTGATTCCCCGCCTCTGATTCCCCGCCTCTGATTCCCCGCCTCTGATTCCCCGCCTCTGATTCCCCGCCTCTGATTCCCCGCCTCTGATTCCATGCCTCTGAAACCACGACTCTGATTCCCCGCCTCTGATCCCTCGCCTCTGATTCTCCTCCTCTGAATCACCGCCTCTGATTCCCCGCCTCAGATTCCCCGCCTCTGTTTCCACGCCTCTGATTCCCCGACTCTGATTCCCCGCCTCTGATTCCCCGACTCTGATTCCCCGACTCTGATTCCCCGACTCCGATTCCCTGACTCTGATTCCCCGCCTCTGATTCCCCGCCTCTGATTCCCCGCCTCTGATTCCCCGCCTCTGATTCCCCGCCTCTGATTACCCGCCTCTGATTCCCCGCCTCTGATTCCCCGCCTCTGATTCCCCGCCTCGGATTCCCCACATCTGATACCCCGCCTCTCTTTCCCTGCGTCTATTTCCGCGTCTCTTTCCCTGCCTCTCTTTCCCCACATCTCTTTTCCGCCCTCTGATTCCCCGCTTCTGATTCCCCGCCTCTGATTCTCCGCCTCTGATTCTCCGCCTCTGATTCCCCGCCTCTGATTCCCCACCTCTGATTCCCCGCCCCTGATTCCCCGCCTCTGATTCCCCACCCCTGATTCCCCGCCTCTCTTGCCCTGCCACTATTTTTGTGCCTCCTTCTCTGCCTCTCTTTTCCCACATCTCTTTCCCCGCCTCTGATTCCCCGCCTCTGATTCCCCGCCTCTGATTCCCCACCCCTGATTCCCCGCCTCTCTTGCCCTGCCACTATTTTTGTGCCTCCTTCTCTGCCTCTCTTTTCCCACATTTCTTTCCCAGCCTATGATTCCCTGCCTCAGATTCCCCGCCTCTGATTTCCCACCTCTCTTTCCGTGCCTCTTTCCCCGCCTCTCTTTCCTTGCCTCCTTCCCTGCCTCTCTTTCTCCACTCTTTCCCCACCTCTGATTCCCCGCCTCAGATCCCCCACATCTGATACCCTGCCTCTCTTTCCCTGCGTCTATTTCCGCGCCTCTTTCTCTGCCTCTCTTTCCCCACATCTCTTTTCCGCCCTCTGATTCTCCGCTTCTGATTCCCCACCTCCGTTTCTCCGACTCTGATTCCCTGCCTCTGTTTCCCTACCTCCGATTCCCTGTTTCAGCGTCTCTGCCTCTTTTCCGGCTTCTATTTCCCCACATCTCTTTTCCCCCCTCTGATTCACCCCCTTTGAATCTCAGCCTTTGATTCACCACCTCAGATTCCTTACCTGTAATTCCCCGCCTCTGATTCCCCGCCTATGATTCCCCGCCTCTGATTCCCCCCCTCTGAATCCCCGCCTCTGATTCCCCGCCTCTGATTCCCCACCTCTATTTCCTTGCCTCTTTCCCTGCCTCTCTTTCCACACATCTCTTTTCCGCCCTCTGATTCCCCGCCTCTGATTCCCCGCCTCTGATTCCCCGCCTCTGATTTCCCGCCTCTGATTCCCCGCCTCTGATTCCCCGCCTCTGATTCCCCGCCTCTGATTCCCCGCCTCTGATTCCCCGCCTCTGATTCCCCGCCTCTGATTCCATGCCTCTGAAACCACGACTCTGATTCCCCGCCTCTGATCCCTCGCCTCTGATTCTCCTCCTCTGAATCACCGCCTCTGATTCCCCGCCTCAGATTCCCCGCCTCTGTTTCCACGCCTCTGATTCCCCGCCTCTGATTCCCCGCTTCTGATTCCACGCCTCCATTTTTCCGACTCTGATTCCCTTCCTCTGTTTCCCTGCCTCCGATTCCCTGCTTCAGAGTCCCTGACTCTTTCCCTGCCCTTCTTTCCCCACATCTCTTTTCCCCCCTCTGATTCACCCTCATTTAATTTCAGCCTCTGATTCTCCGCCTCTGATTCCCCGCCTCTGATTCCCCGCCTCTGATTCCCCGACTCTGATTCCCCGACTCTGATTCCCCGACTCCGATTCCCTGACTCTGATTCCCCGCCTCTGATTCCCCGCCTCTGATTCCCCGCCTCTGATTCCCCGCCTCTGATTCCCCGCCTCTGATTACCCGCCTCTGATTCCCCGCCTCTGATTCCCCGCCTCTGATTCCCCGCCTCTCTTTCCCTGCCACTATTTTCGTGCCTCCTTCTCTGCCTCTCTTTTCCCACATCTCTTTCCCCGCCTCTGATTCCCCACCTCAGATTCCCCACCTCATATAATACGACTCTGATTCTCCGCTTCTGATTCCCCGCCTCCATTTCTCCGACTTTGATTCCCTTCCTCTGTTTCCCTGCCTCTGATTCCCTGCCTCCGATTCCCTGCTTCAGAGTCCCTGGCTCTTTCCCTGGCTCTTTCCCTGCCCTTCTTTCCCTACATCTCTTTTCCCCCCTCTTATTCACCCTCTTTTAATTTCAGCCTCTGATTCCCCGCCTCTGGTTCCCCGCCTCTGGTTCCCCGCCTCTGATTCCCCGCCTCTGATTCCCCGCCTCTGATTCCCCGCCTCTGATTCCCCGACTCCGATTCCCTGCTTCAGAGTCTCTGACTCTTTCCCCGCCTCCCTTTCGCCGCCTCTCTTTTCCCACATCTCTTTCCCCGCCTCTGATTCCCCACATCTGATACCCCGCCTCTCTTTCCCTGCGTCTATTTCCGCGCCTCTTTCCCTGCCTCTCTTTCCCCACATCTCTTTTCCGCCCTCTGATTCCCCGCCTCTGATTCCCCAGCTCTGATTCCCCGCCTCTGATTCCCGGCATCCGATTCCCTGCCTCTGAAACCACGACTCTGATTCCCCGCCTCTGATTCCTCGCCTCTGATTCCCCGCCTCAGATTCTCCACCTCAAATTCCCCGCTTCTGATACCACGACTCTGATTCCCCGCCTCTGATTCCCCGCCTCTCATTTCCCACCTCTCTTTCCGTGCCTCTTTCCCCGCCTCTCTTTCCTTGCCTCTTTCCCTGCCTCTCTTTCTCCACATCTCTTTCCCCACCTCTGATTCCCCGCCTCGGATCCCCCACATCTGATACCCCGCCTCTCTTTCCCTGCGTCTATTTCCACGCCTCTTTCTCTGCCTCTCTTTCCCCACATCTCTTTTCCGCCCTCTGATTCCACGCCTCTGATTCCCCGCCTCTGATTCCCCGCCTCTGATTCCCTGCCTCTCTTTCCCTGCCACTATTTTCGTGCCTCCTTCTCTGCCTCTCTTTTCCCACATCTCATTTCCGCCCTCTGATTCCCCACCTCTGATTCTACGCCGCCTTTTCCCCGCCTCTGATACACCTCCTCTGAGTCCAAGCCTCTGATTCCCCGCCTCTGATTCCCCGCCTCTGATTCCCCGCCTCTGATTCTCCTCCTCTGATTCCACGACTCTGATTCCCCGACTCCGATTCCCCACCTTAGATTCCCCGCCTCTGATTCCCCGCCTCTGATTCCCCGCCTCTGATTCCTTGCCTCGGATTGCACACATCTGATACCCCGTCTCTCTTTCTCTGCCTCTCTTTCCCCACATCTCTTTTCCGTCCTCTGATTCCCCGCTTCTGATTCCCCGCTTCTGATTCCCCGCCTCCATTTCCCCGACTCTGATTCCCCGACTCTGATTCACCGACTCTGATTCCCCGACTCCGATTCCCTGCTTCAGAGTCTCTGACTCTTTCCCCGCCTCCCTTTCGCCGCCTCTCTTTTCCCACATCTCTATTCCCCCATCTGATTCCCCGCTTCTGATTCCCCGCCTCTGATTCCCCGCCTCTGATTCCCCGCCTCTGATTCCCCGCCTCTGATTCCCCGCCTCTGATTCCCTGCCTCTCTTTCCCTGCCACTATTTTCGTGCCTCCTTCTCTGCCTCTCTTTTCCCACACCTCATTTCTGCCCTCTTGATTCCCCACCTCTGATTCCACGCCGCCTTTTCTCCGCCTCTGATACACCTCCTCTGAGTCCAAGCCTCTGATTCCCCGCCTCGGATTCCCCGCATCTGATACCCCTCCTCTCTTTCACTGCGTCTATTTCCACGCCTCTTTCTCTGCCTCTCTTTCCCCACATCTCTTTTCTGCCCTCTGATTCCCCACCTCTGATTCCACGCCTCCGTTCCTCTGCCTCTGATACCCCGCCTCTGATACCCCGCCTCTGATACCCCGCCTCTGATTCCCCGCCTCTGATACCCCGCCTCTGATACCCCGCCTCTGATTCCCCGCCTCTGATTCCCCGCCTCTGATTCCCCGACTCTGATTCCCCGCCTCTGATTCCCTGCCTCTGGTTCCACGACTCTGATTCCCCGACTCCGATTCCCCGCCTCTGATTCCACGCCTCCGTTCCTCTGCCTCTGATACCCCGCCTCTGATACCCCGCCTCTGATACCCCGCCTCTGATTCCCCGCCTCTGATACCCCGCCTCTGATACCCCGCCTCTGATTCCCCGCCTCTGATACCCCGCCTCTGATACCCCGCCTCTGATACCCCGCCTCTGATACCCCGCCTCTGATTCCCCGCCTCTGATTCCCCGCCTCTGATTCCCCGACTCTGATTCCCAGCCTCTGATTCCCTGCCTCTGGTTCCACGACTCTGATTCCCCGACTTCGATTCCCCGCCTCTGATTCCACGCCTCTGATTCCCCGCCTCTGATTCCCCGCCTCTGATTCCTTGCCTCGGATTGCACACATCTGATAACCCGCCTCTCTTTCTCTGCCTCTCTTTCGCCACATCTCTTTTCCGTCCTCTGATTCCCCGCCTCTGGTTCCCCGCCTCTGATTCCCCGCCTCTCTTTCCCTGCCACTGTTTTCGTGCCTCTTTCTCTGCCTCTCTTTTCCCACATCTCATTTCCGCCCACTGATTCCCCGCCTCTGATTCCCCGCCTCTGATTCCCCGCCTCTGATTCCCCGCCTCTGATTCCCCGCCTCTGATTCCCCGCCTCTGATTCTCCGCCTCTGATTTCCTGCCTCTGATTCCCCGCCTCTGATTCCCCGCCTCCATTTCTCCGACTCCGATTCCCTGCTTCAGAGTCTCTGACTCTTTCCCCGCCTCCCTTTCGCCGCCTCTCTTTTCCCACATCTCTATTCCCCCCTCTGATTCCCCGCGTCTGATTCCCCGCCTCTGCTTCCCCGCCTCTGATTCCCCGCCTCTGATTCCCCGCCTCTGATTCCCCGCCTCTGATTCCCCGCCTCTGATTCCCCGCCTCTGATTCCCCGCCTCTGATTCCCTGCCTCTCTTTCCCTGCCACTATTTTCGTGCCTCATTCTCTGCCACTCTTTTCCCACATCTCTTTCCCCGCCTCTGATTCCCCGCCTCAGATTCCCCACCTCAGATAATACGACTGATTCCCCGCCTCTCATTTCCCACCTCTCTTTCCGTGCCTCTTTCCCCGCCTCTCTTACCTTGCCTCTTTCCCTGCCACTCTTTCTCCACATCTCTTTCCCCACCTCTGATTCCCCGCCTCGGATCCCCCACATCTGATACCCCGCCTCTCTTTCCCTGCGTCTATTTCCACGCCTCTTTCTCTGCCTCTCTTTCCCCACATCTCTTTTCCCCCCTCTGATTCACCCCCTTTTAATTTCAGCCTCTGATTCCCCGCCTCTGATTCCCCGCCTCTCTTTCCCTGCCACTATTTTCGTGCCTCTTTCTCTGCCTCTCTTTTCCCACATCTCATTTCCGCCCACTGATTCCCCGCCTCTGATTCCCCGCCTCTGATTCCCCGCCTCTGATTCTCTGCCTCTGATTCCCCGCCTCTGATTCCCCGCCTCTGATTCCCCGCCTCTGATTCCCCGCCTCTGATTCCCCGCCTCTGATTCCCCGCCTCTGATTCCCCGCCTCTGATTCCCCGCCTCTGATTCCCCGCCTCTGATTCCCCGCCTCTGATTCCCCGACTCCGATTCCCTGCTTCAGAGTCTCTGACTCTTTCCCCGCCTCCCTTTCGCCGCCTCTCTTTTCCCACATCTCTATTCCCCCCTCAGATTCCCTGCCTCTGATTCCCCCCCTCTGATTCCCTGCCTCTGAATCCCCACCTCTGATTCCCCGCCTCTATTTCCTTGCCTCTTTCCCTGCCTCTCTTTCCCCACATCTCTTTCCCCGCCTTGAATTCCCCACATCTGATACCCCGCCTCTCTTTCCCTGCGTCTATTTCCGCGCCTCTTTCCCTGCCTCTCTTTCCCCACATCTATTTTCCGCCCTCTGATTCCCCGCTTCTGATTCCCCGCCTCCGTTCTCCGACGCTGTTTACCTGCCTCCGATTACCTGCTTCAGAGTCCCTGGCTCCTTCCATGCCTCTCTTTCCCTACATATCTTTTCCCCCTTCTGATTCTCCCCCTTTGAATCTCAGCCTCGGATTCCCCACCTCAGATTCCCCACATCAGATTCCCTGCCTCAGAATCCCCACCTCAGATTCCCCGCCTCTGATTCCCCGCCTCTGATTCCCCGCCTCTGCTTCCCCGCCTCTGATTCCCCGCTTCTGATTTCCCGCCTATATTTCTCCGACTCTGATTCCCTGCCTCGGATTGCAAACATCTGATACCCCGCGTCTCTTTCTCTGCCTCTCTTTCCCCACATCTCTTTTCCGTCCTCTGATTCCCCGCCTCTGATTCTCCTCCTCTGATTCGCCGCCTCTGATTCCCCAACTCTGATTCCCCTACTCCGATTCCCTGCTTCAGAGTCCCTGGCTCTTTCCCTGCCCTTCTTTCCCCACATCTCTATTCCCCCCTCTGAATCACCGCCTCTGATTCCCCGCCTCAGATTCCCCACCTCAGATTCCCCGCATCTGATTCCACGCCTCTGATTCCCCGCCCCTGATTCCACGCCTCTGATTCCCTGCCTCGGATTGCAAACATCTGATACCCCGCGTCTCTTTCTCTGCCTCTCTTTCCCCACATCTCTTTTCCGTCCTCTGATTCCCCGCTTCTGATTCCCCGCTTCTGATTCCCCGCCTCTGATTCTCCTCCTCTGATTCGCCGCCTCTGATTCCCCAACTCTGATTCCCCTACTCCGATTCCCTGCTTCAGAGTCCCTGGCTCTTTCCCTGCCCTTCTTTGCCCACATCTCTTTTCCCCCCTCTGATTCACCCCCTTTTAATTTCAGCCTCTGATTCCCCGCCTCTGATTCCCCGCCTCTGATTCCCCGCCTCTGATTCCCCGCCTCTGATTCCCCGCCTCTCTTTCCCTGCCACTATTTTCGTGCCTCTTTCGCTGCCTCTCTTTTCCCACATCTCATTTCCGCCCACTGATTCCCCGCCTCTGATTCCCCGCCTCTGATTCCCCGCCTCTGATTCTCTGCCTCTAATTCCCCGCCTCTGATTCCCCGACTCTGATTCCCCGACTCTGATTCCCCGACTCTGATTCCCCGACTCCGATTCCCTGCTTCAGAGTCTCTGACTCTTTCCCCGCCTCCCTTTCGCCGCCTCTCTTTTCCCACATCTCCATTCCCCCCTCTGATTCCACGCCTCTGATTCCCTGCCTCTGAATCCCCACCTCTGATTCCCCGCCTCTATTTCCTTGCCTCTTTCCCTGCCTCTCTTTCCCCACATCTCTTTCCCCGCCTTGAATTCCCCACATCTGATACCCCGCCTCTCTTTCCCTGCGTCTATTTCTGCGCCTCTTTCCCTGCCTCTCTTTCCCCACATCTCTTTTCCGCCCTCTGATTCCCCGCTTCTGATTCCCCGCCTCCGTTCTCCGACTCTGTTTACCTGCCTCCGATTACCTGCTTCAGAGTCCCTGGCTCTTTCCATGCCTCTCTTTCCCTACATATCTTTTCCCCCTTCTGCAACCTCCGATTCCCCGCCTCTGCTTCCCCGCCTCTGATTCCCCGCCTCTGATTCCCCGCCTATATTTCTCCGACTCTGATTCCCTTCCTCTGTTTCCCTGCCTCCGATTCCCTGCTTCAGAGTCCCTGGCTCTTTCCCTGGCTCTTTCCCTGCCTTTCTTTCCCCACATCTCTTTTCCCCCCTTTGATTCACCCCCTTTTAATTTCAGCCTCTGATTCCCCGCCTGTGGTTCCCCGCCTCTGATTCCCCGCCTCTGATTCCCCGCCTCTGATTTCCCGCCTCTGATTCCCCGCCTCTGATTCCCCGCCTCTGATTCCCCCCCTCTGAATCCCCGCCTCTCTTTCCCTGCGTCTATTTCCGCGCCTCTTTCCCTGCCTCTCTTTCCCCACATCTCTTTTCCTGCCTCTGATTCCCCACCTCGGATTCCACGCCTCTGATTCCCCGCCTCAGATTCTCCACCTCTGATTCCCCGCCTCTCATTTCCCACCTCTCTTTCCGTGCCTCTTTCCCCGCCTCTCTTTCCTTGCCTCTTTCCCTGCCTCTCTTTCTCCACATCTCTTTCCCCACCTCTGATTCCCCGCCTCGGATCCCCCATATCTGATACCCCGCCTCTCTTTCCCTGCGTCTATTTCCACGCCTCATTCTCTGCCTCTCTTTCCCCACATCTCTTTTCCGCCCTCTGATTCCCCGCCTCTGATTCCCTGCCTCTGATTCCCTGCCTCTGATTCCCCGCCTCTGCTTCCCCGCCTCTGCTTCCCCGCCTCTGATTCCCCGCCTCTGATTCCTTGCCTCGGATTGCACACATCTGATACCCCGCCTCTCTTTCTCTGCCTCTCTTTCCCCACATCTCTTTTCCGTCCTCTGATTCCCCGCTTCTGATTCCCCGTTTCTGATTCCCCGCCTCCATTTCTCCGACTCTGATTCCCTTCCTCTGTTTCCCTGCCACCGATTCCCTGCCTCCGATTCCCTGCTTCAGAGTCCCTGGCTCTTTCCCTGGCTCTTTCCCTGCCCTTCTTTCCCCACATCTCTTTTCCCCCCTCTGATTCACACTCTTTTAATTTCAGCCTCGAAAAGAAAAAGTGTATATCATGGCTATTGTGATTTATGGTGTGAAAAATAAAAAATTTAAAAAAAAAAAAAAAAAAAAAAAAAAATTCAGCCTCTGATTCCCCGCCTCTGGTTCCCCGCCTGTGATTCCCCGCCTCTGATTCCCCGCCTCTCTTTCCCTGCCACTATTTTCGTGCCTCTTTCTCTGCCTCTCTTTTCCCACATCTCATTTCCGCCCACTGATTCCCCGCCTCTGATTCCCCGCCTCTGATTCCCCGCCTCTGATTCTCCGCCTCTGATTCCCTGCCTCTGATTCCCTGCCTCTGATTCCCCGCCTCTGATTCCCCGCCTCCATTTCTCCGACTCCGATTCCCTGCTTCAGAGTCTCTGACTCTTTCCCCGCCTCCCTTTCGCCGCCTCTCTTTTCCCACATCTCTATTCCCCCCTCTGATTCCCCGCCTCTGATTCCCCGCCTCTGCTTCCCCGCCTCTGATTCCCCGCCTCTGATTCCCCGCCTCTGATTCCCCGCCTCTGATTCCCCGCCTCTGATTCCCTGCCTCTCTTTCCCTGCCACTATTTTCGTGCCTCATTCTCTGCCTCTCTTTTCCCACATCTCTTTCCCCGCCTCTGATTCCCCGCCTCAGATTCCCCACCTCAGATAATACGACTCTGATTCCCCGCCTCTCATTTCCCACCTCTCTTTCCGTGCCTCTTTCCCCGCCTCTCTTACCTTGCCTCTTTCCCTGCCTCTCTTTCTCCACATCTCTTTCCCCACCTCTGATTCCCCGCCTCGGATCCCCCACATCTGATACCCCGCCTCTCTTTCCCTGCGTCTATTTCCACGCCTCTTTCTCTGCCTCTCTTTCCCCACATCTCTTTTCCCCCCTCTGATTCACCCCCTTTTAATTTCAGCCTCTGATTCCCCACCTCTGATTCCCCGCCTCTGATTCCCCGCCTCTGATTCCCCGCCTCTGATTCCCCGCCTCTCTTTCCCTGCCACTATTTTCGTGCCTCTTTCTCTGCCTCTCTTTTCCCACATCTCATTTCCGCCCACTGATTCCCCGCCTCTGATTCCCCGCCTCTGATTCCCCGCCTCTGATTCTCTGCCTCTGATTCCCCGCCTCTGATTCCCCGCCTCTGATTCCCCGCCTCTGATTCCCCGCCTCTGATTCCCCACCTCTGATTCCCCGCCTCTGATTCCCCACCTCTGATTCCCCGACTCCGATTCCCTGCTTCAGAGTCTCTGACTCTTTCCCCGCCTCCCTTTCGCCGCCTCTCTTTTCCCACATCTCTATTCCCCCCTCTGATTCCACGCCTCTGATTCCCCGACTCAGATTCCCCACCTCAGATTCCCTGCCTCACATTCCCTGCCTCTGATTCCCCCCCTCTGATTCCCTGCCTCTGAATCCCCACCTCTGATTCCCCGCCTCTATTTCCTTGCCTCTTTCCCTGCCTCTCTTTCCCCACATCTCTTTCCCCGCCTTGAATTCCCCACATCTGATACCCCGCCTCTCTTTCCCTGCGTCTATTTCCGCGCCTCTTTCCCTGCCTCTCTTTCCCCACATCTATTTTCCGCCCTCTGATTCCCCGCTTCTGATTCCCCGCCTCCGTTCTCCGACGCTGTTTACCTGCCTCCGATTACCTGCTTCAGAGTCCCTGGCTCCTTCCATGCCTCTCTTTCCCTACATATCTTTTCCCCCTTCTGATTCTCCCCCTTTGAATCTCAGCCTCGGATTCCCCACCTCAGATTCCCCACCTCAGATTCCCTGCCTCAGAATCCCCACCTCAGATTCCCCGCCTCTGATTCCCCGCCTCTGATTCCCTGCCTCTGCTTCCCCGCCTCTGATTCCCCGCTTCTGATTCCCCGCCTATATTTCTCCGACTCTGATTCCCTTCCTCTGTTTCCCTGCCTCCGATTCCCTGCTTCAGAGTCCCTGGCTCTTTCCCTGGCTCTTTCCCTGCCCTTGTTTCCCCACATCTCTTTTCCCCCCTCTGATTCACCCCCTTTTAATTTCAGCCTCTGATTCCCCGCCTGTGGTTCCCCGCCTCTGATTCCCCCCTCTCTTTCCCTGCCACTATTTTCGTGCCTCTTTCTCTGCCTCTCTTTTCCCACATCTCATTTCCGCCCACTGATTCCCCGCCTCTGATTCCCCGCCTCTGATTCCCCGCCTCTGATTCCCCGCCTCTGAAACCACGACTCTGATTCCCCGCCTCTGATTCCTCGCCTCTGATTTCCCGCCTCTCTTTCCGTGCCTCTTTCCCGGCCTCTCTTTCCCCACATCTCTTTTCCTGCCTCTGATTCCCCGCCTCGGATTCCACGCCTCTCATTTCCCACCTCTCTTTCCGTGCCTCTTTCACCGCCTCTCTTTCCTTGCCTCTTTCCCTGCCTCTCTTTCTCCACATCTCTTTCCCCACCTCTGATTCCCCGCCTCGGATCCCCCACATCTGATACCCTGCCTCTCTTTCCCTGCGTCTATTTCCACGCCTCTTTCTCTGCCTCTCTTTCCCCACATCTCTTTTCCGCCCTCTGATTCCCCGCCTCTGATTCCCCGCCTCTGATTCCCTGCCTCTGATTCCCCGCCTCTGATTCCCCACCTCTGATTTCCCGCCTCTCTTTCCGTGCCTCTTTCCCGGCCTCTCTTTCCCCACATCTCTTTTCCTGCCTCTGATTCCCCGCCTCTGATTCCCCGCCTCTGATTCCCCGCCTCTGATTCCCCGCCTCTGATTCCCCGCCTCTGATTCTCCGCCTCTGATTCCCTGCCTCTGATTCCCCGCCTCTGATTCCCCGCCTCCATTTCTCCGACTCCGATTCCCTGCTTCAGAGTCTCTGACTCTTTCCCCGCCTCCCTTTCGCCGCCTCTCTTTTCCCACATCTCTATTCCCCCCTCTGATTCCCCGCCTCTGATTCCCCGCCTCTGCTTCCCCGCCTCTGATTCCCCGCCTCTGATTCCCCGCCTCTGATTCCCCGCCTCTGATTCCCCGCCTCTGATTCCCCGCCTCTGATTCCCCGCCTCTGATTCCCCGCCTCTGATTCCCCGCCTCTGATTCCCTGCCTCTCTTTCCCTGCCACTATTTTCGTGCCTCATTCTCTGCCTCTCTTTTCCCACATCTCTTTCCCCGCCTCTGATTCCCCGCCTCAGATTCCCCACCTCAGATAATACGACTCAGATTCCCCGCCTCTCATTTCCCACCTCTCTTTCCGTGCCTCTTTCCCCGCCTCTCTTTCCTTGCCTCTTTCCCTGCCTCTCTTTCTCCACATCTCTTTCCCCACCTCTGATTCCCCGCCTCGGATCCCCCACATCTGATACCCCGCCTCTCTTTCCCTGCGTCTATTTCCACGCCTCTTTCTCTGCCTCTCTTTCCCCACATCTCTTTTCCGCCCTCTGATTTCCCGCCTCTGATTCCCCGCCTCTGATTCCCTGCCTCTCTTTCCCTGCCACTATTTTCGTGCCTCCTTCTCTGCCACTCTTTTCCCACATCTCATTTCCGCCCTCTGATTCCCCGCCTCTGCTTCCCCGCCTCTGATTCCCCGCCTCTGATTCCCCGCCTCCATTTCTCCCACTCTGATTCCCTTCCTCTGTTTCCCTGCCTCCGATTCCCTGCTTCAGAGTCCCTGGCTCTTTCCCTGGCTCTTTCCCTGCCCTTCTTTCCCCACATCTCTTTTCCCCCCTCTGATTCACCACCTTTTAATTTCAGCCTCTGATTCCCCGCCTGTGGTTCCCGGCCTCTGATTCCCCGCCTCTCTTTCCCTGCCACTATTTTCGTGCCTCTTTCTCTGCCTCTCTTTTCCCACATCTCATTTCCGCCCACTGATTCCCCGCCTCTGATTCCCCGCCTCTGATTCTCCGCCTCTGATTCCCCGCCTCTGATTCCCCGCCCCTGATTCCCCGCCTCTCTTTCCCTGCCACTATTTTTGTGCCTCTTTCCCTGCCTCTCTTTCCCCACATCTCTTTCCCCACATCTCTTTCCCCGCCTCTGATTCCCCGCCTCGGATTCCCCGCCTCGGATTCCCCGCCCCTGATTCCCCGCCTCTTTTTCCCTGCCACTATTTTTGTGCCTCTTTCCCTGCCTCTCTTTTCCCACATCTCTTTCCCCGCCTCTGATTCCCCGCCTCTGATTCCCCGCCTCTGATTCCCTGCCTCTGATTCCCTGCCTCTGATTCCCCGACTCTGATTCCCCGCCTCTGATTCCCCACCTCTGATTCCCCGACTCTGATTCCCCACCTCAGATTCACTGCCTCTGGATCTCCGCCTCTGATTCCCTGCCTCTGATTCCCCACCTCTATTTCCTTGCCTCTTTCCCTGCCTCTCTTTCCCCACATCTCTTTCCCCGCCTCTGATTCCCCGCCTTGAATTCCCCACATCTGATACTCCGCCTCTCTTTCCCTGCGTCTATTTCCGCGCCTCTTTCCCTGCCTCTCTTTCCCCACATCTCTTTTCCACCCTCTGATTCCCCGCTTCTGATTCCCCGCCTCCGTTTCTCCGACTCTGTTTCCCTGCCTCCGATTCCCTGCTTCAGAGTCCCTGGCTCTTTCCATGCCTCTCTTTCCCCACATTTCTTTTCCCCCTTCTGATTCTCCCCCTTTCAATCTCAGCCTCTGATTTCCCACCTCAGAATCCCCACCTCAAATTCCCCGCCTCTGATTCCCCGCCTCTGCTTCCCCGCCTCTGCTTCCCCGCGTCTGCTTCCCCGCCTCTGCTTCCCCGCCTCTGCTTCCCCGCCTCTGATTCCCCGCCTCTGATTCCCCGCCTCTGATTTCCCGCCTCTGTTTCCCCGCCTCTGATTCCCCGCCTCTGATTCCCCGCCTCTGATTCCCCGCCTCTGATTCCCCGCCTCTGATTCCCCGCCTCTGATTCCCTGCCTCTCTTTCCCTGCCACTATTTTCGTGCCTCCTTCTCTGCCTCTCTTTTCCCACATCTCTTTCCCCGCCTCTGATTCCCTGCCTCCGATTCCCCGCCTCAGATAATACGACTCTGATTCCCCGCCTCTGATTCCCCGCCTGTGATTCACCGCCTCTGATTTCCTGCCTCTCTTTCCGTGCCTCTTTCCCGGCCTCTCTTTCCCCACATCTCTTTTCCTGCCTCTGATGCCCCGCCTCGGATTCCACGCCTCTGATTCCCCGCCTCAGATTTTCCACCTCAGATTCCCCACATCTGATACCCCGCCTCTCTTTCCCTGCGTCTATTTCCGCGCCTCTTTCCCCGCCTCTCTTTTCCCACATCTCTTTCCCCGCCTCTGATTCCCCGCCTCTGATTCCCCGCCTCTCATTTCCCACCTCTCTTTCCGTGCCTCTTTCCCCACCTCTCTTTCCTTGCCTCTTTCCCAGCCTCTCTTTCTCCACATCTCTTTCCCCACCTCTGATTCCCCGCCTTGGATCCCCCACATCTGATACCCCGCCTCTCTTTCCCTGCGTCTATTTCCACGCCTCTTTCTCTGCCTCTCTTTCCCCACATCTCTTTTCCGCCCTCTGATTCCCCGCCTCTGATTTCCCGCCTCTGATTCCCCGCCTCTGATTCCCTGCCTCTCTTTCCCTGCCACTATTTTCGTGCCTCCTTCTCTGCCTCTCTTTTCCCACATCTCATTTCCGCCCTCTGATTCCCCACCTTTGATTCCACGCCGCCTTTTCTCCGCCTCTGATACACCTCCTCTGAGTCCAAGCCTCTGATTCCCCGCCTCTGATTCCCCGCCTCTGATTCCCCACCTCTGATTTCCCACCTCTCTTTCCGTGCCTCTTTCCCGGCCTCTCTTTCCCCACATCTCTTTTCCTGCCTCTGATTCCCTGCCTCGGATTCCCCGCATCTGATACCCCTCCTCTCTTTCACTGCGTCTATTTCCACGCCTCTTTCTCTGCCTCTCTTTCCCCACATCTCTATTCCCCCCTCTGATTCCCCGCCTCTGATTCCCCGCCTCTGATTCCCCGCCTCTGATTCCCCGACTCTGATTCCCCGACTCTGATTCCCCGCCTCTGATTCCACGACTCTGATTCCCCGACTCTGATTCCTTGCCTCGGATTGCACACATCTGATACCCCGTCTCTCTTTCTCTGCCTCTCTTTCCCCACATCTCTTTTCCGTCCTCTGATTCCCCGCTTCTGATTCCCCGCTTCTGATTCCCCGCCTCCATTTCTCCGACTCTGATTCCCTTCCTCTGTTTCCCTGCCACCGATTCCCTGCCTCCGATTCCCTGCTTCAGAGTCCCTGGCTCTTTCCCTGGCTCTTTCCCTGCCCTTCTTTCCCCACATCTCTTTTCCCCCCTCTGATTCACCCTCTTTTAATTTCAGTCTCTGATTCCCCGCCTCTGGTTCCCCGCCTGTGATTCCCCGCCTCTGATTCCCTGCCACTATTTTCGTGCCTCTCTTTTCCCACATCTCTATTCCCCCCTCTGATTCCCCGCCTCTGATTCCCCGCCTCTGATTCCCCGCCTCTGATTCCCCGCCTCTGATTCCCCGACTCTGATTCCCCGCCTCTCTTTCCCTGCCACTATTTTCGTGCCTCCTTCTCTGCCTCTCTTTTCCCACATCTCTTTTCCGCCCTCTGATTCCCCGCCTCTGATTCACCGCCTCTGATTCCCTGCCTCTCTTTCCCTGCCACTATTTTCGTGCCTCCTTCTCTGCCTCTCTTTTCCCACATCTCATTTCCGCCCTCTGATTCCCCACCTCTGATTCCACGCCGCCTTTTCTCCGCCTCTGATACACCTCCTCTGAGTCCAAGCCTCTGATTCCCCGCGTCTTATTCCCTGCCTCTGATTCCCTGCCTCTGATTCCACATCTCTGATTCACCACCTCTGATTCCCCGCGTCTGATTCCCCGCCTCTGATTCCCCATCTCTGATTCCTCACCTCTGATTCCCTTCCTCTGATTCCCAACCTCTGATTCCCCACCTCTGATTTCCCATATTGATTCCCTGCGTCTGATTCCCCGCCTCTGATTCCCCGCCTCTGATTCCCCGCCTCTGATTCCCCGCCTCTGATTCCCCACCTCTGATTTCCTGCCTCTCTTTCCGTGCCTCTCTCCCGGACTCTCTTTCCCCACATCTCTTTTCCTGCCTCTGATTCCCCGCCTCGGATTCCCCGCATCTGATACCCCTCCTCTCTTTCACTGCGTCTATTTCCACGCCTCTTTCTCTGCCTCTCTTTCCCCACATCTCTTTTCTGCCCTCTGATTCCCCACCTCTGATTCCATGCCTCCGTTCCTCTGCCTCTGATACCCCGCCTCTGATACCCCGCCTCTGATTCCCCGCCTCTGATTCCCCGCCTCTGATTCCCCGCCTCTGATTCCCCGCCTCTGATTCCCCGCCTCTGATTCCCCGCCTCTGATTCCCCTCCTCTGATTCCCCGCCTCTGATTCCACGCCTCTGATTCCCCGCCTCTGATTCCTTGCCTCGGATTGCACACATCTGATAACCCGCCTCTCTTTCTCTGCCTCTCTTTCGCCACATCTCTTTTCCGTCCTCTGATTCCCCGCTTCTGATTCCTCGCTTCTGATTCCCCGCCTCCATTTCTCCGACTCTGATTCCCTTCCTCTGTTTTCCTGCCTCCGATTCCCTGCCTCCGATTCCCTGCTTCAGAGTCCCTGGCTCTTTCCCTGGCTCTTTCCCTGCCCTTCTTTCCCCACATCTCTTTTCCCCCCTCTGATTCACCCTCTTTTAATTTCAGCCTCTGATTCCCCGCCTCTGGTTCCCCGCCTGTGATTCCCCGCCTCTGATTC
Source organism: Narcine bancroftii (assembly GCF_036971445.1). Classification (NCBI taxonomy): domain Eukaryota; kingdom Metazoa; phylum Chordata; class Chondrichthyes; order Torpediniformes; family Narcinidae; genus Narcine; species Narcine bancroftii. The sequence continues at coordinate 988,778 of NW_027211811.1, read as the reverse complement.
CCCGCCTCTCTTTCCCTGCCACTATTTTCGTGCCTCTTTCTCTGCCTCTCTTTTCCCACATCTCATTTCCGCCCACTGATTCCCCGCCTCTGATTCCCCGCCTCTGATTCCCCGCCTCTGATTCCCCGCCTCTGATTCCCCGCCTCTGATTCCCCGCCTCTGATTCCCCGCCTCTGATTCCCCGCCTCTGATTCCCCGCCTCTGATTCTCCGCCTCTGATTCCCCGCCTCTGATTCCCCGCCTCTGATTCCCCGACTCTGATTCCCCGACTCCGATTCCCTGCTTCAGAGTCTCTGACTCTTTCCCCGCCTCCCTTTCGCCGCCTCTCTTTTCCCACATCTCTATTCCCCCCTCTGATTCCCTGCCTCTGATTCCCCTCATCTGATTCCCTGCCTCTGAATCCCCACCTCTGATTCCCCGCCTCTATTTCCTTGCCTCTTTCCCTGCCTCTCTTTCCCCACATCTCTTTCCCCGCCTTGAATTCCCCACATCTGATACCCCGCCTCTCTTTCCCTGCGTCTATTTCCGCGCCTCTTTCCCTGCCTCTCTTTCCACACATCTCTTTTCCGCCCTCTGATTCCCCGCTTCTGATTCCCCGCCTCCGTTCTCCGACTCTGTTTCCCTGCCTCCGATTCCCTGCTTCAGAGTCCCTGGCTCTTTCCATGCCTCTCTTTCCCTACATATCTTTTCCCCCTTCTGATTCTCTCCCTTTGAATCTCATCCTCGGATTCCCCACCTCAGATTCCCCACCTCAGATTCCCTGCCTCAGAATCCCCACCTCAGATTCCCCGCCTCTGATTCCCCGCCTCTGATTCCCCGCCTCTGCTTCCCCGCCTCTGATTCCCCGCCTCTGATTCCCCGCCTCCATTTCTCCCACTCTGATTCCCTTCCTCTGTTTCCCTGCCTCCGATTCCCTGCTTCAGAGTCCCTGGCTCTTTCCCTGGCTCTTTCCCTGCCCTTCTTTCCCCACATCTCTTTTCCCCCCTCTGATTCACCCCCTTTTAATTTCAGCCTCTGATTCCCCGCCTGTGGTTCCCCGCCTCTGATTCCCCGCCTCTCTTTCCCTGCCACTATTTTCGTGCCTCTTTCTCTGCCTCTCTTTTCCCACATCTCATTTCCGCCCACTGATTCCCCGCCTCTGATTCCCCGCCTCTGATTCTCCGCCTCTGATTCCCCGCCTCTGATTCCCCGCCTCTGATTCCCCGCCTCTGATTCCCCGACTCTGATTCCCCGACACTGATTCCCCGACTCTGATTCCCCGACTCTGATTCCCCGACTCCGATTCCCTGTTTCAGAGTCTCTGACTCTTTCCCCGCCTCCCTTTCGCCGCCTCTCTTTTCCCACATCTCTATTCCCCCCTCTGATTCCCTGCCTCTGGATCTCCGCCTCTGATTCCCTGCCTCTGATTCCCCACCTCTATTTCCTTGCCTCTTTCCCTGCCTCTCTTTCCCCACATCTCTTTCCCCACATCTCTTTCCCCGCCTCTGATTCCCCGCCTTGAATTCCCCACATCTGATACTCCGCCTCTCTTTCCCTGCGTCTATTTCCGCGCCTCTTTCCCTGCCTCTCTTTCCCCACATCTCTTTTCCACCCTCTGATTCCCCGCTTCTGATTCCCCGCCTCCGTTTCTCCGACTCTGTTTCCCTGCCTCCGATTCCCTGCTTCAGAGTCCCTGGCTCTTTCCATGCCTCTCTTTCCCCACATTTCTTTTCCCCCTTCTGATTCTCCCCCTTTCAATCTCAGCCTCTGATTTCCCACCTCAGAATCCCCACCTCAAATTCCACGCCTCTGATTCCCCGACTCTGATTCCCCGCCTCTGCTTCCCCGCCTCTGCTTCCCCGCCTCTGATTCCCCGCCTCTGATTGCCCGCCTCTGATTTCCTGCCTCTGATTCCCCGCCTCTGATTCCCCGCCTCTGATTCCCCGCCTCTGATTCCCCGCCTCTGATTCCCCGCCTCTGATTCCCCGCCTCTCTTTCCCTGCCACTAATATCGTGCCTCCTTCTCTGCCTCTCTTTTCCCACATCTCTTTCCCCGCCTCTGATTCCCTGCCTCCGATTCCCCGCCTCAGATAATACGACTCTGATTCCCCGCCTCGGATTCCACGCCTCTGATTCCCCGCCTCAGATTTTCCACTTCAGATTCCCCACATCTGATACCCCGCCTCTCTTTCCCTGCGTCTATTTCCGCGCCTCTTTCCCTGCCTCTCTTTCCCCACATCTCTTTCCCCGCCTCTGATTCCCCGCCTCGGATTCCCCACATCTGATACCCCGCCTCTCTTTCCCTGCGTCTATTTCCGCGCCTCTTTCCCTGCCTCTCTTTTCCCACATCTCTTTCCCCGCCTCTGATTCCCCGCCTCAGATTCCCCGCCTCTGATACCATGACTCTGATTCCCCGCCTCTGATTCCCCGCCTCTGATTCCACGCATCTGATTCCCCGCCTCTCATTCCCCGCCCCTGATTCCCCGCCTCTCTTTCCCTGCCACTATTTTTGTGCCTCTTTCCCTGCCTCTGTTTTCCCACATCTCTTTCCCCGCCTCTGATTCCCCGCCTCAGATTCCCCGCCTCTGAAACCACGACTCTGATTCCCCGCCTCTGATTCCCCGCCTCTGATTCCCCGCCTCTGATTCCCCGCCTCTGATTCCCTGCCTCTGATTCCCTGCCTCTGATTCCCCGACTCTGATTCCCCGCCTCTGATTCCCCACCTCTGATTCCCCGACTCTGATTCCCTGACACTGATTCCCCGACTCTGATTCCCCGACTCTGATTCCCCGACTCAGATTCCCTGTTTCAGAGTCTCTGACTCTTTCCCCGCCTCCCTTTCGCCGCCTCTCTTTTCCCACATCTCTATTCCCCCCTCTGATTCCACGCCTCTGATTCCCCGCCTCAGATTCGCCGCCTCAGATTCCCTGCCTCTGGATCTCCGCCTCTGATTCCCTGCCTCTGATTCCCCACCTCTATTTCCTTGCCTCTTTCCCTGCCTCTCTTTCCCCACATTTCTTTCCCCGCCTCTGATTCCCCGCCTTGAATTCCCCACATCTGATACTCCGCCTCTCTTTCCCTGCGTCTATTTCCGCGCCTCTTTCCCTGCCTCTCTTTCCCCACATCTCTTTTCCACCCTCTGATTCCCCGCTTCTGATTCCCCGCCTCCGTTTCTCCGACTCTGTTTCCCTGCCTCCGATTCCCTGCTTCAGAGTCCCTGGCTCTTTCCATGCCTCTCTTTCCCCACATTTCTTTTCCCCCTTCTGATTCTCCCCCTTTCAATCTCAGCCTCTGATTTCCCACCTCAGAATCCCCACCTCAAATTCCCCGCCTCTGATTCCCCGCCTCTGCTTCCCCGCCTCTGCTTCCCCGCGTCTGCTTCCCCGCCTCTGCTTCCCCGCCTCTGCTTCCCCGCCTCTGATTCCCCGCCTCTGATTCCCCGCCTCTGATTTCCCGCCTCTGTTTCCCCGCCTCTGATTCCCCGCCTCTGATTCCCCGCCTCTGATTCCCCGCCTCTGATTCCCCGCCTCTGATTCCCCGCCTCTGATTCCCTGCCTCTCTTTCCCTGCCACTATTTTCGTGCCTCCTTCTCTGCCTCTCTTTTCCCACATCTCTTTCCCCGCCTCTGATTCCCTGCCTCCGATTCCCCGCCTCAGATAATACGACTCTGATTCCCCGCCTCTGATTCCCCGCCTGTGATTCACCGCCTCTGATTTCCTGCCTCTCTTTCCGTGCCTCTTTCCCGGCCTCTCTTTCCCCACATCTCTTTTCCTGCCTCTGATGCCCCGCCTCTGATTCCCCGCCTCTGATTCCCCGCCTCTGATACCATGACTCTGATTCCCCGCCTCTGATTCCCCGCCTCTGATACCACGACTCTGATTCCCCGCCTCTCATTTCCCACCTCTCTTTCCGTGCCTCTTTCCCCGCCTCTCTTTCCTTGCCTCTTTCCCTGCCTCTCTTTCTCCACATCTCTTTCCCCACCTCTGATTCCCCGCCTCGGATCCCCCACATCTGATACCCTGCCTCTCTTTCCCTGCGTCTATTTCCACGCCTCTTTCTCTGCCTCTCTTTCCCCACATCTCTTTTCCGCCCTCTGATTCCCCGCCTCTGATTCCCCGCCTCTGATTCCCCGCCTCTGATTCCCCGCCTCTGATTCCCCACCTCTGATTTCCCGCCTCTCTTTCCGTGCCTCTCCCCGGACTCTCTTTCCCCACATCTCTTTTCCTGCCTCTGATTCCCCGCCTCGGATTCCCCGCATCTGATACCCCTCCTCTCTTTCACTGCGTCTATTTCCACGCCTCTTTCTCTGCCTCTCTTTCCCCACATCTCTTTTCTGCCCTCTGATTCCCCACCTCTGATTCCACGCCTCTGATTCCCCGCCTCTGATTCCCCGCCTCTGATTCCCCGCCTCTGATTCCCCTCCTCTGATTCCCCGACTCTGATTCCCCGACTCTTATTCCCCGACTCCGATTCCCCACCTTAGATTCCACGCCTCTGATTCCACGCCTCTGATTCCTTGCCTCGGATTGCACACATCTGATAACCCGCCTCTCTTTCTCTGCCTCTCTTTCGCCACATCTCTTGTCCGTCCTCTGATTCCCCGCTTCTGATTCCCCGCTTCTGATTCCCCGCCTCCATTTCTCCGACTCTGATTCCCTTCCTCTGTTTTCCTGCCTCCGATTCCCTGCCTCCGATTCCCTGCTTCAGAGTCCCTGGCTCTTTCCCTGGCTCTTTCCCTGCCCTTCTTTCCCCACATCTCTTTTCCCCCCTCTGGTTCACCCTCTTTTAATTTCAGCCTCTGATTCCCCGCCTCTGGTTCCCCGCCTCTGGTTCCCCGCCTCTGATTCTCCGCCTCTGATTCCCCGCCTCTGATTCCCCGCCTCTGATTCCCCGACTCTGATTCCCCGACTCCGATTCCCTGCTTCAGAGTCTCTGACTCTTTCCCCGCCTCCCTTTCGCCGCCTCTCTTTTCCCACATCTCTATTCCCCCCTCTGATTCCACGCCTCTGATTCCCCGCCTCAGATTCGCCGCCTCAGATTCCCTGCCTCTGGATCTCCGCCTCTGATTCCCTGCCTCTGATTCCCCACCTCTATTTCCTTGCCTCTTTCCCTGCCTCTCTTTCCCCACATCTCTTTCCCCGCCTCTGATTCCCCGCCTTGAATTCCCCACATCTGATACTCCGCCTCTCTTTCCCTGCGTCTATTTCCGCGCCTCTTTCCCTGCCTCTCTTTCCCCACATCTCTTTTCCACCCTCTGATTCCCCGCTTCTGATTCCCCGCCTCCGTTTCTCCGACTCTGTTTCCCTGCCTCCGATTCCCTGCTTCAGAGTCCCTGGCTCTTTCCATGCCTCTCTTTCCCCACATTTCTTTTCCCCCTTCTGATTCTCCCCCTTTCAATCTCAGCCTCTGATTTCCCACCTCAGAATCCCCTCCTCAAATTCCCCGCCTCTGATTCCCCGCCTCTGCTTCCCCGCCTCTGCTTCCCCGCGTCTGCTTCCCCGCCTCTGCTTCCCCGCCTCTGATTCCCCGCCTCTGATTCCCCGCCTCTGATTTCCCGCCTCTGTTTCCCCGCCTCTGATTCCCCGCCTCTGATTCCCCGCCTCTGATTCCCCGCCTCTGATTCCCCGCCTCTGATTCCCCGCCTCTGATTCCCTGCCTCTCTTTCCCTGCCACTATTTTTGTGCCTCCTTCTCTGCCTCTCTTTTCCCACATCTCTTTCCCCGCCTCTGATTCCCTGCCTCCGATTCCCCGCCTCAGATAATACGACTCTGATTCCCCGCCTCTGATTCCCCGCCTGTGATTCACCGCCTCTGATACCATGACTCTGATTCCCCGCCTCTGATTCCCCGCCTCTGATACCACGACTCTGATTCCCCGCCTCTCATTTCCCACCTCTCTTTCCGTGCCTCTTTCCCCGCCTCTCTTTCCTTGCCTCTTTCCCTGCCTCTCTTTCTCCACATCTCTTTCCCCACCTCTGATTCCCCGCCTCGGATCCCCCACATCTGATACCCTGCCTCTCTTTCCCTGCGTCTATTTCCACGCCTCTTTCTCTGCCTCTCTTTCCCCACATCTCTTTTCCGCCCTCTGATTCCCCGCCTCTGATTCCCCGCCTCTGATTCCCCGCCTCTGATTCCCTGCCTCTGATTCCCCGCCTCTGATTCCCCACCTCTGATTTCCCGCCTCTCTTTCCGTGCCTCTCTCCCGGACTCTCTTTCCCCACATCTCTTTTCCTGCCTCTGATTCCCCGCCTCGGATTCCCCGCATCTGATACCCCTCCTCTCTTTCACTGCGTCTATTTCCACGCCTCTTTCTCTGCCTCTCTTTCCCCACATCTCTTTTCTGCCCTCTGATTCCCCACCTCTGATTCCACGCCTCTGATTCCCCGCCTCTGATTCCCCGCCTCTGATTCCCCGCCTCTGATTCCCCGCCTCTGATTCCCCGACTCTGATTCCCCGACTCTGATTCCCCGACTCCGATTCCCCGACTCCGATTCCCCACCTTAGATTCCCCGCCTCTGATTCCTTGCCTCGGATTGCACACATCTGATAACCCGCCTCTCTTTCTCTGCCTCTCTTTCGCCACATCTCTTTTCCGTCCTCTGATTCCCCGCTTCTGATTCCCCGCTTCTGATTCCCCGCCTCCATTTCTCCGACTCTGATTCCCTTCCTCTGTTTTCCTGCCTCCGATTCCCTGCCTCCGATTCCCTGCTTCAGAGTCCCTGGCTCTTTCCCTGGCTCTTTCCCTGCCCTTCTTTCCCCACATCTCTTTTCCCCCCTCTGGTTCACCCTCTTTTAATTTCAGCCTCTGATTCCCCGCCTCTGGTTCCCCGCCTCTGGTTCCCCGCCTCTGATTCTCCGCCTCTGATTCCCCGCCTCTGATTCCCCGCCTCTGATTCCCCGACTCTGATTCCCCGACTCCGATTCCCTGCTTCAGAGTCTCTGACTCTTTCCCCGCCTCCCTTTCGCCGCCTCTCTTTTCCCACATCTCTATTCCCCCCTCTGATTCCACGCCTCTGATTCCCCGACAGACTCCCCACCTCAGATTCCCTGCCTCAGATTCCCCCCCTCTGATTCCCTGCCTCTGAATCCCCACCTCTGATTCCCCGCCTCTATTTCCTTGCCTCTTTCCCTGCCTCTCTTTCCCCACATCTCTTTCCCCGCCTTGAATTCCCCACATCTGATACCCCGCCTCTCTTTCCCTGCGTCTATTTCCGCGCCTCTTTCCCTGCCTCTCTTTCCCCACATCTCTTTTCCGCCCTCTGATTCCCCGCTTCTGATTCCCCGCCTCCGTTCTCCGACTCTGTTTCCCTGCCTCCGATTCCCTGCTTCAGAGTCCCTGGCTCTTTCCATGCCTCTCTTTCCCTACATATCTTTTCCCCCTTCTGATTCTCTCCCTTTGAATCTCATCCTCGGATTCCCCACCTCAGATTCCCCACCTCAGATTCCCTGCCTCAGAATCCCCACCTCAGATTCCCCGCCTCTGATTCCCCGCCTCTGATTCCCCGCCTCTGCTTCCCCGCCTCTGATTCCCCGCCTCTGATTCCCCGCCTCCATTTCTCCCACTCTGATTCCCTTCCTCTGTTTCCCTGCCTCCGATTCCCTGCTTCAGAGTCCCTGGCTCTTTCCCTGGCTCTTTCCCTGCCCTTCTTTCCCCACATCTCTTTTCCCCCCTCTGATTCACCCCCTTTTAATTTCAGCCTCTGATTCCCCGCCTGTGGTTCCCCGCCTCTGATTCCCCGCCTCTCTTTCCCTGCCACTATTTTCGTGCCTCTTTCTCTGCCTCTCTTTTCCCACATCTCATTTCCGCCCACTGATTCCCCGCCTCTGATTCCCCGCCTCCGATTCTTCGCCTCTGATTCCCCGACTCTGATTCCCCGCCTCTGATTCCCCACCTCTGATTCCCCGACTCTGATTCCCTGACACTGATTCCCCGACTCTGATTCCCCGACTCTGATTCCCCGACTCCGATTCCCTGTTTCAGAGTCTCTGACTCTTTCCCCGCCTCCCTTTCGCCGCCTCTCTTTTCCCACATCTCTATTCCCCCCTCTGATTCCACGCCTCTGATTCCCCGCCTCAGATTCCCCGCCTCAGATTCCCTGCCTCTGGATCTCCGCCTCTGATTCCCTGCCTCTGATTCCCCACCTCTATTTCCTTGCCTCTTTCCCCGCCTCTGATTCCCCGCCTTGAATTCCCCACATCTGATACTCCGCCTCTCTTTCCCTGCGTCTATTTCCGCGCCTCTTTCCCTGCCTCTCTTTCCCCACATCTCTTTTCCACCCTCTGATTCCCCGCTTCTGATTCCCCGCCTCCGTTTCTCCGACTCTGTTTCCCTGCCTCCGATTCCCTGCTTCAGAGTCCCTGGCTCTTTCCATGCCTCTCTTTCCCCACATTTCTTTTCCCCCTTCTGATTCTCCCCCTTTCAATCTCAGCCTCTGATTTCCCACCTCAGAATCCCCACCTCAAATTCCCCGCCTCTGATTCCCCGACTCTGATTCCCCGCCTCTGCTTCCCCGCCTCTGCTTCCCCGCCTCTGCTTCCCCGCCTCTGATTGCCCGCCTCTGATTTCCCGCCTCTGATTCCCCGCCTCTGATTCCCCGCCTCTGATTCCCCGCCTCTGATTCCCCGCCTCTGATTCCCTGCCTCTCTTTCCCTGCCACTATTTTCGTGCCTCAGTCTCTGCCTCTCTTTTCCCACATCTTTTTCCCCGCCTCTGATTCCCTGCCTCCGATTCCCCGCCTCAGATAATACGACTCTGATTCCCCGCCTCTGATTCCCCGCCTGTGATTCACCGCCTCTGATTTCCTGCCTCTCTTTCCGTGCCTCTTTCCCGGCCTCTCTTTCCCCACATCTCTTTTCCTGCCTCTGATGCCCCGCCTCGGATTCCCCACATCTGATACCCCGCCTCTCTTTCCCTGCGTCTATTTCCGCGCCTCTTTCCCTGCCTCTCTTACCCCACATCTCTTTCCCCGCCTCTGATTCCCCGCCTCGGATTCCCCACATCTGATACCCCGCCTCTCTTTCCCTGCGTCTATTTCCGCGCCTCTTTCCCTGCCTCTCTTTTCCCACATCTCTTTCCCCGCCTCTGATTCCCCGCCTCAGATTCCCCGCCTCTGATACCATGACTCTGATTCCCCGCCTCTGATTCCCCGCCTCTGATTCCACGCCTCTGATTCCCCGCCTCTCATTCCCCGCCCCTGATTCCCCGCCTCTCTTTCCCTGCCAATATTTTTGTGCCTCCTTCTCTGCCTCTCTTTTCCCACATCTCTTTCCCCGCCTCTGTTTCCCTGCCTCCGATTCCCCGCCCTAGATAATACGACTCTGATTCCCCGCCTCTGATTCCCCGCCTCTGATTCACCGCCTCTGATTTCCTGCCTCTCTTTCTGTGCCTCTTTCCCGGCCTCTCTTTCCCCACATCTCTTTTCCTGCCTCTGATGCCCCGCCTCGGATTCCACGCCTCTGATTCCCCGCCTCAGATTTTCCACTTCAGATTCCCCACATCTGATACCCCGCCTCTCTTTCCCTGCGTCTATTTCCGCGCCTCTTTCCCTGCCTCTCTTTCCCCACATCTCTTTCCCCGCCTCTGATTCCCCGCCTCGGATTCCCCACATCTGATACCCCGCCTCTCTTTCCCTGCGTCTATTTCCGCGCCTCTTTCCCTGCCTCTCTTTTCCCACATCTCTTTCCCCGCCTCTGATTCCCCGCCTCAGATTCCCCGCCTCTGATACCATGACTCTGATTCCCCGCCTCTGATTCCCCGCCTCTGATTCCACGCATCTGATTCCCCGCCTCTCATTCCCCGCCCCTGATTCCCCGCTTCTCTTTCCCTGCCACTATTTTTGTGCCTCTTTCCCTGCCTCTCTTTCCCCACATCTCTTTCCCCGCCTCTGATTCCCCGCCTCGGATTCCCCACATCTGATACCCCGCCTCTCTTTCCCTGCGTCTATTTCCGCGCCTCTTTCCCTGCCTCTCTTTTCCCACATCTCTTTCCCCGCCTCTGATTCCCCGCCTCAGATTCCCCGCCTCTGATACCATGACTCTGATTCCCCGCCTCTGATTCCCCGCCTCTGATTCCACGCATCTGATTCCCCGCCTCTCATTCCCCGCCCCTGATTCCCCGCCTCTCTTTCCCTGCCACTATTTTTGTGCCTCTTTCCCTGCCTCTCTTTTCCCACATCTCTTTCCCCGCCTCTGATTCCCCGCCTCTGATTCCCCGCCTCTGATTCCCCGCCTCTGATTCCCTGCCTCTGATTCCCTGCCTCTGATTCCCCGACTCTGATTCCCCGCCTCTGATTCCCCACCTCTGATTCCCCGACTCTGATTCCCTGACACTGATTCCCCGACTCTGATTCCCCGACTCTGATTCCCCGACTCCGATTCCCTGTTTCAGAGTCTCTGACTCTTTCCCCGCCTCCCTTTCGCCGCCTCTCTTTTCCCACATCTCTATTCCCCCCTCTGATTCCACGCCTCTGATTCCCCGCCTCAGATTCGCCGCCTCAGATTCCCTGCCTCTGGATCTCCGCCTCTGATTCCCTGCCTCTGATTCCCCTCCTCTATTTCCTTGCCTCTTTCCCTGCCTCTCTTTCCCCACATCTCTTTCCCCGCCTCTGATTCCCCGCCTTGAATTCCCCACATCTGATACTCCGCCGCTCTTTCCCTGCGTCTATTTCCGCGCCTCTTTCCCTGCCTCTCTTTCCCCACATCTCTTTCCCCGCTTCTGATTCCCCGCCTCCGTTTCTCCGACTCTGTTTCCCTGCCTCCGATTCCCTGCTTCAGAGTCCCTGGCTCTTTCCATGCCTCTCTTTCCCCACATTTCTTTTCCCCCTTCTGATTCTCCCCCTTTCAATCTCAGCCTCTGATTTCCCACCTCAGAATCCCCACCTCAAATTCCCCGCCTCTGATTCCCCGCCTCTGCTTCCCCGCCTCTGCTTCCCCGCCTCTGCATCCCCGCCTCTGCTTCCCCGCCTCTGCTTCCCCGCCTGTGATTCACCGCCTCTGATTTCCTGCCTCTCTTTCCGTGCCTCTTTCCCGGCCTCTCTTTCCCCACATCTCTTTTCCACCCTCTGATTCCCCGCTTCTGATTCCCCGCCTCCGTTTCTCCGACTCTGTTTCCCTGCCTCCGATTCCCTGCTTCAGAGTCCCTGGCTCTTTCCATGCCTCTCTTTCCCCACATTTCTTTTCCCCCTTCTGATTCTCCCCCTTTCAATCTCAGCCTCTGATTTCCCACCTCAGAATCCCCACCTCAAATTCCCCGCCTCTGATTCCCCGCCTCTGCTTCCCCGCCTCTGCTTCCCCGCCTCTGCTTCCCCGCCTCTGCTTCCCCGCCTCTGCTTCCCCGCCTCTGATTCCCCGCCTCTGATTCCCCGCCTCTGATTTCCCGCCTCTGATTCCCCGCCTCTGATTCCCCGCCTCTGATTCCCCGCCTCTGATTCCCCGCCTCTGATTCCCCGCCTCTGATTCCCTGCCTCCGATTCCCCGCCTCAGATAATACGACTCTGATTCCCCGCCTCTGATTCCCCGCCTGTGATTCACCGCCTCTGATTTCCTGCCTCTCTTTCCGTGCCTCCTTCCCGGCCTCTCTTTCCCCACATCTCTTTTCCTGCCTCTGATGCCCCGCCTCGGATTCCACGCCTCTGATTCCCCGCCTCAGATTTTCCACCTCAGATTCCCCACATCTGATACCCCGCCTCTCTTTCCCTGCGTCTATTTCCGCGCCTCTTTCCCTGCCTCTCTTTCCCCACATCTCTTTCCCCGCCTCTGATTCCCCGCCTCGGATTCCCCACATCTGATACCCCGCCTCTCTTTCCCTGCGTCTATTTCCGCGCCTCTTTCCCCGCCTCTCTTTTCCCACATCTCTTTCCCCGCCTCTGATTCCCCGCCTCTGATACCATGACTCTGATTCCCCGCCTCTGATTCCCCGCCTCTGAAACCACGACTCTGATTCCCCGCCTCTGATTCCTCGCCTCTGATTTCCCGCCTCTCTTTCCGTGCCTCTTTCCCGGCCTCTCTTTCCCCACATCTCTTTTCCTGCCTCTGATTCCCCGCCTCGGATTCCACGCCTCTGATTCCCCGCCTCAGATTCTCCACCTCAAATTCCCCGCTTCTGATACCACGACTCTGATTCCCCGCCTCTGATTCCCCGCCTCTCATTTCCCACCTCTCTTTCCGTGCCTCTTTCCCTGCCTCTCTTTCTCCACATCTCTTTCCCCACCTCTGATTCCCCGCCTCGGATCCCCCACATCTGATACCCTGCCTCTCTTTCCCTGCGTCTATTTCCACGCCCCTTTCTCTGCCTCTCTTTCCCCACATCTCTTTTCCGCCCTCTGATTCCCCGCCTCTGATTCCCCACCTCTGATTACCCGCCTCTCTTTCCGTGCCTCTTTCCCGGCCTCTCTTTCCCCACATCTCTTTTCCTGCCTCTGATTCCCCGCCTCGGATTCCCCGCATCTGATACCCCTCCTCGATTTCACTGCGTCTATTTCCACGCCTCTTTCTCTGCCTCTCTTTTCCCACATCTCTTTCCCCGCCTCTGATTCCCCGCCTCTGATTCTCCGCCTCTGATTCCCCGCCTCTGATTCCCCGCCTCTGATTCCCCGCCTCTGATTCCCCGCCTCTGATTCCCCGCCTCTGATTCCCCGCCTCTGATTCCCCGCCTCTGATTCCCTTCCTCTCTTTCCCTGCCACTATTTTCGTGCCTCATTCTCTGCCTCTCTTTTCCCACATCTCTTTCCCCGCCTCTGATTCCCCACCTCTCTTTCCGTGCCTCTTTCCCCGCCTCTCTCCTTGCCTCTTTCCCTGCCTCTCTTTCTCCACATCTCTTTCCCCACCTCTGATTCCCCGCCTCGGATCCCCCACATCTGATACCCCGGCTCTCTTTCCCTGCGTCTATTTCCGCGCCTCTTTCCCTGCCTCTCTTTCCCCACATCTCTTTCCCCGCCTCTGATTCCCCGCCTCGGATTCCCCACATCTGATACCCCGCCTCTCTTTCCCTGCGTCTATTTCCGCGCCTCTTTCCCTGCCTCTCTTTTCCCACATCTCTTTCCCCGCCTCAGATTCCCCGCCTCTGATACCATGACTCTGATTCCCCGCCTCTGATTCCCTGTTTCAGAGTCTCTGACTCTTTCCCCGCCTCCCTTTCGCCGCCTCTCTTTTCCCACATCTCTATTCCCCCCTCTGATTCCACGCCTCTGATTCCCCGCCTCAGATTCGCCGCCTCACATTCCCTGCCTCTGGATCTCCGCCTCTGCTTCCCCGCCTCTGATTCCCCGCCTCTGATTCCCCGCCTCTGATTCCCCGCCTCTGATTCCCCTCCTCTGATTCCCCTCCTCTGATTCCCCGCCTCTGATTCCCCACCTCTATTTCCTTGCGTCTTTCCCTGCCTCTCTTTCCCCACATCTCTTTCCCCGCCTCTGATTCCCCGCCTTGAATTCCCCACATCTGATACTCCGCCTCTCTTTCCCTGCGTCTATTTCCGCGCCTCTTTCCCTGCCTCTCTTTCCCCACATCTCTTTTCCACCCTCTGATTCCCCGCTTCTGCTTCCCCGCCTCCGTTTCTCCGACTCTGTTTCCCTGCCTCCGATTCCCTGCTTCAGAGTCCCTGGCTCTTTCCATGCCTCTCTTTCCCCACATTTCTTTTCCCCCTTCTGATTCTCCCCCTTTCAATCTCAGCCTCTGATTTCCCACCTCAGAATCCCCACCTCAAATTCCCCGCCTCTGATTCCCCGCCTCTGCTTCACCGCCTCTGCTTCCCCGCCTCTGATTCCCCGCCTCTGATTCCCCGCCTCTGATTCCCCGCCTCTGATTCCCCGCCTCTGATTCCCCGCCTCTGATTCCCCGCCTCTGATTCCCCGCCTCTGATTCCCCGCCTCTGATTCCCCGCCTCTGATTCCCCGCCTCTGATTCCCTGCCTCTCTTTCCCTGCCACTATTTTCGTGCCTCCTTCTCTGCCTCTCTTTTCCCACATCTCTTTTCCGCCCTCTGGTTCCCCGCCTCTGATTCCCCGCCTCTGATTCCCCGCCTCTGATTCACCGCCTCTGATTCCCTGCCTCTCTTTCCCTGCCACTATTTTCGTGCCTCCTTCTCTGCCTCTCTTTTCCCACATCTCATTTCCGCCCTCTGATTCCCCACCTCTGATTCCACGCCGCCTTTTCTCCGCCTCTGATACACCTCCTCTGAGTCCAAGCCTCTGATTCCCCGCCTCTGATTCCCCGCCTCTGATTCCCCGCCTCTGATTCCCCACCTCTGATTTCCCGCCTCTCTTTCCGTGCCTCTTTCCCGGACTCTCTTTCCCCACATCTCTTTTCCTGCCTCTGATTCCCCGCCTCGGATTCCCCGCATCTGATACCCCTCCTCTGTTTCACTGCGTCTATTTCCACGCCTCTTTCTCTGCCTCTCTTTCCCCACATCTCTTTTCTGCCCTCTGATTCCCCACCTCTGATTCCACGCCTCCGTTCCTCTGCCTCTGATTCCCCGCCTCTGATAACCCGACTCTGATTCCCCGCCTCTGATTCCCCGCCTCTGATTCCCCGCCTCTGATTCCCCGCCTCTGATTCCCCGCCTCTGATTCCCCGCCTCTGATTCCCCTCCTCTGATTCCCCGACTCCGATTCCCCACCTTAGATTCCACGCCTCTGATTCCACGCTTCTGATTCCTTGCCTCGGATTGCACACATCTGATAACCCGCCTCTCTTTCTCTGCCTCTCTTTCGCCACATCTCTTTTCCGTCCTCTGATTCCCCGCTTCTGATTCCCCGCTTCTGATTCCCCGCCTCCATTTCTCCGACTCTGATTCCCTTCCTCTGTTTTCCTGCCTCCGATTCCCTGCCTCCGATTCCCTGCTTCAGAGTCCCTGGCTCTTTCCCTGGCTCTTTCCCTGCCCTTCTTTCCCCACATCTCTTTTCCCCCCTCTGATTCACCCCCTTTTAATTTCAACCTCTGATTCCCCGCCTGTGGTTCCCAGCCTCTGATTCCCCGCCTCTGATTTCCCGCCTCTGATTTCCCGCCTCTGATTCCCCGCCTCTGATTCCCCGCCTCTGATTCCCCCCCTCTGAATCCCCGCCTCTCTTTCCCTGCGTCTATTTCCGCGCCTCTTTCCCTGCCTCTCTTTCCCCACATCTCTTTTCCTGCCTCTGATTCCCCACCTCGGATTCCACGCCTCTGATTCCCCGCCTCAGATTCTCCACCTCTGATTCCCCGCCTCTCATTTCCCACCTCTCTTTCCGTGCCTCTTTCCCCGCCTCTCTTTCCTTGCCTCTTTCCCTGCCTCTCTTTCTCCACATCTCTTTCCCCACCTCTGATTCCCCGCCTCGGATCCCCCACATCTGATACCCCGCCTCTCTTTCCCTGCGTCTATTTCCACGCCTCTTTCTCTGCCTCTCTTTCCCCACATCTCTTTTCCGCCCTCTGATTCCCCGCCTCTGATTCCCTGCCTCTGATTCCCTGCCTCTGATTCCCTGCCTCTGATTCCCCGCCTCTGATTCCCTGCCTCTCTTTCCCTGCCACTATTTTCGTGCCTCCTTCTCTGCCTCTCTTTTCCCACATCTCATTTCCGCCCTCTGATTCCCCACCTCTGATTCCACGCCGCCTTTTCTCCGCCTCTGATACACCTCCTCTGAGTCCAAGCCTCTGATTCCCCGCCTCTGATTCCCCGCCTCTGATTCCCCACCTCTGATTTCCCGCCTCTTTTTCCGTGCCTCTTTCCCGGCCTCTCTTTCCCCGCATCTCTTTCCCCACCTCTGATTCCCCGCCTTGAATTCCCCGCATCTGATACCCCGCCTCTCTTTCCCTGCGTCTATTTCCACGCCTCTTTCTCTGCCTCTCTTTCCCCACATCTCTTTTCTGCCCTCTGATTCCCCACCTCTGATTCCACGCCTCCGTTCCTCTGCCTCTGATACCCCGCCTCTGATTCCCCGCTTCTGATTCCCCGCCTCTGATTCCCCGCTTCTGATTCCCCGCCTCTGATTCCCCGCCTCTGATTCCCCTCCTCTGATTCCCCGCCTCTGATTCCCCGCCTCTGATTCTCCTCCTCTGATTCTCCTCCTCTGATTCCCCGCCTCTGATTCCACGACTCTGATTCCCCGACTCCGATTCCCCACCTTAGATACCCCGCCTCTGATTCCACGCCTCTGATTCCCCGCCTCTGATTCCCCGCCTCTGATTCCTTGCCTCGGATTGCACACATCTGATACCCCGCCTCTCTTTCTCTGCCTCTCTTTCCCCACATCTCTTTTCCGTCCTCTGATTCCCCGCTTCTGATTCCCCGTTTCTGATTCCCCGCCTCCATTTCTCCGACTCTGATTCCCTTCCTCTGTTTCCCTGCCACCGATTCCCTGCCTCCGATTCCCTGCTTCAGAGTCCCTGGCTCTTTCCCTGGCTCTTTCCCTGCCCTTCTTTCCCCACATCTCTTTTCCCCCCTCTGATTCACACTCTTTTAATTTCAGCCTCTGATTCCCCGCCTCTGGTTCCCCGCCTGTGATTCCCCGCCTCTGCTTCCCCGCCTCTGCTTCCCCGCCTCTGATTCCCCGCCTCTGATTCCCCGCCTCTGATTCCCCGCCTCTGGTTCCCCGCCTCTGATTCCCCGCCTCTGATTCCCCGCCTCTCTTTCCCTGCCACTATTTTCGTGCCTCTTTCTCTGCCTCTCTTTTCCCACATCTCATTTCCGCCCACTGATTCCCTGCCTCTGATTCCCTGCCTCTGATTCCCCGCCTCTGATTCCCCGCCTCTGATTCCCCGCCTCTGATTCTCCGCCTCTGATTCCCTGCCTCTGATTCCCTGCCTCTGATTCCCCGCCTCTGATTCCCCGCCTCCATTTCTCCGACTCCGATTCCCTGCTTCAGAGTCTCTGACTCTTTCGCCGCCTCTCTTTTCCCACATCTCTATTCCCCCCTCTGATTCCCCGCCTCTGATTCCCCGCCTCTGCTTCCCCGCCTCTGATTCCCCGCCTCTGATTCCCCGCCTCTGATTCCCCGCCTCTGATTCCCCGCCTCTGATTCCCCGCCTCTGATTCCCTGCCTCTCTTTCCCTGCCACTATTTTCGTGCCTCATTCTCTGCCTCTCATTTCCCACCTCTCTTTACGTGCCTCTTTCCCCGCCTCTCTTACCTTGCCTCTTTCCCTGCCTCTCTTTCTCCACATCTCTTTCCCCACCTCTGATTCCCCGCCTCGGATCCCCCACATCTGATACCCCGCCTCTCTTTCCCTGCGTCTATTTCCACGCCTCTTTCTCTGCCTCTCTTTCCCCACATCTCTTTTCCCCCCTCTGATTCCCCACCTCTGATTTCCCCGCCTCTGATTTCCCCGCCTCTGATTCCCCGCCTCTGATTCCCCGCCTCTGATTCCCCGCCTCTGATTCCCCGCCTCTGATTCCCCGCCTCTGATTCCCCGCCTCTCTTTCCCTGCCACTATTTTCGTGCCTCTTTCTCTGCCTCTCTTTTCCCACATCTCATTTCCGCCCACTGATTCCCCGCCTCTGATTCCCCGCCTCTGATTCCCCGCCTCTGATTCCCCGCCTCTGATTCCCCGCCTCTGATTCTCTGCCTCTGATTCCCCGCCTCTGATTCCCCGCCTCTGATTCCCCGCCTCTGATTCCCCGCCTCTGATTCCCCACCTCTGATTCCCCGACTCCGATTCCCTGCTTCAGAGTCTCTGACTCTTTCCCCGCCTCCCTTTCGCCGCCTCTCTTTTCCCACATCTCTATTCCCCCCTCTGATTCCACGCCTCTGATTCCCCGACTCAGATTCCCCACCTCAGATTCCCTGCCTCAGATTCCCTGCCTCTGATTCCCCCCCTCTGATTCCCCCCCTCTGATTCCCTGCCTCTGAATCCCCACCTCTGATTCCCCGCCTCTATTTCCTTGCCTCTTTCCCTGCCTCTCTTTCCCCACATCTCTTTCCCCGCCTTGAATTCCCCACATCTGATACCCCGCCTCTCTTTCCCTGCGTCTATTTCCGCGCCTCTTTCCCTGCCTCTCTTTCCCCACATCTATTTTCCGCCCTCTGATTCCCCGGTTCTGATTCCCCGCCTCCGTTCTCCGACGCTGTTTACCTGCCTCCGATTACCTGCTTCAGAGTCCCTGGCTCCTTCCATGCCTCTCTTTCCCTACATATCTTTTCCCCCTTCTGATTCTCCCCCTTTGAATCTCAGCCTCGGATTCCCCACCTCAGATTCCCCACATCAGATTCCCTGCCTCAGAATCCCCACCTCAGATTCCCCGCCTCTGATTCCCCGCCTCTGATTCCCCGCCTCTGCTTCCCCGCCTCTGATTCCCCGCTTCTGATTTCCCGCCTATATTTCTCCGACTCTGATTCCCTTCCTCTGTTTCCCTGCCTCCGATTCCCTGCTTCAGAGTCCCTGGCTCTTTCCCTGGCTCTTTCCCTGCCCTTGTTTCCCCACATCTCTTTTCCCCCCTCTGATTCACCCCCTTTTAATTTCAGCCTCTGATTCCCCGCCTGTGGTTCCCCGCCTCTGATTCCCCGCCTCTCTTTCCCTGCCACTATTTTCGTGCCTCTTTCTCTGCCTCTCTTTTCCCACATCTCATTTCCGCCCACTGATTCCCCGCCTCTGATTCCCCGCCTCTGATTCTCCGCCTCTGATTCCCCGCCTCTGATTCCCCGCCTCTGATTCCCCGCCTCTGATTCCCTGCCTCTGATTCCCTTCCTCTGATTCCCCGACTCTGATTCCCTGCCTCTGATTCCCCACTTCTGATTCCCCGACTCTAATTCCCCGACACTGATTCCCCGACTCTGATTCCCCGACTCCGATTCCCTGCTTCAGAGTCTCTGACACTTTCCCCGCCTCCATTTCGCCGCCTCTCTTTTCCCACATCTCTATTCCCCCCTCTGATTCCACGCCTCTGATTCCCCGCCTCAGATTCCCCACCTCAGATTCCCCGCCTCAGATTCCCTGCCTCTGATTCTCCGCCTCTGATTCCCTGCCTCTGATTCCCCACCTCTATTTCCTTGCGTCTTTCCCTGCCTCTCTTTCCCCACATCTCTTTCCCCGCCTCTGATTCCCCGCCTTGAATTCCCCACATCTGATACTCCGCCTCTCTTTCCTTGCGTCTATTTCCGCGCCTCTTTCCCTGCCTCTCTTTCCCCACATCTCTTTTCCACCCTCTGATTCCCCGCTTCTGCTTCCCCGCCTCCGTTTCTCCGACTCTGTTTCCCTGCCTCCGATTCCCTGCTTCAGAGTCCCTGGCTCTTTCCATGCCTCTCTTTCCCCACATTTCTTTTCCCCCTTCTGATTCTCCCCCTTTCAATCTCAGCCTCTGATTTCCCACCTCAGAATCCCCACCTCAAATTCCCCGCCTCTGCTTCCCCGCCTCTGCTTCCCCGCCTCTGCTTCCCCGCCTCTGCTTCCCCGCCTCTGCTTCCCCGCCTCTGCTTCCCCGCCTCTGCTTCCCCGCCTCTGCTTCCCCGCCTCTGCTTCCCCGCCTCTGCTTCCCCGCCTCTGCTTCCCCGCCTCTGATTCCCCGCCTCTGATTCCCCGCCTCTGATTCCCCGCCTCTGATTCCCCGCCTCTGATTCCCCGCCTCTGATTCCCCGCCTCTGATTCCCCACCTCTGATTTCCCGCCTCTCTTTCCGTGCCTCTTTCCCGGACTCTCTTTCCCCACATCTCTTTTCCTGCCTCTGATTCCCCGCCTCGGATTCCCCGCATCTGATACCCGTCCTCTCTTTCACTGCGTCTATTTCCACGCCTCTTTCTCTGCCTCTCTTTCCCCACATCTCTTTTCTGCCCTCTGATTCCCCACCTCTGATTCCACGCCTCCGTTCCTCTGCCTCTGATACCCCGCCTCTGATACCCCGCCTCTGATACCCCGCCTCTGATTCCCCGCCTCTGATTCCCCGCTTCTGATACCCCGCCTCTGATACCCCGCCTCTGATTCCCCGCCTCTGATTCCCCGCCTCTGATTCCCCGCCTCTGATTCCCCGACTCTGATTCCCCGCCTCTGATTCCCCGCCTCTGATTCCACGACTCTGATTCCCCGACTCCGATTCCCCACTTTCGATTCCCCGCCTCTTATTCCACGCCTCTGATTCCCCGCCTCTGATTCCCCGCCTCTGATTCCTTGCCTCGGATTGCACACATCTGATAACCCGCCTCTCTTTCTCTGCCTCTCTTTCGCCACATCTCCTTTCCGTCCTCTGATTCCCCGCTTCTGATTCCTCGCTTCTGATTCCCCGCCTCCATTTCTCCGACTCTGATTCCCTTCCTCTGTTTTCCTGCCTCCGATTCCCTGCCTCCGATTCCCTGCTTCAGAGTCCCTGGCTCTTTCCCTCGCTCTTTCCCTGCCCTTCTTTCCCCACATCTCTTTTCCCCCCTCTGATTCACCCTCTTTTAATTTCAGCCTCTGATTCCCCGCCTCTGGTTCCCCGCCTGTGATTCCCCGCCTCTGATTCCCCGCCTCTCTTTCCCTGCCACTATTTTCGTGCCTCTTTCTCTGCCTCTCTTTTCCCACATCTCATTTCCGCCCACTGATTCCCCGCCTCTGATTCCCCGCCTCTGATTCCCCGCCTCTGATTCCCCGCCTCTGATTCCCCGCCTCTGATTCCCCGCCTCTGATTCTCCGCCTCTGATTGCCTGCCTCTGATTCCCCGCCTCTGATTCCCCGACTCTGATTCCCCGACTCCGATTCCCTGCTTCAGAGTCTCTGACTCTTTCCCCGCCTCCCTTTCGCCGCCTCTCTTTTCCCACATCTCTATTCCCCCCTCTGATTCCACGCCTCTGATTCCCCGACAGACTCCCCACCTCAGATTCCCTGCCTCAGATTCCCTGCCTCTGATTCCCCTCATCTGATTCCCTGCCTCTGAATCCCCACCTCTGATTCCCCGCCTCTATTTCCTTGCCTCTTTCCCTGCCTCTCTTTCCCCACATCTCTTTCCCCGCCTTGAATTCCCCACATCTGATACCCCGCCTCTCTTTCCCTGCGTCTATTTCCGCGCCTCTTTCCCTGCCTCTCTTTCCCCACATCTCTTTTCCGCCCTCTGATTCCCCGCTTCTGATTCCCCGCCTCCGTTCTCCGACTCTGTTTCCCTGCCTCCGATTCCCTGCTTCAGAGTACCTGGCTCTTTCCATGCCTCTCTTTCCCTACATATCTTTTCCCCCTTCTGATTCTCTCCCTTTGAATCTCATCCTCGGATTCCCCACCTCAGATTCCCCACCTCAGATTCCCTGCCTCAGAATCCCCACCTCAGATTCCCCGCCTCTGATTCCCCGCCTCTGATTCCCCGCCTCTGCTTCCCCGCCTCTGATTCCCCGCCTCTGATTCCCCGCCTCCATTTCTCCCACTCTGATTCCCTTCCTCTGTTTCCCTGCCTCCGATTCCCTGCTTCAGAGTCCCTGGCTCTTTCCCTGGCTCTTTCCCTGCCCTTCTTTCCCCACATCTCTTTACCCCCCTCTGATTCACCCCCTTTTAATTTCAGCCTCTGATTCCCCGCCTGTGGTTCCCCGCCTCTGATTCCCCGCCTCTCTTTCCCTGCCACTATTTTCGTGCCTCTTTCTCTGCCTCTCTTTTCCCACATCTCATTTCCGCCCACTGATTCCCCGCCTCTGATTCCCCGCCTCTGATTCTCCGCCTCTGATTCCCCGCCTCTGATTCCCCGCCTCTGATTCCCCGCCTCTGATTCCCCGACTCTGATTCCCTGACACTGATTCCCCGACTCTGATTCCCCGACTCTGATTCCCCGACTCCGATTCCCTGTTTCAGAGTCTCTGACTCTTTCCCCGCCTCCCTTTCGCCGCCTCTCTTTTCCCACATCTCTATTCCCCCCTCTGATTCCACGCCTCTGATTCCCCGCCTCAGATTCCCCGCCTCAGATTCCCTGCCTCTGGATCTCCGCCTCTGATTCCCTGCCTCTGATTCCCCACCTCTATTTCCTTGCCTCTTTCCCTGCCTCTCTTTCCCCACATCTCTTTCCCCACATCTCTTTCCCCGCCTCTGATTCCCCGCCTTGAATTCCCCACATCTGATACTCCGCCTCTCTTTCCCTGCGTCTATTTCCGCGCCTCTTTCCCTGCCTCTCTTTCCCCACATCTCTTTTCCACCCTCTGATTCCCCGCTTCTGATTCCCCGCCTCCGTTTCTCCGACTCTGTTTCCCTGCCTCCGATTCCCTGCTTCAGAGTCCCTGGCTCTTTCCATGCCTCTCTTTCCCCACATTTCTTTTCCCCCTTCTGATTCTCCCCCTTTCAATCTCAGCCTCTGATTTCCCACCTCAGAATCCCCACCTCAAATTCCCCGCCTCTGATTCCACGCCTCTGCTTCCCCGCCTCTGCTTCCCCGCGTCTGCTTCCCCGCCTCTGCTTCCCCGCCTCTGCTTCCCCGCCTCTGATTCCCCGCCTCTGATTCCCCGCCTCTGATTTCCCGCCTCTGTTTCCCCGCCTCTGATTCCCCGCCTCTGATTCCCCGCCTCTGATTCCCCGCCTCTGATTCCCCGCCTCTGATTCCCCGCCTCTGATTCCTTGCCTCGGATTGCACACATCTGATACCCCGTCTCTCTTTCTCTGCCTCTCTTTCCCCACATCTCTTTTCCGTCCTCTGATTCCCCGCTTCTGATTCCCCGCTTCTGATTCCCCGCCTCCATTTCTCCGACTCTGATTCCCTTCCTCTGTTTCCCTGCCACCGATTCCCTGCCTCCGATTCCCTGCTTCAGAGTCCCTGGCTCTTTCCCTGGCTCTTTCCCTGCCCTTCTTTCCCCACATCTCTTTTCCCCCCTCTGATTCACCCTCTTTTAATTTCAGTCTCTGATTCCCCGCCTCTGGTTCCCCGCCTGTGATTCCCCGCCTCTGATTCCCTGCCACTATTTTCGTGCCTCATTCTCTGCCTCTCTTTTCCCACATCTCTATTCCCCCCTCTGATTCCCCGCCTCTGATTCCCCGCCTCTGATTCCCCGCCTCTGATTCCCCGCCTCTGATTGCCCGCCTCTGATTCACCGCCTCTGATTCCCTGCCTCTCTTTCCCTGCCACTATTTTCGTGCCTCCTTCTCTGCCTCTCTTTTCCCACATCTCATTTCCGCCCTCTGATTCCCCACCTCTGATTCCACGCCGCCTTTTCTCCGCCTCTGATACACCTCCTCTGAGTCCAAGCCTCTGATTCCCCGCCTCTGATTCCCCGCCTCTGATTCCCCGCCTCTGATTCCCCGCCTCTGATTCCCCACCTCTGATTTCCCGCCTCTCTTTCCGTGCCTCTCTCCCGGACTCTCTTTCCCCACATCTCTTTTCCTGCCTCTGATTCCCCGCCTCGGATTCCCCGCATCTGATACCCCTCCTCTCTTTCACTGCGTCTATTTCCACGCCTCTTTCTCTGCCTCTCTTTCCCCACATCTCTTTTCTGCCCTCTGATTCCCCACCTCTGATTCCCCGCCTCTGATTCCCCGCCTCTGATTCCCCGCCTCTGATTCCCCGCCTCTGATTCCCCGCCTCTGATTCCCCGCCTCTGATTCCCCACCTCTGATTCCCCGCCTCTCTTTCCCTGCCACTATTTTCGTGCCTCCTTCTCTGCCTCTCTTTTCCCACATCACTTTTCCGCCCTCTGATTCCCCGCCTCTGATTCCCCGCCTCTGATTCCCCGCCTCTGATTCCCCGCCTCTGATTCACCGCCTCTGATTCCCTGCCTCTCTTTCCCTGCCACTATTTTCGTGCCTCCTTCTCTGCCTCTCTTTTCCCACATCTCATTTCCGCCCTCTGATTCCCCACCTCTGATTCCCCGCCTCTGATTCACCGCCTCTGATTCCCTGCCTCTCTTTCCCTGCCACTATTTCCGCGCCTCTTTCCCTGCCTCTCTTTCCCCACATCTCTTTTCCACCCTCTGATTCCCCGCTTCTGATTCCCCGCCTCCGTTTCTCCGACTCTGTTTCCCTGCCTCCGATTCCCTGCTTCAGAGTCCCTGGCTCTTTCCATGCCTCTCTTTCCCCACATTTCTTTTCCCCCTTCTGATTCTCCCCCTTTCAATCTCAGCCTCTGATTTCCCACCTCAGAATCCCCACCTCAAATTCCCCGCCTCTGATTCCCCGCCTCTGCTTCCCCGCCTCTGCTTCCCCGCCTCTGCTTCCCCGCCTCTGCTTCCCCGCCTCTGCTTCCCCGCCTCTGCTTCCCCGCCTCTGATTCCCCGCCTCTGATTCCCCGCCTCTGATTTCCCGCCTCTGATTCCCCGCCTCTGATTCCCCGCCTCTGATTCCCCGCCTCTGATTCCCTGCCTCTCTTTCCCTGCCACTATTTTCGTGCCTCCTTCTCTGCCTCTCTTTTCCCACATCTCTTTCCCCGCCTCTGATTCCCTGCCTCCGATTCCCCGCCTCAGATAATACGACTCTGATTCCCCGCCTCTGATTCCCCACCTGTGATTCACCGCCTCTGATTTCCTGCCTCTCTTTCCGTGCCTCTTTCCCGGCCTCTCTTTCCCCACATCTCTTTTCCTGCCTCTGATGCCCCGCCTCGGATTCCACGCCTCTGATTCCCCGCCTCAGATTTTCCACCTCAGATTCCCCACATCTGATACCCCGCCTCTCTTTCCCTGCGTCTATTTCCGCGCCTCTTTCCCTGCCTCTCTTTCCCCACATCTCTTTCCCCGCCTCTGATTCCCCGCCTCGGATTCCCCACATCTGATACCCCGCCTCTCTTTCCCTGCGTCTATTTCCGCGCCTCTTTCCCCGCCTCTCTTTTCCCACATCTCTTTCCCCGCCTATGATTCCCCGCCTCTGATTCCCCGCCTCTGAAACCACGACTCTGATTCCCCGCCTCTGATTCCTCGCCTCTGATTTCCCGCCTCTCTTTCCGTGCCTCTTTCCCGGCCTCTCTTTCCCCACATCTCTTTTCCTGCCTCTGATTCCACGCCTCGGATTCCACGCCTCTGATTCCCCGCCTCAGATTCTCCACCTCAAATTCCCCGCTTCTGATACCACGACTCTGATTCCCCGCCTCTGATTCCCCGCCTCTCATTTCCCACCTCTCTTTCCGTGCCTCTTTCCCCGCCTCTCTTTCCTTGCCTCTTTCCCTGCCTCTCTTTCTCCACATCTCTTTCCCCACCTCTGATTCCCCGCCTCGGATCCCCCACATCTGATACCCTGCCTCTCTTTCCCTGCGTCTATTTCCACGCCTCTTTCTCTGCCTCTCTTTCCCCACATCTCTTTTCCGCCCTCTGATTCCCCGCCTCTGATTCCCCGCCTCTGATTCCCTGCCTCTGATTCCCCGCCTCTGATTCCCCACCTCTGATTTCCCGCCTCTCTTTCCGTGCCTCTTTCCCGGCCTCTCTTTCCCCACATCTCTTTTCCTGCCTCTGATTCCCCGCCTCGGATTCCCCGCATCTGATACCCCTCCTCGCTTTCACTGCGTCTATTTCCACGCCTCTTTCTCTGCCTCTCTTTTCCCACATCTCATTTCCGCCCACTGATTCCCCGCCTCTGATTCCCCGCCTCTGATTCCCCGCCTCTGATTCCCCGCCTCTGATTCTCCGCCTCTGATTCCCTGCCTCTGATTCCCCGCCTCTGATTCCCCGCCTCCATTTCTCCGACTCCGATTCCCTGCTTCAGAGTCTCTGACTCTTTACCCGCCTCCCTTTCGCCGCCACTCTTTTCCCACATCTCTATTCCCCCCTCTGATTCCACGCCTCTGATTCCCCGCCTCAGATTCCCCACCTCAGATAATACGACTCTGATTCCCCGCCTCTCATTTCCCACCTCTCTTTCCGTGCCTCTTTCCCCGCCTCTCTTTCCTTGCCTCTTTCCCTGCCTCTCTTTCTCCACATCTCTTTCCCCACCTCTGATTCCCCGCCTCGGATCCCCCACATCTGATACCCTGCCTCTCTTTCCCTGCGTCTATTTCCACGCCTCTTTCTCTGCCTCTCTTTCCCCACATCTCTTTTCCGCCCTCTGATTCCCCGCCTCTGATTCCACGCCTCTGATTCCCTGCCTCTGATTCCCCGCCTCTGATTCCCCACCTCTGATTTCCCGCCTCTCTTTCCGTGCCTCTTTCCCGGCCTCTCTTTCCCCACATCTCTTTTCCTGCCTCTGATTCCCCGCCTCGGATTCCCCGCATCTGATACCCCTCCTCGCTTTCACTGCGTCTATTTCCACGCCTCTTTCTCTGCCTCTCTTTTCCCACATCTCATTTCCGCCCACTGATTCCCCGCCTCTGATTCCCCGCCTCTGATTCCCCGCCTCTGATTCCCCGCCTCTGATTCTCCGCCTCTGATTCCCTGCCTCTGATTCCCCGCCTCTGATTCCCCGCCTCCATTTCTCCGACTCCGATTCCCTGCTTCAGAGTCTCTGACTCTTTCCCCGCCTCCCTTTCGCCGCCTCTCTTTTCCCACATCTCTATTCCCCCCTCTGATTCCCCGCCTCTGATTCCCCGCCTCTGCTTCCCCGCCTCTGATTCCCCGCCTCTGATTCCCCGCCTCTGATTCCCCGCCTCTGATTCCCCGCCTCTGATTCCCCGCCTCTGATTCCCCGCCTCAGATTCCCCACCTCAGATAATACGACTCTGATTCCCCGCCTCTCATTTCCCACCTCTCTTTCCGTGCCTCTTTCCCCGCCTCTCTTTCCTTGCCTCTTTCCCTGCCTCTCTTTCTCCACCTCTCTTTCCCCACCTCTGATTCCCTGCCTCGGATCCCCCACATCTGATACCCCGCCTCTGATTCCCTGCCTCTCTTTCCCTGCCACTATTTTCGTGCCTCCTTCTCTGCCTCTCTTTTCCCACATCTCATTTCCGCCCTCTGATTCCCCACCTCTGATTTCCCACCTCTCTTTCCGTGCCTCTTTCCCGGCCTCTCTTTCCCCACATCTCTTTTCCTGCCTCTGATTCCCCGCCTCGGATTCCCCGCATCTGATACCCCTCCTCTCTTTCACTGCGTCTATTTCCACGCCTCTTTCTCTGCCTCTCTTTCCCCACATCTCTTTTCTGCCCTCTGATTCCCCACCTCTGATTCCCCGCCTCTGATTCCCCTCCTCTGATTCCCCGACTCTGATTCCCCGCCTCTGATTCTCCTCCTCTGATTCTCCTCCTCTGATTCCCCGCCTCTGATTCCACGACTCTGATTCTCCTCCTCTGATTCTCCTCCTCTGATTCCCCGCCTCTGATTCCACGACTCTGATTCCACGACTCTGATTCCCCGACTCCGATTCCCCACCTTAGATTCCCCGCCTCTGATTCCACGCCTCTGATTCCCCGCCTCTGATTCCCCGCCTCTGATTCCTTGCCTCGGATTGCACACATCTGATACCCCGCCTCTCTTTCTCTGCCTCTCTTTCCCCACATCTCTTTTCCGTCCTCTGATTCCCCGCTTCTGATTCCCCGCTTCTGATTCCCCGCCTCCATTTCTCCGACTCTGATTCCCTTCCTCTGTTTCCCTGCCACCGATTCCCTGCCTCCGATTCCCTGCTTCAGAGTCCCTGGCTCTTTCCCTGGCTCTTTCCCTGCCCTTCTTTCCCCACATCTCTTTTCCCCCCTCTGATTCACCCTCTTTTAATTTCAGCCTCTGATTCCCCGCCTCTGGTTCCCCGCCTGTGATTCCCCGCCTCTGATTCCCTGCCACTATTTTCGTGCCTCATTCTCTGCCTCTCTTTTCCCACATCTCTTTCCCCACCTCTAATTCCCCGACTCTGATTCCCTGACACTGATTCCCCGACTCTGATTCCCCGACTCTGATTCCCCGACTCAGATTCCCTGTTTCAGAGTCTCTGACTCTTTCCCCGCCTCCCTTTCGCCGCCTCTCTTTTCCCACATCTCTATTCCCCCCTCTGATTCCACGCCTCTGATTCCCCGCCTCAGATTCGCCGCCTCAGATTCCCTGCCTCTGGATCTCCGCCTCTGATTCCCTGCCTCTGATTCCCCACCTCTATTTCCTTGCCTCTTTCCCTGCCTCTCTTTCCCCACATCTCTTTCCCCGCCTCTGATTCCCCGCCTTGAATTCCCCACATCTGATACTCCGCCTCTCTTTCCCTGCGTCTATTTCCGCGCCTCTTTCCCTGCCTCTCTTTCCCCACATCTCTTTCCCCGCCTCTGATTCCCCGCCTCGGATTCCCCACATCTGATACCCCGCCTCTCTTTCCCTGCGTCTATTTCCGCGCCTCTTTCCCCGCCTCTCTTTCCCCGCCTCTCTTTCCCCGCCTCTGATTCCCCGCCTCTGATTCCCCGCCTCTGATACCACGACTCTGATTCCCCGCCTCTGATTCCTCGCCTCTGATTTCCCGCCTCTCTTTCCGTGCCTCTTTCCCGGCCTCTCTTTCCCCACATCTCTTTTCCTGCCTCTGATTCCCCGCCTCGGATTCTCCACCTCAAATTCCCCGCTTCTGATACCACGACTCTGATTCCCCGTCTCTGATTCCCCGCCTCTCATTTCCCACCTCTCTTTCCGTGCCTCTTTCCCCGCCTCTCTTTCCTTGCCTCTTTCCCTGCCTCTCTTTCTCCACATCTCTTTCCCCACCTCTGATTCCCCGCCTCGGATCCCCCACATCTGATACCCTGCCTCTCTTTCCCTGCGTCTATTTCCACGCCTCTTTCCCGGCCTCTCTTTCCCCACATCTCTTTTCCTGCCTCTGATTCCCCGCCTCGGATTCCCCGCATCTGATACCCCTCCTCGATTTCACTGCGTCTATTTCCACGCCTCTTTCTCTGCCTCTCTTTTCCCACATCTCTTTCCCCGCCTCTGATTCCCCGCCTCTGATTCTCCGCCTCTGATTCCCCGCCTCTGATTCCCCGCCTCTGATTCCCCGCCTCTGCTTCCCCGCCTCTGATTCCCCGCCTCTGATTCCCCGCCTCTGATTCCCCGCCTCTGATTCCCCGCCTCTGATTCTCCGCCTCTGATTCCCCGCCTCTGATTCCCCGCCTCTGATTCCCCGCCTCTGATTCCCCGCCTCAGATTCCCCACCTCAGATAATACGACTCTGATTCCCCGCCTCTCATTTCCCACCTCTCTTTCCGTGCCTCTTTCCCCGCCTCTCTTTCCTTGCCTCTTTCCCTGCCTCTCTTTCTCCACATCTCTTTCCCCACCTCTGATTCCCCGCCTCGGATCCCCCACATCTGATACCCCGCCTCTCTTTCACTGCGTCTATTTCCACGCCTCTTTCTCTGCCTCTCTTTCCCCACATCTCTTTTCTGCCCTCTGATTCCCCACCTCTGATTCCACGCCTCCGTTCCTCTTCCTCTGATACCCCGCCTCTTATACCCCGCCTCTGATACCCCGCCTCTGATTCCCCGCCTCTGATTCCCCGCCTCTGATTCCCCGCCTCTGATTCCCCGCCTCTGATTCCCCGCCTCTGATTCCCCTCCTCTGATTCCCCGCCTCTGATTCCCCGCCTCTGATTCCCCGCCTCTGATTCCCCGCCTCTGATTCCCCGCCTCTGATTCCCTGCCTCTCTTTCCCTGCCACTATTTTCGTGCCTCCTTCTCTGCCTCTCTTTTCCCACATCTCATTTCCGCCCTCTGATTCCCCACCTCTGATTCCACGCCGCCTTTTCTCCGCCTCTGATACACCTCCCCTGAGTCCAAGCCTCTGATTCCCCGCCTCTGATTCCCTGCCTCTGATTCCCCGCCTCTGATTCCCCACCTCTGATTTCCCGCCTCTCTTTCCGTGCCTCTTTCCCGGCCTCTCTTTCCCCACATCTCTTTTCCTGCCTCTGATTCCCCGCCTCGGATTCCCCGCATCTGATACCCCTCCTCGCTTTCACTGCGTCTATTTCCACGCCTCTTTCTCTGCCTCTCTTTTCCCACATCTCATTTCCGCCCACTGATTCCCCGCCTCTGATTCCCCGCCTCT